>NC_133526.1:59703089-60024964 GCF_048544455.1 Silene latifolia
CGAGCACAAGGGACCGATATGTTGGCTCAAACATGCGAAAGAGAGTTGAAAGACCAAAAACCTCAAAGAGTGCTTCTACTTGGTGAAAAATTCCAAGCTTTCTTAAGGTATCATGACAAAGAAATTTAGTGGGAAGAATATTCTTACTTAAGAGTCGGTGGAAGACCAATCGCTGCACATCATCAAGGAATTCCACATTCGAGAAATCATCGAGCCTTGTGAGGTCTACAATCTCTACATGCTCTCTTCTAATGGTGTTGAGATGTGAGGTAGAGGAAATTCCCACCATCCTTGGTCTTCTTGCACTCCTAAAGGAGGATCTCCTTGGTGCCATTCTTGCTTCTTTTGTTGGGTTATTTTGATTTGAAGATTTGCTAAGGTTGTTCCTTGTTGATTGAGAATTGGAAACCCTAGAAAATTGGGTATTTTTAATTTTGTGGGTGAAGAGAGTGAATTGGAGATGTATGGGAGTCATAAGGAGGTGGGTTTTATAGGGTAAGTGGAAGGAGTAGTGATGTGTCATTATATGGGTGGTGGGGGGTAATTTAATTGAGAAAAGTCGGGCCGAAAAACGGGCAGTGAGACGAGCGGATTCGAAGGCAAGACGCTCGGATTCTTCTCTCTCGGGACGGGCGGATTCTGGGCAATACGCCCGGATTCTGCCACAGAGTAAGATCCCAAAATTTTTCTCGCCACAAGACGGGCGTCCCGAGCCAAAGACGCTCGGATTCTTCAAGGGCTGGACGGGCGTCTCATTCAGAAGACGGGCGGATTCTTTGACAGAGAATTTTCTTGAAATGCTCAGGTGGAAAGGACGAGCGTCTTTCCAATAATCCGGCCGGATTCAACCAGACGGGCGTCTCTTTCATAAGACGCTCGGATTTTCAAACAGCCCAGAAACCTTCAATTTTTCGACACAGCCGGACGTGCGGCTTCTCTCCTAGACGTCCGGATTCGGCCAAGACGGCCGGATTTCAGGAAATCCGCTCGGATTCTGGAAGCGAGCTTTGACTTTTTCTTCTTTCTTTCAATGCATCCCCACACTTGGGGATTTGCTCCTTCCTTCATTCAAAAACTTGTTAGTAACCCTCCCTCACTCACGCTCATGAAAAGAGTTTATGACATTTATTAAAAAGCAATTAAATAATAAATACAAGTTAGAGGGTTAGTATATTTACAAATGGTGGTTTAGGGAGGACTCCACCAAACTCTCCCTTAGATGGTTCTTTCAAGGGGAAGGAGGTCCGAGGTAGGTAGCCTCGACCTCTCCAACAAATGCTCCATCATAGTACGGCTTCAACCTTTGACCATTTACCTTGAACGTGCTTCCATCTTCGGCCTTGAGTTCGAAATCTCCATATTTCCCAACTTCGGTTATCACATAGGGACCCATCCATCTAGAGTTCAACTTTCCCGGAAAGAGTCGGTAGCGGGAATTGAATAGAAGGACTTTGTCTCCATTGTGCAAGGCCTTTTGTCGAATTCTTTTGTCATGAAGCAATTTTGTTCTTTCTTTGTAAATCTTTGCATTCTCATAAGATTGTAGTCGGAATTCCTCCAACTCTTGGATTTGGATCATCCTCTTTTGACCGCTCAATTTGAGATCAAGATTGAGTGCTCGGATTGCCCAATAAGCTTTGTACTCCAATTCAATTGGCAAATGACATGCTTTTCCATATACAAGCTTGTAGGGGGAGGCACCAATGGGAGTCTTATAGGCCGTCCTATAAGCCCAAAGAGCATCATCAAGCTTTGTGCTCCAATCCTTCCGAGTCTTGTTCACAACTTTTTCAAGAATTTGTTTGATCTCTCTATTTGAAATTTCCACTTGACCGCTTGTTTGAGGATGATATCCCAAGCCGGTTCGATGTTGAACACCATATTTGGTCAAAAGGATGCAAGCTTCTTCTCATGGAAATGAGTTCCTCCATCACTAATGATAGCTCTAGGAACCCCAAATCGTGGGAAAATTATCTTCTTGAAAAGCTTGGTGACCGTTTTCGCATCATCATTTGGGGTGGCAATTGCCTCCACCCACTTTGAAACATAGTCTACGGCCACAAGGATGTACTTGTTCCCATTGGATGTCACAAAGGGTCCTTGGTAGTCAATTCCCCAAACATCGAAAATCTCCACCTCTAGAATGCCCCTTTGTGGCATTTCGTTTCTCCAAGATATATTTCCCGTTCTTTGACAAGCATCACAATGAATGATGAATTCTCTTGTATCTTGAAACATTGTGGGCCAATAGAAGCCCGATTGGAGAATTTTTGCAACGGTTCTTCTTGCTCCATGGTGCCCACCGTAGGGTGATGAATGACATCCTTCCAAGATTCCTTGGATTTCCCATTGAGGGATGCATCTCCGGTAGAGCCCATCGCTACACTCCTTGTAGAGGTTTGGGTCATCCCAAAAGTACCTCTTTACTTCGAATAGGAATCTCTTCCTTTGGTTGTGGTTCAAGTTTGGAGGGAGCACTTTTCCAACAATATAATTGGCATAATCGGCAAACCATGGGGTGATATGTCTTTCAAGTTGAGTTTGAATAGCCATCAAAATATCGTCCGGAAATGAGTCATTGATCGGGGTTTCTCCATTTTCATCATGAAACCGGATTCTTGACAAGTGATCCGCCACTACATTCTCGGCTCCTTTCTTGTCTCTTATTTCCAAATCGAATTCTTGAAGAAGCAAAATCCATCTCAACAATCTTGGTTTTGCCTCTTTTTTTATCAAGAGATGTCGGAGAGCACGGTGATCCGAAAATACAATCACCTTGGATCCAAGCAAGTAGAAACGGAATTTATCCAAAGCATAAACAATGGCAAGAAGCTCCTTTTCGGTTGTATCATAATTTACTTGAGAAGGGTCGAGGGTTTTGCTTATGTAATAGATGGCATGAAGAGCTCTCCCTACCCGTTGGCCAAGAACCGCTCCAACGGCGTAGTTGCTAGCGTCACACATAATCTCGAAAGGTAACTCCCAATTTGGGGGTTGGATGATTGGTGCCGAGATCAATGCTTCTTTGATTCTATTAAAAGCTTCAACACACTCGTCAGTAAATTGGAATTGGGCATCCTTAAGCAAAAGTTGAGTGAGGGGTTTTGCTATTTTCGAAAAATCTTTTATGAAACGACGGTAAAAACCCGCGTGACCGAGAAAACTTCTCACCCCTCTAACATTCACGGGAGGTGGGAGTTTCTCTATCACCTCAACTTTAGCTTTATCGACCTCGATGCCCTTTTCCGAAATCAAGTGACCCAAAACAATTCCTTCATTGACCATGAAATGACACTTTTCCCAATTTAAAACAAGACTAACATCTTCACATTTTTGCAATACAAGGGAAAGATTATGCAAGCATGAGTCAAAGTCCTTTCCATAAACACTAAAATCATCCATAAAAACTTCCATTATGGTCTCTAGATAATCGGAGAAGACACTCATCATGCATCTTTGGAAAGTGGCGGGGGGCATTACATAATCCAAAAGGCATCCTCCTATATGCAAAAGTGCCATAGGGGCATGTGAAGGTGGTCTTATGTTGGTCATCCGGGTGTATAGGGATTTGGAAGAATCCCGAATACCCGTCAAGGTAACAAAAGAATTTGTTAGAGGCTAACCTCTCAAGCATTTGGTCAATGAATGGTAAGGGGAAGTGATCTTTCCTTGTTGCGGAGTTTAATTTACGGTAGTCTATGCACATACGCCAACCGGTGATCATTCTTGTGGGTATTAATTCATTCTTTTCATTTGTCACTACCGTAGTACCTCCTTTCTTAGGTACCACTTGGACGGGGCTAACCCACAAAGAATCCGATATGGGATATATGATTCCCGCATCAAGTAATTTCATGACTTCTCCTTTGACAACTTCTTGCATGTGGGGTTCAATCTTCTTTGGGGTTGAATGGTAGGTCTATGGTCGTCCTCTAGATGAATCCTATGCATGCAAAAGTTGGGACTTATCCCCTTAAGGTCATCTAGACTATAACCTATAGCCTTCTCATGTTGTTTCAACACATTAAGTAATTTTCCCAATTGGTCATCATCAAGTCTATCATTAACAATTACGGGTTTGGTCTTTGATTCATCAAGGTAAGCATATTTCAAATTTGGGGGAAGGGGTTTTAAAGTAGGAGTTTGTACCTCACTTTCCTCCTTTGGAGTTTCATTGAGAATTTGCTCCATCTCCATTAAACATTCCATTCTCATGACATACTCTTCTTCACTTTCATGAACCTCATCATATTCGAATTCCATGATGGGTTCCTCTTGCTCTTGAGTTTGTAGAATATCCTCTAGGATGGATTGCTCATCCTCTATGGGTTGACATGCTTCCACTAGAATATTATGCACCAACTCGGATTGTGCATGAGTAAGTTCCTTGTTAGCTAGAGCGGCCTCAAAGAGATCCACCTCCAACTCCCAATACATGCTCTTAGCCTTACTTGCTTCTAAGGCCTCTAATGCTTGCATGGGATCCTTGAAGTAAGGGATACTCAAGTGGTCCTCTACAAAACAATCTATGAAATCCATTCTCGCAAAATATCAAACAACTTGAAAACGATTAGAGCAAACCTTGAGGAATTTTACTTCCCCAAGGTGAAAAAGACACAACTAACAACAATAAAAGAAATCTTAAATCAATTAAACACCGTCCCCGGCAACGGCGCCATTTTTGATCGGGTCCATTTCGTGTTCACAATTAAGCATATGTGGTCGTTGGTCAATGGTCGATACAAAACAAAATTTATACTTCACAAACAACTCTACAATTAGTAAAGAGGCAAGTAAAGGTCGGATCTCAAGGGACGGGTATTGAAATGAGAATTCTATTGTAACTAGTAGTGTCTAGGGGTGTCACAAATTGGGTTGATGTAGAAGGTTACTAAACTAAAATAGCAATGAAAATAAACTAGCAAGATGAATAAAATAAGGGGTGTAAACAATTGATTAAAAGCACTAGGGTGTCATGGGTTCATAGGGGAATCATGGGATATGATCATACAAACATGTTCTCAAATTATAAGCAAGCAATTATTGTTGTGATGGATTGAGTTGGGTTATATCTTACAATCCTAGGAAAGTTTGGGTCCTGGAGCCGAATCGATTAGATTGTACAACACCTACAAGTCGACTTAATCTTTCCTACTCAACACATGCATGGTCTAACAAGACTCGAGTTGGGTTATGTCTTACAAGTCTCATTGAAAAGATAGAAGATGATAGTAAATGCAAGGATTCATAGGCTTAGCATTTCATCAAATATAACATGTGCATGTATTAAGATCAAAACAAGCAAGCAAATAAGATATGAAAGCATATTAATTTAAGCATGAATCATTCCCCATGTTGGTTTCCCTAATCACCCATTAAACCCT
Source organism: Silene latifolia (assembly GCF_048544455.1). Lineage (NCBI taxonomy): Eukaryota > Viridiplantae > Streptophyta > Magnoliopsida > Caryophyllales > Caryophyllaceae > Silene > Silene latifolia. The sequence continues at coordinate 59,708,474 of NC_133526.1, forward strand.
AGCTAAGAGACTACTCACTCATTATCATATTGATCATGCTAGAAAGGTTGTCAATCATACTAACATAATGAAACATGATGAATAAATGAAAGTAATTAACAATAATTAAAAAGGGATTAAGAGATTATACCTACTAATGATTCCAATAATAAAGCAAGAATAATAGAAGTACTTGAATCCTAGATTGAGAGGTTGTCAATCTCCCAAAATAACCCAAATAATCTTCAATTACCCAAAATAAAGGATGAACAAGAGAGAGATTAAAGAACTAAAACTTGGATTAAAACTTGATTAATACTTGATTACAATATTAAAGAGAGATTTGATTGATATTAACTACACTAATTATTGATAAGAAGAACATGCTCCTCTAATTAGACTAATGGGGTATTTATAGTGAAAATTAGGGAGGATGCATTAGGGTTAACTAAGGGCTAAACTAGTAATTACACTTTTTAAGTTGAGCAAGGAGAATCCGGTATTTTCTGAGAGAAGGGCTTCTCTTTTCGTAGCTTGAAGAATGAAAAACGTGCTGTACTGAAATCCGTGCGGATTGGAGTCGGGACGGCCGGATCTGGGCCGAGGAATCCGAGCGGATTCAAGAGAGGGACGCTCGGATTGTGCTGGAGGAATCCGAGCGGATTCCAAGGTGGGACGCTCGGATTGGGTTGGACGGACGGGCGGATTTGGTATAATCCGTTCGGATTGTTGGTCAGCTTCAATTTCTCTTCTTTTCTTCCCTTTTCTTCATAAATTCCTTGGGGATTTCCTCGGGGACTCAAGGATCCTTTTCTCAACATTGCTCTTCTAATATGATATGTACAAAGGCCTTCTAGTCTTGTCTCTCCTTGATGCTTGGTCATTGAATACAATCAATTTAGCCTCTTTTTGCCATGAAAATGCAAGATTCTTACTCCTTTCCTACCAAGGGATCAAAATCTCAAAGAATATGCAAAACAAAGAACTAAAGATAAGAAATGACCCAAATAGGCACTAAAAAGCATGGAAACAATGGTAATTCGGGGGCTAAATATGCGCCAATTATGGTCGCATCAATGTACTCAGCCTCCGTTGTAGAATCCGCGGTTACAGCTTCCTTGAAGCTTCTCCAGCTTATGGCACCACCATTGAGCATAAACACGAAACCAGCTTGTGATTTTAAGTCATCTCTATCTGTTTGAAAACTTGAGTCCGTGTATCCATTAACACGCAACTCAGTGTCTCCTCCAAACACAAGGATAGAATCCTTAGTTCTTCTCAAGTACTTAAGGATGTTCTTGACAACAATCCAGTGACTCTCACCTGGATTTCCTTGATATCTACTCGTCATGCTCAAGGCATACGAGACATCAGGACGTGTGCATATCATGGCATACATGATTGATCCAACAGCGGAAGCATAAGGGATCAACTTCATGCGTTCAACATCATGGGGTTCGGAGGGACATTGAGTCTTGCTCAATATCGTCCCGGTTACCATAGGTACCAAACCCCTTTTGGATTTGTCCATGCTGAACCGTCGAAGAATCTTATCAACATAAGACTCTTGACTTAGTGCCAATATCCTCTTGGATCTATCTCTATAGATTCGGATACCTAATATGCGTTGTGCCTCTCCTAAATCCTTCATTTGGAAGTGGTTACCTAACCACTTCTTAACAGAAGACAACATTGGAATATCATTTCCAATGAGTAGTATGTCATCGACATACAAGATTAGGAACACAACATTGCTCCCACTGAATTTCATGTATAAACATGGTTCCTCAACACTTCGAGTGAAACCATTTTCTTTTATAACATGATTGAATCGATGATTCCAACTTCTAGATGCTTGCTTAAGACCATAAATGGATCTCTTAAGCTTGCACACTTTGTTAGGATTTTTAGAATCAACAAAACCTTCGGGTTGTATCATGTACACCTCCTCTTCTAAATGCCCATTTAGAAAAGCGGTTTTGACATCCATTTGCCATATTTCATAGTCATGAAATGCGGCAATCACTAACAAAATCCGTATGGATCTTAGCATGGCTACGGGGGCGAAGGTCTCATCATAATGGAGACCTTGGACTTGGGTAAATCCTTTTGCCACTAGCCTAGCTTTGTAGACATCGTCATGTCCTTCTATGCCATTCTTGATTTTGAATATCCATTTGCATTGAAGGGGTCTTGCCCCTTTAGGCAAATCTACCAAGTCCCAAACTTGGTTTTCATGCATAGAATCCATTTCGGACTTCATGGCTTCAAGCCATAAGGAGGAATTTGGACTAGAGATTGCGGCCTTGTAGGTGGCGGGCTCATCACTTTCCATAAGCAATACATCGAGTGTTCCATCTTCCTCGATAAGTCTCACATATCGATCGGGATGGCGAATTACTCGGCCTGTCCTTCTTAGTGGAGGAGGTACAACCGCGTTAGACGACGAAGGAACATCTTCTTGCGTCTCTTCCTCGGTTTGTGGCTCTTGAACTTCGTCAAGTTCAAAATTTCTCCCACTCTGTCTCTTAGAAATGAATTGACTTTCTAAGAAGACAGCCTCGGTAGACACAAACACTTTGTTTTCTTGAGGTTTGAAGAAGTAGTATCCTCGACAATGCGAGGGGTAACCCACAAAGGTGCATTTTTCGGATCTTGGGGCAAGCTTATTGTCGGGTTTAGTCTTGACGTAAGCATCACATCCCCAAATCCTCATATAGGATATATTGGGAACCTTTCCCGTCCACATCTCATATGGAGTCTTTTCGGTGGATTTAGTGGGACTATTGTTCAAAGATCTAATTGCGGTTTGAATCGCAAATCCCCAAAACGAGTTCGGTAACTCGGTTTGACTCATCATGGATCGAACCATATCAAGTAGGGTTCGATTCCTCCTTTCGGCAACACCATTGAGTTGTGGTGTTCCGGGTGGAGAAAGTTGTGATATAATACCACAACCTTTCAAGTGTGAATCAAATTCAAGGCTAAGGTATTCACTACCACGATCGGAACGTAGTGCTTTCACCTTTTTGTTCAATTGGTTCTCTACTTTGTTTTGAAATTCCTTGAATTTCTCAAACGCTTCACTCTTATGTTTCATTAAATAGACATACCCATATCTACTCAAATCATCGGTAAAGGTTATAAAGTAGTCATAATTACCACGAGCGGTGATACTCATTGGTCCACACACATCGGTGTGTATGAGTCCCAATAGCTCACTAGCTCGTGTCCCTTTACCACTAAAAGGATTACGAGTCATTTTGCCAAGTAGGCAATATTCGCATGTACCAAATGATTGATAATCAAATGGTGTAATCACATTAGTAGAAATTAATCTTTTGATGTGATTCTCGTTTATGTGACCTAATCGACAATGCCAAATGAACGCTTCACTTGGGTCACTTGTTTTGAGTTTCTTTGATTGAATGTTATAAATATCATTAGTCGGATTTGAGGTCTCTAAAATGTAAATGCCATTGATAGAGGAAGCTTGGCCTATGACCAAGTCGTTCCTAGAAATAGTACAACGATTGTTCTTAATGACAAAACAAAAACCGTCCATGTCTAGCATGGCGATTGAAATAATGTTTTTAGAGAGTGTAGGCACATAAAAACAATTATGCAAATACAACTCAAATCCATTTGGCAAAACTAAAACATAAGTTCCCTTGGATTCGGCCGCTACCCGAGCTCCATTTCCAAGGCGTAGATCCACATCTCCCTTGCGAAGCCTCTCCACATCTCTTAAACCCTGTAAATGATTACAAAGGTGAGAACCACAACCGGTATCTAGTACCCATGTCGTAGTGGAAGTATAATTTATATCAATAACATAAATTTCTTTAGGAATTGTACCTTTTGGAGTAATGAGTCCTTCCCTTATATTTCGCAAATATATCGGACAATTCCTAAGCCAATGTCCCATGCCATAGCAATAATGGCACTCATCATTAACTTGCTTGAAGTTTTTGATTTTCTTTCCTTTCTTCTTGAACCTCTTGCCCTTTGAAGCAAGAACTTGATTGCTAGAGCTCCCACTAGCTTTGGCATCTTTATCTTCCAGAGACAAAGACCCTATAGATTGCATGAGGTAGTCTTCCAAAGACGGACTCACACGAGGTCTAGTAGTAGTGGGTGGTTTAGAAGAGGTGATGAAGTTAAGGTTTCCATCCGAACCTATCCCGAAATGAAGTTCTCTAGTAGTATCGAAATCATTGTTGGAGCATATGTCGTCAAGAACATTGTGATATGACTCAATGGTTATCGGTGCGGTAGCATTTGTTGGATTCATTGTAAAGAACTACAAATATGGAGGAAAAGGAAATATTAACACTTGTCTTTTTAAATCATACTTGCAAATTAACAAGATATGAACATTTATATAGTGACCTCTACCCAACTATAATAAATGATTCCAAGATCCAAATTCATATTAACTTGGGCACGGTATGGCCGATGAAACCCTTATCAATATAACTCGGTGGATTAACGTTTTAATCGATTCTACTTTTAGAACTCTTGGTCGATAAAATTACTCTAATATTTATCTATAGCCCGGAACACATGCAACTACGGTCGCGAATACTTCCGTTGAGCTCAATCCAAATTTCGAATAAATGTGTCCATGATCCAAATCCACATCAACTTGGGCACGGTATGGCCGATGAAACCCTCATTAACATGAACTCGGTGGATTAACACTCATCACCCACTTCCCCTACGTAACAAGGTTTGTACCCCGGTAGGGCCGAGTGCACTCCCTCGCGAAATAGGTTTTCATGGTTTCTACTATTTGGTAAGGCTATGTCTCAATTAATTGTTTTAGCGAGAGGTCATGTCAAATTATTATCTATCACGTTTTAAGTGAACTAAAGCGGTGAACTACGATAATTCTAATTGACACGGTCGATAAACTCGATAAAATAAGGATGCATATTTTAGTTATGGCGATTTAGCGATGCATGCGACATAAAACAAAATGCAAGCATAAAAATAAATAAATCCTAGTATGGCCTTTCCTAAAATAGAAAAACTATTTAACTATTACATATTCGGAAACCAACTCCATTGGTCCCTTGAACTTCGGTTGTGGCACGCATCTCGAGGTTACACCGTCTTTATGTATCGCCATTCTTGAAGAAATCCGTCTTTGGGAACTCCGGAATGAATAAAATTACATAATAAATTACATAATTTCCTATTATACATTTGTAACTAAAATAAAATAAATCTATTAAATTACATAACGGTGATACGAGATCACAATAAAAATTTACAACCGAATCGATATTCCCATACATTTCGGGAAATACCAATTAAAATCTAAGGCCATACTAAGTAAAATTACATAATTCAAAATTACATAAATTAAAATTATGACAATCATAAAGAAAATGCAGCATTATAATATGTATGAACATGCTCAATTTTATGTTAAATCGCCTTTAATTAGCCAATATCATATATTACTCGGTTTTTACGGATTTGCGTGATTTCAACATTTTTATAATCACAAAATACATAAACTCATATTTATGCATAAGTTAATTACCCTAACCTCTTAGGACTCAAAATATAGTCTTCACTAATAATTTGAACATAATTAACCCATATTACTAAAATTGTCCATTAATAGTCCAAAAATACAAAAATAAGCTATTAAACTTCAAATAAATCACAAAATTTCAAATAAATTCAAAATTTGAAATTTAAACTCATGAACATTCTGGAAAAATACCATGACACTCATAATGTTCAAAATCTTAGGTTAAAATTTCGAAATTTTTCCGGAAAAACAATGTTGCGGTTTATCGATTTCTAATAAAATAATCATAAAAACATGGAAAAATTATATTCAAAAACTTTTCAATTTTAGATCTGAAAAATATAATAAAATGCAACATTAGACGTTTTTTCTAAGTCATAGATTATGTTTTATTAATTTTACACTAATAATGTCACTATTTATGCTATTTTTCTTCAAAAATCCATAAATCATGAAAAAAGACTTCTTTATAGCCAATTATTTTACACACATCTTGTAAAATTGCATGTCACAACATATTAATTTTCTATGACCAGATTCGAAATTTAACTCATATTAACCTATTTTTCACCTAAATCCGAATTTAATAATGAAAAATCCATTTTTCGAGCATAACAAGTCCAAAAATTATGAAAATTTACAGGTTATCTCAAAATAATATATGTGACAACATATCCAAAAATCAATGGAAAATTCGAAGTATAGCTAATTTTAGACCAAAAATGACATTTTTACTCATAAAATCATATTTAAATGCCATTATTGTATAATATGAACAATAAAAATCCGTAAAATTAACCAAAATATCCTAAAACATTTTAGGACCAGAAATTTTAACATGCATGGATTAATTTCGTGATATCTCATAATAACACAAATTTTACAAGTTTTATATGTTATTCTTATAACTCGGAAAAACTTTTAACCGATTTGCATGCAAACAACCGTGGCTCTTGATACCGATTGAAGGATATGTAGATCTTTATACATACTAACATACTCATATATGTTTAAATTAATTTGTCATAAAATTAAAGGTGGAATTTATGCATGCAAACTAATAAAAGAAATGAGAAAGGAACATTATTCTTACAATGGGTATTTCGGTTTTATGGGCACAAAAGAAATCTCCTTTTCTTTTGTTCTTGAGCTTTCCTTTAATGGAAGAAACAAGATCCAAGTATAGGATCTCTCCTTAGGAATAATACCCAAAGCTAACTCTTAATCTAATTAATATTATATGAGCTAGTACAATATTAATCTTGTGAAAAATTGAACCAAAAATGTTTGGTTTTGGCTCCTAAAACCGGGTAGGAGAAGAGGAGAGGAAGAAGAATTATTTTTGTCTCTCTAAAAATAATTATATGAAGTGAATGAATAATAATCTTTTTTTTTACCCATTCATATGGTGAATGATAAAATAAAATAAGCAAAAGAACCCTTGTTCTTTCCAAGGGAAAACCGGGTAGGGTGGAGGGGAATGGCCAATGCATGGTCTTTGTGCTCTTACACAAAAGACACTAGGTATGCATGCCTAAAATTAGAGTAATAATAATGAATTCCACTAATCTTAATTAACACAATACAATTTGTTACTCACACCCATATTTCGGTCCATTTGAAGATAAAATGGAATCCATTTTATTTTTGTCAAATGTAAATATGTCACATGTCATATGTAACATAAATTTGTTATGTATTTTTAACATATTAAAAATCAACGTATTAATAAAAATACGTCATAAACAAAATCGACTTAGTAATTCACAATTACTTGTGCCAAAATATTTTACCAATTTATAAATCATATTTATAATAATTCATTCAAATCCAATTGTTTCTTTAAACAATAATTTCATCCGAGTAATGATACAATTTGATTACTCAGACCGTATCTCATTTAATCACATTTCAATTTGATACGTTAATTTTACTTCCAAAATCGTCCGTCAATTTTTCAAGTAATTTAATTAACTCGTAACATTATACGATTAATTAAATGATCAATTAAGAGTGTTGCCCTATAGGTATGACCTAGGGGGTCAACTGATCACCACCGTCACACGACAGTAATGTCAAACTCTAGTCAGCCAATCATTACCGATATATGTTGACCAGTTGACAGTATAAATACTTCCCAATTGCATTCTTTAAAATGAGATTTAATAATGATATTTAAATCATGTAATCGCACTATTGTTGAGGACACATTTCCCAACAGGTTATCTCTCGCCCGAGCTTAACTCGCATGCCCTTCATAACACATTCTCCCATTCGCATAAGTATCACCTCCTGACAAATGTAACCATACCATTAACACCCAAGTACTGGCAACCGCTTCCTATAACCACACCTTATACTCTCTCACAACCATATATATCAATCCGGCTCTACAAACTCAACCTCTTTAGAATGACTATCTTTCCTATTAATCATCACCCTTAACCACTAGTGACAACACCACAACACCACCACTGCTCGTATAACAAATCTCTTACACTCACCTCTAAATATAACAGTTCTTTTCCTATCTTCGGTTAACATCCCAAATAACGAGCATCAATTCCATTAACAAAATTTACCTGAACATTCCTTCTAATTCTATCCTTAACTGTATCGTCACCTAACTTCCCACCAAAATTTTATATCGTGCAAATATTCTACCAACTTTTACTCCCCTTAATTCCTCGAAACTCATGGTTAACATGTTGTCCTTAAACTCCTATATAACCATTAACTCACATCCTCATGATAGTATCATACATCTCGACGATTCCTTACTTCCATATCACATAACTCCGGTTAACATTCTCCTAGTTTACTCCCCTCATTCTTTTCTTTTTACACTCGATAAAATCAATTAACAATTCAACTCCTTATTCCTTCTACCTAACTCCTTAGTGCTCTGGTTACCTTCTCATTGCTCCAAAACTCAAATCCCTTTATTTCATATCAGTACCATCTCACTCTTTCTTACCATGGACCTTCTCTCATCATGCTATCACTCACCCTTGTCACCAATCAATCCACGAAATCAATGTTTACTGTTCACTCAATTGCTTCTCCCTTTTACATCTCTAGAAATCAAAATTCATTTCATACCGTTAATTGCCCAAGGAAATTACACACTATGCTCACCTCTTGATAATCCAAATTCCCAAACTCAATCTCTATTTACAAATCCACATCACGGCATAACTCAATCTAAGCTCTTTATACACCATTCTTCTCCATCTCTTTACAACGACCTTCCATTACATACATTCTTAACCAACACATTCCTAACCATCTCCCTCCATAAATCCTTACACATCTCAATTTGCCACTGTTCGCATCCCTCATCTCAATCCTTTCATTCTCACGTTCCTCACACTTACAGCACCCCCTTACCCATATTCACTTACTTTTACATTACTCAACACGCGACTATATCACTCACCACAACTCACAAAACATGCTCCCTGCCTCGATAAGCTCATCAATCTCCCTTTCCTTTTTTCATTATCCATCACAACCACATATAACGCATGTCCTCCCCCACCAAACTCATACCTATCATAAGGTGCTACTCCTTACATCAGTAGATCTGGTAACTTACGCATCGGAGCCAACACATACGTAAAACAATGCATAAAGAAGTAAAAGAACACCTTTGAATTAAACATGATATGTAACGAAGTCAAAAGATAAGCATATGACCCAAAACACGGGTTACTAGATCGAGTACAGCCTACTCGATCGAGTAGGTGAAGGTCAGAAGTACGTATAACAAATTACCAGGACTATTAGATCGAGTAAGGGGTACTCGATCGAGTAACAAGAGGTACACTCGATCGAGTAAGGGCTACTCGATCGAGTACCCTACGCAGTTCTCAGCACTATCCAATTTTTGTAAAACGGTCATATCTCACTCGTTTCTTGGTCATTTTGGGCGTGTGACCTATCGTTAGAATCGTAAGAGAATAAGTTATCACCTCCATCAAAATATTATATGCATCTCAAGTTATAACAGTTTAAAGACAACTTCTCTGTAATCAAAAAACATAACTACTTGATTTTTACCTCCAAACAACTTAAACAACAAAGTAAACAAAAATAACTCAATACACGTCAGTATCGCTTCCTGACCTTTACTGGACTAAAGCTCTAAAAGCGTATTCCATAATGCCTCGTCACAGGACTATTTTGCTCATGGCTATGCAGAATAGCCTTGCCACCACCGACAATCTCTGTAAAAGAGGATACCAGCTGGCTAGCAGATGCACCTTGTGTTATCAAGCGCAGGAATCTAAGCACCACCTGTTCTTTGCCTGTAATTATTCCACTCAGGTATTACAGGCTATTTTTACATGGCAGCATATTCATAGACGACCTTTGAGCCTCAATCATGAAGTCAGGAGACTTGCAATGAAATCAGGGAAGCATTGGAGGAAGAAACTTGCAAAATGTGCCTTAGCTGTAATGGTCTACTACATTTGGTCTGAAAGGAATACTCGAATCTTTCAAGATATTTGCAGATCACCTTATCAGCTAATTTATGCAATTCAAAATGTAATTCGTATCCGGCTCTTAGCACTTCTAGATAATGTAACTAGTGAAGAGGTCATTTCTAGCTTAGAATAAGCCTAGAAATCTATTTGTGCTCGTGTACTCTATGGGTGCTTTTGTAAGTTTGTCCCCTTTCTATTCATGAAAGCTCTCACTTCTTGCAAAAAAAATAAAAAAAAAACCTCAATACTCATAAAACCAGTATCCCTAACCACATGTTACTATCTACAAAAGCCAAACAATAACATCCATCATGATCATATAGTATTCAACTTACCAATCATGTAATGCCCGCTTGCTTTTATTCAATAACTTCCGTCATAACAAATTTGTATAACATATCACATCCCCTAATCACATGTTACTAAGATTGCCACATTATAAATCACTTCCAACATACAACATGATCATCCACAACCTATTACTATATACATCTTCTTCACCTTTTTCCACCACATTCACCATTCCACCACAATCATTCATCCAACATTTTCATATGACATATACATCCAACATATGCAATTGAACATTAGTAAACACATAGCGATCCCATGACACCCCATAGTGACCGGTTTAAAGTTGTAGGGCGAGTTCGCGACTTTAGGACGTCTCCCAAGTCTTTGCATTAGCTCCTGACAACTCCTACCCGGGTTCATTTTATTTTGACTTCCTAGATTCATTAGGTTCATTAGTTACAGGTTCCAAAATCGTCGCTCTGATACCACTTTGTAACACCCCCATACACCAAGGTGCCTTACCAAGACCAAATAATGCATGGAAGTTCTACCATCTCAGTTACCCGAGGCATAATAATCAAAAGTGACCATCAAGAAACATAGTTTAAGCATAAAGTTTAAAGTGATTACATCAAAACCAACTGTAAAGTAAAGTACAACTATTCTAAAACCAAACTACAACTAAAGTAACAAAAAGTATTATGATAACACAGCGGAAGACTACTATCAGACTCGTGGCAACTCCATCCCCAGCTAATCCCACGCGCATCCATAGTATACCTGCTAGACAACTTCTCACCACCCCCGAATGGATCACCACAGTTTTTAAAATATTTAAACGGGGTCAGTTACTGCATAAACAATATAAGATAAACAACAACAGGTACACAATCACAATCTCCAACACCGTCACATCTCCACACACCTGACTGCACACCAAAGTGTGTAGCCCTGCCAGAATATCCATCGCAACAGATATTCCATGCCGCCAGTGGGAACCGTAGCCGTACCCACCAAATCCCCGCTCATCAAATCCGAGCGAAAACCCAAGTTCCTTAATGTGCACATCCCCTCCTGTGACGGGTTCCACAGAGGGCGAATCAAGGGTGTGAAGCCACTCCCGCAAGTGACTCCACTCAGCCGAGGACGCGCCTCGTGAACCACAGACAATCACAACCAACCAAATTATACAACAACAACAATTACCAAAACGATAAAGATCAACAACAGTAACAACCAACAACAATCCACCATCAACACAATGTAATCAATGCCAATACCAATTACGATATAATCATCATGCTAATCAACCAGACAACCATCTTATAATCATTTATACAATAACTGAGTAGAGAAACCCTACCTGGAAAGGTAAACACCAAGATCGTCACAATCACCTAATCAGAAACGTTCCTCTACGAAATCACCTCCTATCAATCACACAATCATACAATCACCATCTATTATCAAAACACTCCCAAAACCCCCAAAATACCCAATTAGGGTTTCAACTAAAATCAATGAAACGATATAAAAATTGTACAAGGATCTTACCCACAATACGTCGGTCTCAACGGCGTAAAGAACACAACGATCCGATGACTCTAGCCCTTAGGATTTGATAGCAATGCGAAGAAGAGAGCAACGTAAATTGTTTAACTCTTGTGAAGTTTTAGAAAAAGTAAAAGTGAAAAAAAAACTGACGAAAGGTGTCTATATATCTTTCTCGCATTGCTAACAAAACCCGGCAAAACTAACCCGTAAAACCGACTTACTCGATCGAGTAAGTAACTTACTCGATCGAGTGATCCCTACTCGATCGAGTACCCCACCTACTCGATCGAGTACCCATCAGACAGTACACTGTTTCAAAACCAAAACTCACTTACTCGACAGAGTAAGCCTTACTCGATAGAGTACCCAACAGTACAGAAAACCGTAGTATTACAGTTTTAGAAATGTTTAGGTTACAAATGACGCTTAGAAAATGATGAAATGAATTATAAAATTCTTTTAATCACCTTAATAATCCTCGAAAAATAACTCCGCCACCGGGCACTCAGTCGAGTACCTCATCACACTCGACCGAGTACACCCTTAACTTGGTCGAGTGACCCTAAAACAGAAACTCCCAAAACTACGCATATCCACTCGGTTAGTCGTACTCGACCGAGTACAACCCACTCAGTCGAGTTCCCTACCTACTCGATCGAGTACCAGAACTTAGAAATGCGTATTATTACACAAACACTCCACTAGGTCCACTGTATGGTCCTACCTCACTCCCGAGCGGCCTTTCGTCTTGTCTAAGGTCCTATCACGCATCCCAAGGTTACTTTATAGGTTTCCAAATATCCAGTATTACAATCCCCCCCCCCCCCCCGTTAAAATGAATTTCGTCCCCGAAGTTCGCCTCACTATCTCCTTTCACAACCACTCCTAAATTTTCCACGAGTCTCATTACCGACTCCCATGCACTCTCTCGTCATCTCCATCATCCTCTACTCTCTCATAATGCCCGTCAAGGTTCTTACCGCCATCATCATTCTTATTATGCCAAAGTCATTCTCATCTCTCTCACCAAGTTCTCATCACTTTCCTTTGTCTATGTATATATACTCCTTTATACTCTTCATACTTAACTCTCATGACTTCCTCACATTCCGTACTTTATATATTTTCTCTTTCCTAACATCCTAATTATTACATCCCCTCCCTCTAAAAGAGAACTTCGTCCCGAAGTTCAACGGTCAAATCTCATAATATACTCTCATGAAACTCATCATCAAATCCCACAAATAACCAAATTCTAGTTCATCTCTCTCTCTCTTTACTATCGGAAATCCATACTCGGATTGTACATAATCACAATACTATCGGTATAACTTTTCACTCTACGGTTCTCCCAAGGTTCAAAGCACAAAGTCCAACCGGAGGTTTAATGCTCTAATCCCATAAGGAACTCCCAACGCACGTTGGTTATACATATATCTATCACGCGATATGACTCCAACATTACATATATATATATATATATATATATATATATATATATATATATATATATATATATATATATATATATATATATATATATATAGGGTCGGGATCCGGTGAGAGCCACCAACATAATGAGAACCGTGAGAACCCTTAGTAAATCATCATCAAATCTTATTCTGAAACTTTTGATGGATCATTTGCCCTTAGTATAGTTAATTAAACACATTTATAGTATAGCTAAACAAATTTTTTTGATTTTATTAACAAAATATAAACTTAATGTAAAACAGTACAATTAGTTATACTAAAATGGCTACAGATGCACGAAAACGAATACTAGGTGCATGAAAATTATTACATGCATGAAAGTTATTACTAGGTGCATGAAAATATCAGGCTATAGGTGCACGAAAAGTCGAAAACTAGTTCTAGGTGCATGAAAATTGTTAGATACATGAAAAATGAGTAGTAGGTGCATGAAAATCAATAAAATGTTTCTCGTCTCGATTTCCGTCAATAATTAATATTTATTGGACCAAGAAATATGTTTTCTGGCCATAATATTCTATGCCGAATCCAAATATATCATTATTTTTTAGAAAAAAATCCATAAGGTGGAATTCTCACGGTTCTCACTATGTAGGTGGTTCTCACTGGATCCCAAATATATATATATATATATATATATATATATATATATATATATATATATATATATATATATATATATATATATAATGTTCAACACTTCCATTTCCATTTCCATAAACACATGTTCAACACTTCCATCCCATAAGGAACTCCCAACGCATGTTCAACACTTCCATTTTCATAAACACTATGTCACGTATATACCGCGTCTAATCCACCACATGATCACACATGTGTTTCCATACCTGTTTCCATCCATCACCAGTACTTCCATTTTCATAAACACCATGTCACATATATACCACGTCAAATCCACCACATGATCACACATGTGTTTCCATAACTGTTTCCATCCATCACCAATACCTCCGTTTATAAGGAAGATTACAATACTCAATCATGTAAATAACCACTATGTGACACATAAATGTCACTCATCACGTAATATGAACATCACTATCATCTTGCTTTCACAAAATAAAATCACGGCAATTAACATATACATGCTACAAGATTATCATATCATCTTTATCATTAAATTACTCATGTGAGTTAATTAATACTTGCAGCTTAATGCGACATGTAATGGTAAGACACCAAATAATATGGACTAAACGTAACAGTTTTCACAAGTATCGCCCATGTAGGGACATCACGCTCATCCAAGCATAAATCGACCATTATATACCACGAAATAAAGGTATACACTTCATAATAAGTCGAGAAATGGCAAAACGGGGGCCAACACAGGCCACTCGGTCGCGTGGAATGGGCCATCCGGCCGAGCAAACGGCACTCGGCCGAGTGTTACCTGAGTAGAATATGTTTTTTCTCCAAAATCGTTCTAAACTTGTCTATTCTATTATACTGATGCAAATAGACTCCAATGGTGGCTAGTACACCATCAAATAACAGCATTACAACACAACCGAAATAATTTTTTAAGTTATACGGCCGACATAAACATGATAATTCAAAATTCGTTTCACCACCATTCCGCCTCCTCCGCCACAACAGGTGACGGTATCACAATTCCTTCACCAACAATCGTACCGTAGTGCGAAACACTTTAGTCACATTGATATCCATCGCAAGTTATACAATCTCATATACACGGTACCAACACCACATTATTCACGAGAAATAATACAACATTACGACTCAAATAATCACTACAACGAGGTCACAATGCATAATATGGATGTTTCACAGAATAATTAGAAGACAAGTTTACAAACATCTATGTTACCATTCATAGGGTCGGAGTCTCGCATAACCACTTTCACACTCGCACATACATACTTAAATTAAACGGTTATACTATATAACAAGTGATCAAAATACCTGAACAACACAATTGAACCCTTATGCATTGCATATCACACTCTCAATCTCATAACCGCGAAGACCAAGTTGGTACTACTACATCCACAAGTATATATCCCAATATTACAACTAAGGCTTATCCATATTACCTCACGCCCAATAGAAAAACCTCTTTACAAGAGCTCGTCCCAAACTCGTAACAAATTCCTTTAACATCTCAAATTCTCAATTACGTAACCAACTTTCAATGGACAACCTTGTCTCTGTATCTCACAAAATATCACTCCCCAAAAATATGATGTCGGTATAATAACATGGCCACCGCTCATCACGTCACGCGTATATAATCACTCTTTAGTAGTCTCATCACCAAACTTTACTAGAACTTTCCTAGATGCCTCCCACCGCTTATTACTTAAAATCGTCTCCACTTCATGTAATTGGTCACCTCAAACTCCATTATTTCGTTTCCAAAGATTTTCTTATTAAATATCGTGCCTCCATTTTTGAATAACCTCTAACTCACACCTCGTTCTAGTACTCTCTTATCTTCCCTTTCACGCAAACTCTCACTCAAGTTTTTGACAATTTGACTATTTCCTTATCATTCAACAAGCCAAATCTCAGCTATTTGCCAACCATAATTCCCAAATCGCACTCGATAGTAACCACCCGCACATGCTCTCCAAACCTCACTCACTAAGTATGAGTCTAAACAACCGCTAAATATACAACCTTGATTACACGTCACTCATCATACATAGGTTACCTCGTACAATCAATTCACTAAGTCAAGACTTCGTATAAGCTAAATCTTTTCCTAGTACTTTCAAATTCCCAAACTTCACAACCATATACAATTCCACACACCTTGTCGGGGCCATAGGGCTAAGGGCTAGAACAAGGAATACGTTCTTTCTGTGCTCACATTCAAACTCAATGCCTGGATACTTCGGAGCTTCAATCACGGGAGGTGTTACCGGTTATTGGCGAGGCCGCCTTCCATGGTTGCTTCGGGAGTTCTTAATGGCCTTGACATGCCAAAGCCGATTCATGCAACAAGGTTCCAGATATAAAAGATGGCATTTTAGGACGACTTTTAGACGAGTTTTGAAAGTTTATAAACATGCTTAGTTTACTAACAATAATTTGAGTAGAAAATTGACATAGTTTCCTTGACATTTGATCAAACCAAAAGCTTATTCAAGACACAAAGTTTTCGGAAAAATTGAAATTCTTGCGAAATTACACAACACTTCAACCCAATTCAAAGCAATATATATAACTCTTTTTAACAATTTTTCAATGTTTTTGTCATATTTAATGCAACAATGAAGCATAAAAATCGAAACTTTGATATGTATACTACGTTTCTCGAAAGTTTTGCAAGGATTTTGGGATAAAACTTCCGATTTAGGACAATACAATGCATTACTAACCAAAATTGAAGTCTTGTGACGCAATTAGAACAAGAATTAGACATGAAAATCAAAAACTTTGGTATGTACGCCATTCATTTCGAAAATTTTGGAGAAGTTTTAAGACACGTTCCCAAATTTTAAGTCCGTACATGACATCACTAGCCAGGTTTGGGGCATGACTAAGCGACTAAACAATGTTCTAGATGCAAAAAATCAAAATTGGTCATGCATACTATGGAATTTTCGAAAATTTTAAAAAACAATTTAAGACAAAACTTTGGTTTTAAGACAATGTATAACATTACTTACAAGGATAGAAGTCTCAAAACAATTAAACCTAGTTTTAAACATGAAAAATCAAAATTTAGGCATGAACACCCAAGATTTAAACTTTGACCCCAATTTTAAGACAAAATTTCAAATGTAAGGCAAGATCTAGCATTAACAACAAAGGTTAAGCCCTTGTCGAGCAATTAAACCAAGTAACAAATACAAAAAGCAAGTTTTGTCTCAAGAACCCTAATTCCGATACATACTAATTTGGGTAAAATTTTAACTTGAAAATTTCATATTTGGCAACAAAAATGATGTAGAAAGTTGATTACGACTATGAATTAAACAAAAATATGCATATAATTGATAAAACTTGAAGGAATTAGAGTAGATCTAAACAAAATCAAATTGGGAAAAAATAAGAGGAAAGAGAAAATCACTTACTTTGCTTAATTAACAAAGATCAAGGATGATAAATGGAGTGTAAATCTTGAAGCCTTTCAAAAATGAGCAACGATGGAGTTTTTGTAGTGTTTTTGGAGAGATTTTGGGGTTTGAAGATATGAAGAATGAAGAAGAATGAAGAAGATAAGAATACATAAGATTACACAATCTCGCAAAATGAGCTGCCCGGAAAATGGCACTCGGTCGAGTGACCCATTTCCTGAAATTTTCTAGATTTCTGGAAAATGGTCCACTTTGTCGAGTGCCAAGGTTCACTCGGCCTAGTACCAACTCGCACTCGGTTGAGTGTTTCTCTATGGCTTGCAATTTCGACTAAGATCGAAAGGCATAGTCCCTGCAACAAAAGAGTAATGTTTGGAAGTCCACCGGCTATCAATGACTCATCCCGAGTTAGATCACATATCATCGTACTTACCGTCTCTGATACACTACTTTTATACTACTGACTACTCCACTAGCAACCATTACTAGATTATACTCTAACGATAACACTAGCAAGTTGGATAGAGCTCTTGCTAATCCTCAATGGCATACTATTTTTCCGACCTCCTATGCTCATTTTCTTGAAATGGGGCTCTCTGATCATTCCCATGTGATTGTTTTCACTGCTGATGATCCCCATGTGTCCAATAGATTTAGTTTCCAGAACAATTGGGTGGATCATCCTGATTTTCTGAAGGCTGTTCAACATGCTTCGATCTCTTCTAAAGCTGGCAGCCCTTCCTTTTGTTTTTTTAGAAGCAAAAAAATGTGAAACATGCTCTTACTGGGTTTCATAGAACTAACTTTAGCTTTATTCAGCAAAGAGTTAAGCTTGCTAAAGATAATCTTCTTCATTGTCAGTCTAGGCTTCTTTCAGATCCTTTGTCTCCTGATCTAATTCATGAGGAAAGATGCAGAATTGCTGAATATACTAAGTTTAAAAATGTTGAGCTTGCAATCCTTTCTCAAAGAGCTAAGCTTCATCATGATCAGCAAGGTGATAGTTGTACTAAGTATTTCTTTGCTAAAATTAATGAGAGGAAGCATCAGCAAGTTATTGGTGCTGTTAAGGATAAGGAGGGAGTTCTTCAGGAAGGGCTGGATAATGTTTGTATGGCTTTCCAAGAGTACTACTCTAGTCTTCTTGGTCATGCTCTTCCTATTTCTCCCCTGGATAAGCAGGTTTTTGGCTCTGGTGCTCATGTGTCCCCTGTGGATTCTGACTTTCTCACTTTGCCTGTTTCTATCCAGGAAATTAAGCATGTTGTGTTTATTATTGATTCTGAGAGTAGCCCTGGCATTGATAGGTTTTCTTCTGGCTTCTATAAATCTGCTTGGCCCATTATTGGCTCTGATTTCACTGATGTTGTGCTGAATTTTTTCAAGACTGGTAACATGCCCAAGCAGGCTAATTCCACTCTTATCTCTCTAATCCCTAAGAAACCTGTGGCTGAGTCTGTGCTAGATTACAGACTTATCTCCTGTTGCACTGTTTTTTATAAAACAATTAGCAAAATTCTTACTTCCAGGCTTCAAAAAGTAATCCCCACTATTGCTGGAGAGGAGCAGACTGCTTTTATCAAAGGGAGACGTATCTTTGAAAATATCATGTTATCCCAGTCACTTGTTAAAGGTTATACCAGGAAGAACATATCTCCTAATTAAAGTTGATATTAGAAAGGCTTTTGATACCTTACAGTGGGATTTTATTGCCAATATGTTGGATTTTTTTTGGTTTTCCCTCTTTGTTCATTAAGTGGGTGATGTGTTGCATTACCACTCCTTGGTATTCTTTCAAACTTAATGGTGGTGTAGTTGGGTTTTTTCAGGGAAAGAGTGGCATTACACAAGGAGATCCCTTATCTCCTTATCTGTTTGTGCTAAGTATGGAAGTGTTGTCCATGAGTATGAGAGTCCTTTGTCAGAAGGTTAATGTTACACATCATCCTAAAGTTTGGACACCTAATCTTACTCACTTAGTCTTTGTAGATGATCTGATGGTTTTTATTAGAGGAGATGTGCCCTCTGTCAGGGCAGTCAAGGATGTGCTTTCTAAGTTTGTTGCTGTCTCTGGGTTATGTGCCAATGTAGATAAAACTAATATCTACTTTAGTGGAGTAAATCCTACTGTTCAGCAAGCAATTCTTCAGGATACTGGTTTTACTGTTGGTTCCTTTCCATTTAGGTACTTGGGGATTCCCTTGACTGATTCAAGGTTTTCTATTGCAATCTATGACTCCCTAATCACTAAAGTTCAGCATGTCTATCAGCATTGGTCTTCAAGATTGATTTCCTATGCTGGTAGAGCTCAGCTCATTAACTCTATCATTTTTTGCCTTGAAATTTTTTGGTGTGCTAATACTATGATGCCTCTGGAAGTAATTAGAACCCAAAATAAGCTTTGTAAAGACTTCTTTTGGGGCAGTGTTAATGGTAGCAGGAAAATGGTTTTTAAAAGTTGGAAGCATATTTGTTCTCCCTGGGATGGTGGTGGCTTTAATATCAAGGATATTGAGACCTGGAATTACTCCATGCTGCTCAAATGGATTAGCATTCTGACTCAGCCTCCTAGGGGTATTTGGTCTAAATGGATTGCTGCTTATATTACCAAGCATCAGGACATTTGGTCACTCAGCATTAATGATCATTTTTCTGCCAGTCTTAAGAGCATCATCAAAGCTAGAGACAAGTTAATACTGAGGTCTGGTAGTATTCAGCAAGCTCAGATCCTGATCAACAGCTGGGTTAAAGGAGGAGTTCTCAGACCTAGTTTTGCTTACAGGTTTCTGAGAGGCTATTTTGTTGCTGGCTCTTGGACATCTAATCTGTAATGTTCTCGCATCATTCTAAGTCACAAAATCATTATTTCCCTAGCATTATAATCCCAACTTGCCACTATGGACAACATCACACACATGGGTATTTGTTTGGTGAATACATGTGCCCTCTGTGAACAGCAGGAGAAATCCCATAGGCATCTATTTTTCCAATGTTGCTTTTCTGCTATTGTCTGGTCTACTATCCTGTCTTAGATGGGTATGAGGAGGCCAATTAAGGATCTGATGCAGGAATGGACTTGTTCTCATGGATGCAGCAGCTTTCAGGATGGAGACGTGACTGGTTCAGAATTTCCTTGGCTGCAGTTGTGTACCAGATATGGAAGTGATGTGACTCATAATTGCGCACATTTAGTCCCCTAATTGAGCCCATTTTGCATACTATTATAACATTCCGTAGCCATTTTATCCGTCAAATGCTTTCTATTTTGCTTTCCTAGTGCATTTCGTATGTTTTGTAGGAAAGAAGATAATTAGGCGGAAATTCCCGTCTCCCGTGCATATTTAGAAGCTTTTTGACGATATTGGATGGACTAGTATGAATAGGAGGCAAGAATGATGACCAAGGATGAAGAATAAAAGAGTATATAGAAGGATCATTGGCTTAAAAGCAAGAAAAAAGGGAACAACAGCCCAACCCGAGCGGGACACATCTCAACCCGCTTGGGACAAATTCAACCAGCTCGGGTTGAGGCTCAGGATGCTCATATTTCGCTCGGGACGAGCGGATTGTTGGACAGGAAGATTTTCCTTGCTGCGTGATCCGCGCATCTCCTACGAGAGGAGCATTTCCCTACTCAAACATTTAGCAATGCTATTTACTAATCTACCCTTGCTTAACCTAATGATGTACCACTATAAATACTCCATTTGTAATAATCAAAGGATCATCCTTCCTTAGATTAGATTAAGCTTTCATTAGAAGTAGATTAGAATATATTACTCTTTAATCTTTCGACAAATCAAACATTAATCTTTCCTTAATTATTGTTCAACTTTATTATTGAGTAATTCAAGTTTATTATTGGGTAATTGAAGATTATTGGGTTATTATTGGAGAATTGACAACTCTTCATCAATCAATCAAGTTCTCTTCTTTTATTCTTTGCTTTATTATTTGGAATCATCTTCATAGGTATAATCTCTTTTACTCTTGCTTTAATGATTGTTAATCTTTCTTACTTGTTCATCATGTTTGGCTTTGTTAGTATGATTGACAACCTTATTAACATGTTAAACTTGATCATGAGTGAGTAGTTTCTTTAGCTAGGATTAATGGGTAATTAAGGGAAATCAACATGGGGAATGATTCGTGCTTAATCTAATATGTTCACATAATTTATTTGCTTGCTTGTTATGATTTCAACTTATGCACATGTTATGTTTGATGAAATGCGAGCCTATGAATCCTTGCATTTTTTACCCATCACTTATCTTTTCAATGAGACTTGTAAGACATAAACCAACTCGAGTCTCATTTGACCATGCATATAGTTGAATAGGAAGGACTAAGTCGACTTGTAGGTGTTGTACAATCTAATCGATTCGGCTCCGGGTCCCAAACCTTCTTAGGGATTGTAAGATATACACTAACTCGATCCCATCACAACAATAAGTGCTTGCATATAATTGAGAACATGTTTGTATGATCAACTCCCATGAATCCCCTATAAACCCATGATATCCTAGCACTTTTAGTCATTTGTTTACATCTTTCCTTTTGTTGCTTGTTTATTGCTTTTATTAGATTAGAATCATCAACCCATTACAATTGTGACAACCCCAAGCACAACCATAATTAGATTGAACAATTTGAGTACCCCCCGTCCTATGGATCGACCTCGACATAACCACTAACTAGTTGTTTGTTGATAATTATAAATGTGTTTGATTGAGAGCCCCAACGACATTCTTCATCAGGAAGGAAAGGAATGCTCGCATTTTTGCTCAAAACTGCAATGGCGTGGATGTTCTAGTGAAGAGAATTAAGTATCTAGTTGCAGTTAGGCTGCTTATGAAGGCTTATAAAAATGATCAACACCAAATCCTCTTACACATTCATAGCTAGAGTCTCCTCTTTTTAGTGGTTCCCTTGTTTGGTTGTATTTCCTATTTGATATGCCTTTGCAAAATGTAGTTTCCTTTCTTATGAAATGAAATGATAATTTTTTGCAAAAAAAAAAAAAAAAAGATAACACTAGCACGTCTCAAGCACATACACAGTATTGAAATGCCAAATAACGGGGCTGGGGTCTCTCACACACCCATACACCACAACCGTTCCCAAAACATATTATACATATCAATTATTTCACCCAACTTCCACATATTATCGTACAGTACATGAACGATCATATCATGCAATAAACCTAGGGGTGAGCAAATTTAGGTCCGGACCGAAAAAATGGACCGGACCGGACCATTTGGTCTGGACAAAAACCGGACCGAATTATTTTGGTCCGGTCCTCGGTCCTCATTTTTTCAAGGTTTGGTCTTCGGTCTGGTCTGGCCCAAGACCGGTTAATTTAGGTCCGGACCGAATGGACCAAATTTCATGTTTTTAATGATCTAACATTAAAATATTATGAATTAAATTAATATTTTATCTTCAAAAGACATTATAAATTAGTATTGTCAATGATTTTCATAAAAAGAGTCGTCTAATTATTTTAATGCATTTTATTTAGCGGAATTAAAATGTAATTATCCTATACGAAATAGTGAAAAAACTAATTTAGGTCCATTTCGGTCCAAGACCGGACCGGACCAAATATTTCGTGTTTGGTCCGGTCCAAGACTGAAAGTTTTAGGTCCGGTCTTCGGTTCACTAAATTTTTATTTTCGGTCTTTGGTCCGGTCCAGTTTAGTCCGGTTCGGTCCGATCTTGGACCGATTCTCAGCCCTAAATAAACCTATCAACGGACTACAACACACATGTAATCACACAACATTTCACACAACGTTCAACCATACTTATAACCACCCACGTAGTGACCGACCAAGACAATATGATCTAGATTTGAGATGAGGGCGCCTACCCATCCAAAGCCGACCTCCTATTGTACTCATGCTGGGTTCATTCTATTAGACACACCTAGATTCATTTTGGTTCATTGGTTAAGGTTCCAAAATCGCCGCTCTAATACCACTTTGTAACACCCCCTTCTTACCCGGCGAAGGTAACCGAGAGATGTTACCGTCTCGGTTTCCCGAGGCAGTGAAATCGAAATTACAATTGAGAAACATATATATAAATAAGGTGTTTAATGAATTACATGATGAATAAGTGAGTAATTAAAGTACAAGTCATGACTATTACAACCTTTCTAATCACACTATCTCATCTAACATGAGACTATGCTACTCAACTCCAAGTTCGAAGCTCGTCCTGTGTCCCGCGTGACACCAAACCGACCTGTACTTACACTAATCCCCATATGATCGGAAATATCATATGGATCAACACATACCACCCTGGAAATAAGTGACAATTTACACACAACCAACACACGTCAGTTTCGATAATATCAATACATAAGACACGATACAGTATGTAAATATGCAACATGCCAACAAAGTCTCCAAAACACGACCATACAACTACAACACTGGCACCGGGACACACACATACGTACCCATAATCCGGTGACGGCACCGCAGCACAGCCCACCAGACAGCCGGACTGAGTCCGTAATAAGGTACTCGGGACAAACCCGTGGTACCAGACCCGGGCGCTAACCGGATCCCTGCCAGACGTCATGCCTCAACCACACGAGCCCCTCCATGACTCAAGTCATTAATATGCATATCCCTTTTGGAGTGGGAAGCTCCAAGAGGCGACCCAAGCGTAAGAAGGTCTCCCAACCGCCTTACGTCTCCTCAACAACAACCACATCCTCCACATATAAAAAATTCACAATAATGTAATATGCAATACCATATATCAAAATACGACTCATTATGAGATGAAATTCCAAAACTTGCCATGACCATCAGTGCCCCAAGTATTCCGATTCTTGAATCATCATAGCCCAATACTATACTAATATGCATTTCCGACAACAACCTATGACTCAACATCATTCCAATACTACAATATGATGCAACCGACTTATACTATGAAGACATGAAAAATGCACACGCAACAAGTATTCGCATTATCAAAACCGAGTAGGATAACCTACCTTTTAGCATACTCCATGAGCAAATCCGAGACAAGCAAGATCTGTCTCACAAAACCGTATCATCCTACATAAATTACATAATAACTATTACAATATGTCCTATACTATTACACAACCCAAAACCCCTTATTAAAACCCACTAATTACCCATATTACTCATGTTAATTCCTAATTAATCAACCCAATAAAAATCCCCAAAAGTTAGGGTTAAATAAAAGAAAGAAGGAAAGGTAGATCTTGCTCACAAGGTTAAAGGAAGAAGGAGGAGGGTGTATAATCTTCAAATCCAAGCTTGAATCCATGGAGGAGGTCTTTAGGATGGTTTTAGAGAGAAGGGAGAGGGCTTGGAGTGATAGAGAGAAAGAAGGAAATAAATTAGGGCTATATAGGATAAGGGAAGTCACGAGTTATCTATAACCCGTCTGACACAGTGCACTCGGTCGAGTGCTGAGTCCACTCGGCCGAGTGACCTATACGCGATCCACTGCACACTCACTAGGTACATCAAACACTCCACTAGGTCCACTGTATGGTCAAACCTCACTCCCGAGTGGTCTCTCGTCTCGTCTAAGGTCCTCTCACGCGTTCCAAGATTCCTTTATAGGTTTCAAAATATCCAGGTATTACACTTATACACTACTTTTTCTCAAAATACACCAGACTTAATGTTTATCTGTTATGAACGGTGAATGTTAATATTTAGTGGGTTACCTTCCTTTGATTTAACTCCTTCATCTTCTTTCTTCTATCTTCTTCCCTGCATTTCGTCTTTCTTCTCTCTACATCTTCTATCTGATCCGTTTTATTTAATACTCAGGCTTTTAGAATCTAAACCCTAAGATTAAAAGCTTTAAGCCTTTATTTGCCGTCATAAACCATATTTCTCAAAAGTTTAACTCTCTCATCCTTCATTAGCTCTCAATTATTCTACCACTGTTCCACCGCATTCCCACCATTAACACCGCTCTCGACCACTGTCCACTCACTACGACTGCTTCACCTCCACCATCGCCACTGTCACGAGGCCAAATTTATGATGCCAGATCCGCATGACTACCACGACGACGGACTTGAAGCAAAAACCAAAGATCAGTCCCCAACCCCGCCTCCGGTGAGACAGTCTCAATGCCGTCATAAATAATGTTCTCCCGATCCCATCAAAATCGCCAGTTAGCCCATAGAAAGGAGGGAGGAAGTTGCTTACTACTATCTCGCATGCCTGGTCGTTTTTTATTTTTAATTGTTTGATTTTGAAGTTTGGATCCTACTCATGCAATACTTATTGGATTTAAAATGTTGTATGCGTAAATCTGAAAATGCTAATTTTTGGTCAATTATCTTATTTAGATTTTAGGCTTTTTCCGGGTTTTAGTAGGAATGGATGGATATTGGATATTTGGATATCCAGTTCGATTTTTGTGAATATGGCGTTTAAAACTACATTGCGTAAAGGGTTAAGGTAAAGGGTTCACCTGTTCAGCAGGTACCCCTTCCACTAGTGTATTTTGAGAAAAATGAATGTATAGGTCAGATTAATATGAGTTAAAATATAAGTTGAATTAATATAAGAAGGAGAGCCTTAGGTTGGATTAATCCCATGAAATAACCCTAAATTATTCTATACGAGTAATAATAATAACAAGTTCAATAATTTTGATAATATTTTACTTTGAGATGATGATAAACCAATTTTAAATATGTTTGTAACTAGACCTGTCAAAACCTGACCCGACTCAAAAACCGACCGTAACCCAACCCGTAAATAACCCGATTTTTTTAACCTGAACCCGAAATGTAATACTACGGTTTTATGAGTCTCTGGGTACTCTATTGAGTGGGCCTTACTCTGTCGAGTAAGGGTGTGTTGCGTTTTAAAATAGTTTCTGACCTGTTGGGTACTCGATCGAGTAACCTGGATACTCGATCGAGTATGAGGCACTCGATCGAGTATGTCAGCTACTCGATCAAGTAGCCGATTTACGGGGGGATGATTTGTCGGGTTTTGTTAATAATGCGATTTGGTATATAATTACTTCCGTCACTTTCTTAATACACATTACAAACCTAAACACTTTCAAAAGAGAAAACAATCTACGTTCTTCGCATCAATCGCATTGTTGACAAATCCCAGAGCTTGGAAGGTCGGATTTCACCTTTCTTTATACCTTTTTGATCCTTGCGTCGAGGGTAAGATCTATGTACTGTTTTTATGGTATTTCGTTAAAGTTAGTTAAACCCTAATTTGGGGATTTGGGGGTTTTGTTGTGTTTCTTGATTGGTAGTAATTGCATGATTGTATGTTAGGAGGAGGATTCGTAGAAGAAGCCTTTTGATATCATCTGTTGAGATCGTCTGACTGTGTTGCTTTCCAGGTAGGGTTTCCCTACTCAGTATTAGTCCCATAATGTGTTGTTGGTGTTTTTTGGTTGTTGAATATTATCATACTCGTATTGTGACGATTATTGGATTTGGTTGTTGATAGTAGTTGTGATTGATTGTATCTGTCCGTGTTCTTCGGGGCGCGTCCCTGGCTGAGTGGAGTCACTTGCAGGAGTGGCTTCACGCCCATTATTCGCCTTCTGTGGAACCCGCCACAGAAGGGATGTGCACATTAAGGAATTTGGGTTTATCGCTCAATGGAGATGAGCGGGGATTAGGTGGGAACGGTTGCGGTCCCCCACAGGCGGCGTTGAGTGACCTGTTGTGATGGGCACTCTGGCAGGGCAACACACTTTAGTGTGTAGTCAGTATTGTGGAGTTGGGAATGGAGTTCGGAGGATATCTGTGATGATTGAGCTGTTTGTTTACTGTGTTGTTGGATTATATAAATTGTGTGATTAGTACTGACCCCGTTTATTGTTTTAAAAACTATGGTGATCCATTCGGGGATGGTGAGCAGTTGTTGAGCAGGTATGAGTCGAGTTACATGGGATAGCTGGGATGTGCCACTTTCAGATGATAGAGTCTTCCGATGTAGCCTGAGTAGTTCTAAACATTTCATTTAGTTGAGTAGACAGTTGGTTTTGAGAACATGTAACCGTATTTTGGTATTTGGTTTTGGATTGTAACCTTTCACTAAAGTTATACTATTAAATGTTGTTTTGTTATTGTCTTATGATTATCATTGCCTCGGGCAACCGAGATGGTAGCATTTCCATGCCTTAAGTGCTCCTGGTAAGGCACTTGGAGTATAGGGGTGTTACAAAATGGTATCAGAGCGACGATCCTGAAACTTGTAACCAATAAATCTAATGAATATAGGGAGTCAATTAAAATGAACTCGGGGTAAAGGTTGTAGGAGCTAATGCAAAGACTTGGGAGACGTCCTAAAGTCGCGAACTCGCCCTACAATTTTGAACCGGTCACGTGGGGGTATATGTCAAGGTCGTATGTGGTGTTTGTTAGCTTGTATGAGAATGTGACGATATATGTTGTGAATTGATGGATGCTGGGAGTAGAAGATTGATGTGGTGATTGAAAGTTAGTGAAGTACATATATGTATGTTGTTTGTATAAGAAGCACGATGGTTGATTATTATGTGGCATTTGATAACATGAAGTAGTGCAATTTTTGATCATATGAGGAGTTGTGTAGAATTGCATGTTTAACTATATTATAATGTTGAGTTTATAAAGTTGTATAGTATGTTGGAATAGGAGAGTTGACATGCGGGTAGTATATACGAGTCAGCATGACTCGATCGAGTAGGGGGCACTCGATCGAGTAGGTGAGGTACTCGGTCGAGCGGGTCTGACTCGATCGAGTGGGCATTTGACGTTTTTATAACCAGAGTCGTGTTTTTGGGCACTCGATCGAGTACATAGTGCACTCGATCGAGTAGGGGGTCACTCGATCGAGTGGTTGTGCTACTCGGTCGAGTATGTTAGAGATCAGAAGGTCTGTTTTGGGTCTGATGTCGGGGCACTCGATCGAGTATGGTGGGCACTCGATCGAGTAGCCTCTACTCGACCGAGTAGGTTTAGGCACTCGATCGAGTGTGTTCTGGGCAGTCTGTTTTCACATTTTGGGGTTATAGTGCATATGTTTATATCTACCCTTTCTTATATAGTTTCAAGATGCCGCCCAAGAGAAACGCTTTGTATGCGAGAGCTGAGAGCATGAACATTGATGATGTCGTTAAGATGTTGGAGCATCAGGATGCTCTTACTGAGGCCCTAAAGAGAGTGGGAAAGGATAAGGAGGTTGATCACTCTAAGATCAGCCTTTATATAGCGAGGTTTAACCTAAAAGAGTACAAGGGGACCGGGGAACCTAATCTTCTTGACAACTGGCATCGTGAGATGGAGAACATACTAGACCTGGTACACTGTCCTGATGAGATGAGAGTGGAACAAGCTGCGTTCTACTTGAGGGAAGCGGCTGGTGAATGGTGGGATAAGGTGAAGGTGAGTGCTAGGGAGATGTATACGAAGCAGGGCTTACCTGTTATACCTTGGGAAGAGTTTCGGAGGGCAATGAGGAAAGAGTTTGTACCTGAGCATGTGAGGAGTAAGCTGAGGGAGGAGTTTGATGGGTTTAGGATGATATCTGATATGTCAGTGGATGAGTACTACAAGCAGTTTAATGAGAAGTCTAGGTATGCTGAGGACATGGGTTTGAGTGAGGAGAACCTAGCGCTGAGATTTGAGAGGGGGTTGACCCCTAAGATCATGGATAAGTTACCCGTGGGAGTCCTTACCGATGTTAAGGAAGCTTATGAGAGGGCTGGGAGAGCTGAGAGGTTGGTGGAGATGGCTCAGGAGAGAGTGGTCGAGAAAAGAAAGGCTGAGAGTGAAGGTGGTGGCCAATCTAGTCACAAGAAAGGCAACCACAATCAGGCTAGAGCGTTTTCTTCTGGGTCAGGGTTTAGTGCAGGGGCTTCCTTTGGGCGTGGCCGTATGAGTGGTAGTGGTAGTTGGGGGATGACCTGCTATGGCTGTGGGGGTGTAGGCCAC
The DNA here is from genome assembly GCF_048544455.1 of Silene latifolia. Classification (NCBI taxonomy): domain Eukaryota; kingdom Viridiplantae; phylum Streptophyta; class Magnoliopsida; order Caryophyllales; family Caryophyllaceae; genus Silene; species Silene latifolia. The sequence continues at coordinate 59,737,880 of NC_133526.1, forward strand.
AAGAGACATGAGTGTACGAGTTTACCGGGAGCTTTTCAGAGATCAGCTCAGAGGAGCTATTCTCAGGGGCCGGCACAGAGTTATGTGAGCAATAGGCCGTCTGGGTCATGGTCTAACCGGGGAAGTCAGAGCTATCAGGGTGGAGGTAACCGCAATGGCGGTCATTCCTATCAGAAACCAGCTACGAACAACAACAACAATCAGGGGTCGGGTGCTAAACCGACCACATCTGCCAGTACTGTCCAAGGAGGTGGACAGAAAACCAGTGGAAAGTTGTTCATGATGGACAAGAAAGCAGCTGAGGACGATGCACATGTTATCACTGGTACTTTTCTTGTTAACGGTATCCATATCTTTGTTTTGTTTGATTCGGGGGCGTCTCAGTCGTTTGTATCTTCGAGTCATGTTAAACGGTTGGGTTTGAGGGTATATGAGTCTGTAAGTGAGAAAGTTTTTATACCTTCGGGTGAGTCTGTATCATGTGGGAGGTTGTATAGGGACGTACCTATGATAGTTGGGCAAGTTGATCTACCTGTAAACTTGCTAGAGTTTCCTTTTGATGGTTTTGAGATGATAGTCGGGATGGATTGGTTGGGAAAGTATAAAGCTAAGATAGACTGTCATCAAAAGAAAGTGTCTTTGAGAGGTCCTAAGGGCGTTAGTGTGTCTTATCATGGGTTTGTGGTCAAACCCAAAGTTAAGTTGATTGCAGCTGTTACCTTGAAGTCCTATCTGAGGAAGGGATGCCCTTTGATCTTGTGTCATGTGAGAGATGATCGGATAGAGAGTCCGACAGTTGATCAGATACCAGTGGTGGGTGAGTTTGCAGATGTCTTTCCTGAGGAGATTCCGGGGTTGCCACCGAAGAGGGAGATAGATTTCACGGTTGAGTTGAAACCGGGGACGGGGCCAATCTCTAAGGCACCGTACCGGATGGGTCCTAAGGAGATGGAGGAGCTCAGGAAGCAGTTAGATGATCTGATAGAGAAGGGATACATTAGAAATAGTGTATCGTCGTGGGGAGCACCAGTTCTTTTCGTGAAGAAGAAAGATGGGAGTTTGAGGTTGTGCATAGACTACAGGGAGCTAAACCGAGTGACGGTGAAGAACAAGTATCCTTTGCCAAGGATAGATGACCTGTTTGATCAGTTGAGTGGTGCATCAGTCTTTTCCAAGATTGATTTGAGGTCGGGGTACCATCAGGTGAAGATTAGAGAGGTGGACATACCAAAGACAGCTTTCACGTCGAGGTATGGCCATTATGAGTATGTGGTGATGCCGTTTGGGTTATCTAATGCACCGGCTGTGTTTATGGATTTGATGAACAGAATCTTTAGACAGTTTTTGGATAAGTTTGTAGTGGTGTTTATTGATGACATCTTAGTCTACTCCAAGACTAAGGAGGAGCATGAGGAGCATCTGAGGATTGTGTTACAGACTTAGAGGGAGCATGAGTTATATGCTAAGCTGTCCAAGTGTGAGTTCTGGTTAGAGATAGTTGCTTTTCTGGGGCATGTGATCTCTAAGGATGGGGTAGCTGTGGATTCGGCAAAGATTGAGGCAGTGACAAAATGGGAAGCACCAAAGAATGTTGCTGAGAGCAGGAGTTTCTTGGGTTTAGCTGGATACTACAGACGGTTCGTGAAGGATTTCTCAAAGATTGCTAGACCTATGACAGCTTTGATGAGGAAAGAGAACAGGTTTCGTTAGGATGAGAGTTGTGAGACGGCGTTCCAAACATTAAAGGAGCGTTTGACCACGACTCCTATCTTAGCATTGCCTGAAGGGATCGAGAACTTTGAGTTATATACAGATGCCTCAAAGAATGGGTTGGGATGTGTGTTGATGCAGAACGGGAAAATGATTGCCTATGCTTCTAGGCAATTGAAGCCTTATGAGGAGAACTATCCTACACATGATCTAGAGTTGGGTGCTGTGGTGTTTGCTCTCAAGATATGGAGACATTACCTTTATGGGGCGACCTTTAAGGTATTTTCTGATCACAAGAGTCTCAAGTACATCTTCACTCAAAAGGAGTAGAACATGAGACAGAGGAGGTGGATGGAGCTGATTGGCGATTATGACATGGATATTATCTACCATGAAGGGAAAGCCAATGTTGTTGCAGATTCTTTGAGTAGGAAGAGTGTACATTCTTTGTGTACAGCTCTATCTTTGATGAGGTTGAGAGATGAGGTGGGGTGGTTTGGGATACATATGATGCAGAGAGGGAATGCCATGGGAGATTTGACAGTGCAGCCTGATCTTTATGATGATATTCGAGGTAAACAGGCGTTGGATCCTAAGATGGTTGAGTGGAGAGCTAGAGTAGAGAAAGGGACAGTGTCTCGGTTCTCTATTCATACAGATGGTAGTTTGAGGTTTGATGGTAGGTGGTGTGTCCCTAATAATGAGGAGCTGAAAAAGACAATCATGACAGAGGCACATTGTACACCATATTCAGTACATCCAGGTGGTGACAAGCTGTACAAGGATTTAAAGAACACGTTTTGGTGGCCTGGGATGAAGAAAGAAACAGTTGAGTTTGTGGCCCGTTGTTTGACATGCCAGAGAGTTAAAGGGGAACAGCGACGACCACAAGGTAAGATTCAGTCTTTAGAGGTACCTGAGTGGAAGTGGGAATCCATTTCTATGGATTTTATCGTGGGTTTGCCAAAGAGTCAACAGGGTAACAACATGATATGGGTAATAGTGGATCGACTGACCAAGTCAGCTCACTTTGTGCCAATGAAAGATACACGGACTAAAGCACAATTAACTATGGCTTATCGGAAGAATGTGCTAAAGTTACATGGAGTCCCTAAGGACATAGTATCTGACAGAGACGCGAGATTTATCTCAAGGTTTTGGAAAGAGTTGCAGGAATCTTTGGGAACAACTTTGAAGATGAGTACAGCATTTCATCCTGCGACAGACGGTCAGACTGAGAGAACGATCAAGACTCTTGAGGATATGTTGCGAGCTTGTGTGATGCACTTTGGTGGTAGCTGGGAACAGAGGTTGGATTTGATAGAGTTTTCTTACAACAACAGCTATCACACTAGTATTGGTATGGCACCGTTCGAGGCCTTATATGGGAGGAGATATAGGAGTCCGATTTGTTGGGACGACAAAGTCTTTGAGGCAAATGGTTCTAGGACCAGAGATGGTGCATGAGATGGTTGAGCGATTAAGATGATCGAGGAACGGATGAGAGCAGGCTCGGGATAGGCAAAAGAGTTATGCAGATCTACATCGTCGGGATATAGAGTTTCAGGTTGGGGACAAGGTTCTTCTGAAAGTGTCTCCTATGCGTGGGGTTATGAGATTTGGGAAGAAAGGCAAGCTGAGTCAGAAGTTCATAGGGCCTTATGAGATCTTAGAGCGGGTTGGAGAGGTGGCATATCGTCTGGCTTTACCAGCTGCGTTAGAGAGAGTGCATAATGTGTTTCATATATCTCAGCTGCGGAAGTATGTGAGTGACCCGTCACATGTGTTAGAGACAGAGAGCTTAGAGCTAGATGAGTCCTTGTCATATCTTGAGGTGCCTAAGCAGATTCTTGACCGCAAGGTTAGGAAGACTAGGAGTGGTGAGACAGTTTTGCTTAAGATCCTTTGGTCTAACCACGAGTCTGAGGAAGCTACATGGGAGGCAGAGGAGGCCATGAGAGAGCGTTACCCTTTCCGTTTTGATCAGGTATGTATGGTTACGGGGACGTAACCTTGTTTCTTTTAGGGGGGTAGGAGATGATCGCGAAGAGTTTTTAAGAGCTTTTATACCTTTTTCATGTTGTGTCGGTATGTTTGTTGTGGGCGAGTCGGGTTGAGTTTGGGTTAGTAACATGTTTTAGGTTGAGTTTTGTTTCGGTTGTTGAGTCGGGAGTGTAGTAGTGTGTGTCTTTGCTTTGTTGTGGTTTGAACTTCGGGGAAGAAATTCTTTTTAAGGAGGGAAGACTGTAATACTACAGTTTTATGAGTCTCTGGGTACTCTATCGAGTGGGCCTTACTCTGTCGAGTAAGGGTGTGTTGCGTTTTAAAATAGTTTCTGACCTGTTGGGTACTCGATCGAGTAACCTGGATACTCGATCGAGTAGGAGGCACTCGATCGAGTATATCAGCTACTCGATCGAGTAGCCGGTTTACGGGGGGATGATTTGTCGGGTTTTGTTAATAATGTGATTTGGTATATAATTACTTCCGTCACTTTCTTAATACATTTTACAAACCTAAACACTTTCAAAAGAGAAAACAATTTACGTTCTTCGCATCAATCGCATTGTTGACAAATCCCGGAGCTTGGAAGGTTGGATTTCACCTTTCTTTATACCTTTGTGATCCTTGCGTCGAGGGTAAGATCTACGTACTGTTTTTATGGTATTTCGTTAAAGTTAGTTAAACCCTAATTTGGGGATTTGGGGGTTTTGTTGTGTTTCTTGATTGGTAGTAATTTCATGATTGTATATTAGGAGGAGGATTCGTAGAAGAAGCCTTTTGATATCAGCTGTTGAGATCGTCTGACTGTGTTGCTTTCCAGGTAGGGTTTCCCTACTCAGTATTAGTCCCATAATGTGTTGTTGGTGTTTTGTGGTTGTTGAATATTATCATACTCGTATTGTGACGATTGTTGGATTTGGTTGTTGATAGTAGTTGTGATTGATTGTATCTGTCCGTATTCTTCGGGGCGCGTCCCTGGCTGAGTGGAGTCACTTGCGGGAGTGGCTTCACGCCCATTATTCGCCTTCTGTGGAACCCGCCACAGAAGGGATGTGCACATTAAGGAATTTGGGTTTATCGCTCAATAGTGGTCCCCCACTGGCGGCGTGGACTGACCTGTTGCGATGGGCACCCTGGCAGGGCTACACACTTTAGTGTGTAGTCAGTATTGTGGAGTTGGGAATGGAGTTCGGAGGATATATGTGATGATTGAGCTGTTTGTTTACTGTGTTGTTGGATTATATAAATTGTGTGATTAGTACTGACCCCGTTTATTGTTTTAAAAACTGTCGTGATCCATTCGGGTAAGGTGAGCAGTTGTTGAGCAGGTATGAGTCGAGTTACATGGGATAGCTGGGATGTGCCACTTTCAGATGATAGAGTCTTCCGCTGTAGCCTGAGTAGTTCTAAACATTTCATTTAGTTGAGTAGACAGTTGGTTTTGAGAACATGTAACCGTATTTTGGTATTTGGTTTTGGATTGTAACCTTTCACTAAAGTTATACTATTAAATGTTGTTTCGTTATTGTCTTATGATTATCATTGCCTCGGGCAACCGAGATGGTAGCATTTTCATGCCTTAAGTGGTCCTGGTAAGGCACTTGGAGTATGGGGGTGTTACACGAAAGATACCCGAACCCGTTTTGACCCGTAAACAGTGGGTCAAAACCCGACCCACAGCGGGTTGACCGTTGGTCAAGACAATATATCTCTTTTAAAATACACAATGACATATAGGTATTGATGACTTATAAATTTTTAAGGAAAGATATGTATATATGCGGTATGTCACGTCATCACCTCAAACAACATGCCACGTCATCACCTCGAAGTGTGTGTCACACCGTCACTTTCACCGTAGTACGTCATTTAACCTAAATCCTTATACATACTACGTTGTTCCACGAATTCAATAAACTCCCACGCCCCCTTTTCAAATTCAGCCTTGGATTTCTTTTTTCGTCTAATCTTTCATACATCCATTGTCGTTCTAATGTTTTTTCGTTATGCATCTACATTTCAATATATATATCTCATAAAAGAACAATAGCTTAACAACAATGACAACTAAGAATACATAATAAACATTATCACCAATATATAACTATTGTTAACAAGTAATTCATTTTTCTTTGAATTGGTCCTTATCACTCCAACCTAAACCCATCAATGTACGTTTCAAGTCACTAGCAAACACACGCTTGTGATTTATTAATGAAAAAAAAAAATGGGCAGCAATTCTCAGTTACACAATGTAGAATAAATAATTACTCCACATATGAATTCAGAGAACATTAATGAAATTGTCACAGAACTCTTTCCTCATTAATAAATCACAAGTAAGTGTTTACTACCTACGTGACTTGAAACATACAAAGACAGTCCCAAAACAGGGACTATTCAAGAATAAGTAATTCTTGAACGGGTACTAGGTCAACATCAACAAAAACAATAACAATAATCGCTACTTAAGTCAATTACTAACTAACATATCATTTTACATTCATTTGTAACTAACATTTTACGTAGCTATTTAGACTAGCATTGTACATGTTTATTCAAACTAACATTCTACATTTTACATGCCTATTAATTCTAACTATCATTAATTATAATTTTTAGCAAAACTAACATTTTAACAAAATTTACCCAACATTCTAATAAGATTGACATTTTTCAAACTAACTAACAACAACAATAACATGAACACCAACAATAATGTCAACATCAATTACAGCAATGGCTTATATTCTAAGGTCAATTAACATAATTAATAAAAAATTAATTAAAAAAGATTAAAGTGTTAGGTTCATATACCTATTATTAGACTCTTCTAATAGTGAACAAATTAACATTTTAATTATTAGTTCTCTAGATCTAGTGCATGCATAACAAAATAAGAGATTAATAAAAAAAAAATGTCCCTTACATTATTTTTTTTTTCCGGATTTGTGGGCACAAGTAAGGTCTCCTACCTTCACTTGTTCTTGAGCTATAATGAGTATTAGGATGATCCTCCAAAACTCTATATTAAGAGCTCTCCTCTTGATCGCACCCAAGATTTAACCCTTATCACTACTAAATGATATTTGCTAGATATTTATTTAGTAATCTACCTTAAAATTGATTACTAATACTCATATATTACACTAATAATATTAGTAATCTCATTGAACAATTTGAATCAAAATTTCTCAAGTTTTGATAGAAAGAAAAATATGAATAATAGAGGTTTTGCATGTGAAGCATCTTATAAGAGAATAAGTGGAAAAATGAACAAAAAAATGTTCTCTCTTACCCATGCTTGGTCTGGCCAAAATGCTCTATTTAGAGCACTTTTGGTCTTCTCAAAACTACCACATACAAAAGCTTTAGTAGAGGTTGTAGGCAAGCTAGATTTAGGTGTGTCATAAGCTTTTTAGACAAAATAGAACAGTTAGGACAAGTGTCCTATGTCCTCCCAAAAACCGGTGCTATGCTCTTATTATGGTCCATTTTTATCTTATAATATTTGTCCCACAAATGCTTATAAGTCTTATGTTTAACTATCTTACATAATTAAATATTAATTTGATCATACAACAATTATGTGACAAATTAATAAACATATATCTACTCAACTTATTGAGTAATATTTTACCATTATATCAACATATAATGGGTCCCATAATAACTAGTTAGTTAAATTTACAACCTCTTGTAAATGTAAATAACTAATTACGTCTACCTCGAAACATTTATAAAACCTCAACATAATTTAGTGGATTAACATATTAATTCACTAAATCGAATCTTATTTAATCACATTACAATAAGATACATATTTCCTGTCATAAATATAAATTGTTCATATTTAAGGAATTAATTAACTTGTATCAAAATACAATTAATTAACTTAATTGATAAGGGCATCATCCTTTAGGTGTGACCTTAAGGGATCAACTGACCACCACCGTCCTACGACAGTAACGTCAAACTCTAGCAAGCCAATCGTTACCGATTAATGTTGATCAGTTGACTATTTAAATGAATCATCCCTTTCGTATTCTTAATATGAGATTTAAACATGTGATCGCACTATTGTTGAGGACACATACTCCAACAATCTCCCACTTGTCCGAGACAAGTGTGCGTCACCAATTCTCTTGTCCTATTACAATCTCCCACTCAATGCAAGGTGTCTCGCAGGTCGTACTTGCATTTGATCATATCTTGAGTGGTTTCCTCGATCTGGAGTGTAACTGTCTGACCGGAATTATCTACCATAGATACTTTCCGAGCGTGGCCACGCATTTCCAGTTCACTACTCCTCGAGTGGCCTTGAAATTTCAAATAACCCTGACAAGGGGGTGGATAATTCCTATCGCACTATTTCCTTTGTTTAGCCACAGTTCATCATGACCCAAAATATACCCATTTGACCTCAATTACGACAGTCGTAGAGCATAAATCAAAGCCAATCAGAAATTTGTGCCAACTTAGGCGAATAGTCTCTAGTCAAAAGAATTGACTCATAAGAATACTATAGTAGCTCTTGCCACGACCAGGCTTTATGAATTACCAGAACTCTATAAGCGGTCACTGCCCGACAGAGTGTCCCATACAGTCTGCCTATGTGATCGACTAGTCATCCCATATGACTCTATGGCCCTTGAACTTGCCATCAATCGCATCACACTCTAGTCACTTCGAGACGTCACCTCTTTTAAGTGACTAGGGGCGAGTACTATGTCAATCCAGTTCACTTTAATGGGGCAATTTGTCTCAACATCCCATTTGGATATAACAAGGTAATAGGTGAGTTTAAAGAAACTCAAACGATAAATGTAATTATCATATATGAATAGTCAATACTCTATTACTACTTCATATCTTATAATCTACAGTGTACCTTTTACACTTGTTGAAATGCAATAAAAGCTTGGCAAGTGGATATACCAGATATCCATGTATTTCAACTTTATTATTGCCATTTCCTTCTATCCAATGTCATCTCTAATGACATGAATTTATCTAAGTTCATGTCTAGTCTTCTTACTAGACTTGGGCTCTTTAACTTGAAAGATGCTCCCACTGTTATCGCATAACTTGTGATAAAGTCAAATGTAGAGGGATTCACTCTTAATCCTTATGTTGACCATTTTTATCACAATTTACTTAGATTCCTTTTGTATAATTTGCAATGTACAAAACTAAAACACTTTTCTAGTTTCTTACTCCCAAGTCAATAAAATTAGCCTAGGATTTCGACAAATCCTTTTCGGTTTGGAAACTAAAGTTTGTGCAACCCTTCAACACATAACTTAGTATATCATCCAAACATAAGAACGAATCCTCAATTATTCTCAAGAATCTCAAAGGATGTTCTTTAAGGCTTTCACAAGACCATCTTATGAATTAACTTGTTATTGACTTATTATGCTCCTATGATATGGTTCATCACAGCTTGTGCGTCTGTTGGCATACATGATCATTCTAATGGCGGAATCATTAGCAATCGATTTCATGTGATCAACAACTCAATAGGTTTAGTGAACGACTATGACTCCATCATAGTAATTCCACTTCCATCAACATGAATAACCCATTCAACCTTGTTGATGTTAAACAGATATAAAAGATCTGATCATCATAAGACTCACAATTCTATGCCAATATTTTCTCACATAGATTCAAAAATCTAGAATACTTTGCACCCTTTCCTAGTCTCCCAATCACTCTTTCACAGAAGAGAGCATTGATACATTATTCTCAATAAGTAATATGTTATCAACATATAAGACATGGAAAAATAATTCTTGCTCCCACTTAACTTCATGTATAAACATGATTCTTCAATCATGTGAATGATACCATTCACAATTATCACATGAATGAAAAGTATAATCCTTTAATGCTTGCTTAAGATCATTTTGAAATCACTTAAGATAGCTACGCATAATATGTTAGGATTCTTAGATCTTTATCTAAGATTTTGTGTTCCAAACACCTCCTTCTCTAAATTCCCATTTTAGAAAAGCGAATCTTTTATATAATTTTGCCATTCTTCATCAGAATGAAATGTGGCAATTCCTAACATAATTTATCTTGATCAACATCTTCATGTCAATCTATGCATTTAAGTACTCTAAAGCTCTATTTACTTTAAAGAGACCATCGCCTTAAAGTAAATCTACTCTTGAGTAACAATCTTTGGATTGTAATGCTATGGCTCGTTTGTAACAAGGTCGATTTGGTATAAGGTCATAATACCATTACTTTCGCAAAGCAACATTTTAACAATAAGACATGTGTGCTAAACTCCCACTGAGCTATACTCCCACTCTATCTTTATATATTATAGTTCCATTACTTTCACAAAGTAACATATTAACTATAAGACATGTTTGTGATGATCTAATATACTCCCACTCTATCTCTTAGAAATACATCTATGTTCTTAAGAGATAGTTTTGTGAGTTACAAACATATGTGGTGAAGTATTTGGAAGTTTGTCTAGACTGATGTGTTAGCACATAAAAATACCATCTCTATCATGGCAGTTTGATTCATGACATATGCGTGTCTGATCCATGTGATTTGTTAAATAGACTCTCTATTTCAGGTATCTCCTGGTTGACCATCCGCTTAGAATTACGTGTCTGTTTTGGATTGCAAATTCCCAAAATTGAGTTCAATAACTCAAACCGACTCATATTAGTTTGATCTTATGGGTAGTGACACTAGGTCATAATCCATATATTAATAAATCAAATTCATTACTTATGAAGAGTCTATGTAAAGATATACTCAAGAGGGGGGTGAATTGAGTATATAGAACTCTTGCCCACTTTTTCGATTTATTGATAATTTATTAATTACTCGATGTTTATTAATTAAACTCGACTAATTAGTTTATCGTATGTGTGATAATGAAACAATAAATGCGTAAATAAAGAAGACACACGAAATTTTGAAGTGGTTCAGTTTCACAAGTCGAAACCTACCTCCACTATTCTCGATTAATAACTTTAGTACCTTCCTACGGATTACAAAATTATCAATCTAACTCGTACAACTAACTATAGTTGTAACTCAATTTGAGTATCGTTAAATACTCGATTTCTATCTTACGTTAATAATAAAGTACTACTAGATTCTACTAGTGTTCACGTTAATGAACGAGTATGAATACAATGAGTACTATTATCCTATTAATGAGATGAACGAGAATGATTGACAAATAAGAGAGGCACACGTTTTGCTTTAGACACAATTAGGGTTTTGAAAACAATTGCAATTTTGAAACAACTAAATTCGAAATATGCTTAGGGTTTTTGCAAAGGTTTTTCTCAATTAAAATGTAAATAAGTGTCTTACCTTTTCTAATGAAATGCTTTGGTATTTATAGGAGTAGGAAAAACCTAAAACTAGGTTAAAAATTCGAAACCCTAGCCGCCTCCCATAGGTCCGAAAATCCTTGAAGTGAGTTAGGTCAAATCTTTTATTTTTATCTACAAAACACCTTTTATTTAAAAACCCTAAATACTACTAGGATATTTTCGACTAGAAGGTGATATGGCCATAATCTATTTCACTCTAATTGAAACCCTAATAATAATTAGTTTTAAATCATAAAACTAAGATAATATGATTAGAAACCCTAGATTGCATACCAACCCATAAGTTGTATGATAAATCAGTAGGATTAATATAATCTATATTACTAATTTCATCTAGAAAAGATATAGTATAAATATTACTTTAATTTTCGAAATAATAAATAAATCTAAAGCTTAGATTGTGCTCTCTTATAAGTCGTTCATGGTTATAGGTCAAATGGCTATAACCATGAACTTTGATAGGTAAGGTTAGAGATGAAATAACTATAACCATACTTTCTCAAAAACCATTTTGTTCATACCATTTATAGAATGAAATCCTATATCTCTAATCTTTATGAGATCTTCAAATATAGGTTCTTTTCTTCATCTTGATCTTGAAACTCTTCATCTTGAGCTCCCATCAAATAATATATTGTTTTGCTTGATTTAGTCTTCTATGGTTATAGGCAAAACAACCATAACCAAACTTGATTACCAAGCTCCAATTTCTTCATGAGAATTCCATCATATGCTATAACCACAATCATGCTTTCCAGGTAATTGTTAACTAAGATATGCACCATTCAACAAACAATTACAAGCACAAGTGTATAACATATTACAAATCATAATACTTGTCATTATCAAAACTTATAAATATGATCCAACAAATTCCCCCTTTTTGATGATGGCAAGTCTCCTATGATTTGTGACTAAGGTCAAGTTCCCCCTCAACATACTACTACCAAAGTTATAGTAAGTTGATCGCAAGAACAAACTATTTATATTCAAAGTTATAGCATGGAACCCCTTAAGAGATTAAAGATCTTGACAAGGAGCAAGCTTAGGCAATAATTCAAGTCACACGATTTCTTCCCCCTCTTGACATCAGCGAAAAGACGAGAACAGACATAAAACGACTAGAATGATATCAACCGAAGCAAGAAATATATATTAATCAAGGCATATATTATAGCATATGAACGACTTCAACATAAGCCAGCTCTAAATATAGAGTGTGTAATACAAACCTAGATGAGTATAGATTTTTGTAAGAGAGAATGAAAATAGTCACTCACCTAACTACGACCTACAAAAGCATGCATGCAATCTAACATGATAGGTATCTCTAGCGACCGTACATATACACTCCAACCAAGCGAGGTCCAAAACACATGTCGAGGACTTACAAAGTAATGTGAGGTGAGGTAATTGGGTAAGAAGGGGCAAAAGAATTTGGATATGTGGAGGTAAACACCAAGCTAGCACCGATCACAACCAAAAGTAGCCATATTCCACTTTCCAACCCAACATGAAAGATGATACACCATGACAAGTATGGCACAAACTCACTCACATCAACAAGTACTTTTTCTCAAGTAATATGGAAATGATAAGAATAGGAGTAACAAGAGATTTCTGCTTTTCCATCTTTGATAGTATCGATTTTTTTTTATCCTTTTTTTTTCATTTTTGTTCAATTTTTTCAGTCCATCTTTTTCTTCCTTCCTTCCAATATTCATCACAACACCAACAAAATTGACCACAACAAGACTTCCAAACTTACCAACAAGACTAGCTTGACAAGGGTAGGCCATATGGAATGTAGTTGAATAAATAGGTCAAAACAAGGCAAATTTGGCTAATGTGAGGTTTAGTAGGTAAAACGTAAAGGAAGGGTCGCCTCTCCACATGTGTCACCACCACAAACCGAGTGTATACAGGCAATAAGAGACAAATTTCATGCTTATGCAATTTGATGTTACATGCCATGTAAGGAGTACTACTCACATCCTAAATGAAACCAATCATGAATGTCATTGGTTTTGAAGCTTTAAACCTTAGAATGTATAAGTGATGAAAGATATGGTTCGTATACAACACAAAATATAATAGACTAGCAAGCGGAATATTCTCATAAAATAATAAAATACTATATAAGAATGTACTTGCAGCGGAAAATACGAACATAGTCATACAATCTCGTCAAATCTAGTCAGTCATACGGAAAATAGAGTATTTGTGACAAGTTTAGTTGCCACCAATTAAACCAATTTCCAATCGTAAAATCTCAAAACATTTTCTAGCTAAGGCCTTTGTCAAAATATCCGCTCATTGATTTTCTGTACTACAAAATTCTAGTTTTATGTTGCCTTTTTCAACATGGTCGCATAGAAAATGGTGTCTAATATCAATATGTTTAGTACGAGAGTGATGTGCGGGATTTTTAGATATAATAATAGGACTCGTATTATCACATAAAATAGGAATACATTCTACATCTACACCATAATCACATAATTGTTGCTTAAGCCATAATAATTGAGAACATACCAGTCCGGCAGCAATATATTCGGCTTCAGCAGTAGATAAGACAACTGAATTTTGTTTCTTTGAACCCCATGTTATAATACAAGGTCCAACAAATGTAGCGAATCCTGACGTACTTCTCCTATCTAGAGAACATCCTGCATAATCTGCGTCTGAATATCCAATTAAATTGAAATTGCATTCTAGTGGATACCATAAATACAGATTTTTTGTACCAATTAAATATCTTAAAATTCTTTTAACTGCAACCATATGTGATTCTTTGGGACTCGACTGAAATCGTGCACACACACATACACTAAACATTATATCCGGACGACTTGCAGTTAAATAGAGAAGTGAGCCAATCATACCTCGGTAAGTGGTTTCATCCACACACTTACCATCTTTATCCAAGGTTAGATTCTTATCAGTAACCATTGGAGTATCCATGGGATTGGCATCTTGCATTCCAAATTTCTTGATTAATTCTTTGATGTATTTTTGTTGATGTATCATGATACCTTCATCTGTTTGTTGAATCTGAAGTCCTAAAAAGAACTTTAATTCACCCATCATGCTCATCTCAAATTCTGATGTCATCAAATCTGAAAAATACTTACAAAGCTTATTGTTAGTTGAACCAAAAATGATATCATCAACCTATATTTGAACAGCTAATAAATCAGAACCTTCTGACTTTAGAAACAAGGTTTTATCGACTGACCCTCTTTTAAAATTACTTTGAAGCAAAAATTTGGATAGTCTATCGTACCAAGCCCTTGGGGCTTGTTTCAAACCATATAAAGCTTTATCAAGCTTGTATACATGATTTTGAAACTTGTGATCTAGAAAGCCAGGAGGTTGCTCTACAAAACCCTCTTCATTCAAATAACCGTTAAGAAATGCAGTCTTAACGTCCATTTGAAATAACTTCATCCTCTTATGTGCTGCAAAGGCAATTAAGAGACGAATTGCTTCTAGCCTTGCCACTGGAGCAAATGTTTCATCATAGTCGATTCCTTCTTGTTGGCTATAACCTTGTACCACCAATCTGGCTTTATTTCGAACTATGACCCCTGTATCATCCAATTTGTTTCTAAAAACCCATCTTGTTCCAATAATTGAACGATTTTTAGGTCTTGGCACTAAGTGCCAGACTTTATTACGTTCAAATTGTTGAAGTTCTTCTTGCATTGCTATAACCCAGTCAGAGTCTGCAAGAGCTTCTTTAATATTGGAAGGTTCAATGGTAGATAGGAAGGAGTAGAATGAACAAAAGTTGTTCAACTTCCTTCGAGTTTGAACTCCTTGGTTCAAACTTCCAAGTATACTTTCCATAGGGTGTGATCCCTTGTATCTCCACTTTTTGGAGTTTTCAGGTACATCATCATGTGAACTTGGTTCTCCTTCTTCAAATGAGTTAGAATTGGTTCCCCCTGAATCCAACCCTTGGGTTATAGTAGATTTAGTTATAACCATGGGATCTACATTTGGGGTTATAGCTTCATTATTTATAACCGTAGATTCCAATTTTTCTTTTTGAGAAGAATCAATAGTATCATCAACTATTGTTTCAGTTCTCTCATTTTTCTCATTTGAAGGATTCCCTAATTCATCATTAGTACCTTCGATTTCTTTTTCTTCTTCTTCTAGCTCTGGAGGATCATCTCTAGAAAGATGAAAGTCAGGTTCATTCATATCTTCTTCCTCATCCTGTTCAGCGTTATCAAACATATTATTTTCATCAAAAATAACATGTACACTTTCTTCTATACATAGAGTTCTTTTGTTGAAAACTTTGTATGCCTTGCTATGATTAGAGTAGCCAACAAATATCGCTTCATCGCTTCTAGGATCAAATTTAGGTAAACGATTTTTGCCATTATTATGGACATAACATTTGCTCCCAAAGCAACGAAAATGTGATATATTTGGCTTACGTCCTCTGAGTAATTCATAAGGAGTTTTCTTAATGACTGGTCTAATCATAACACGGTTGTGTACATAACATGCAGTACTAACAGCTTCTGCCCAAAAGCTTCTAGGCAAACCACTACATAATAACATGGTTCGTGCCATATCTTCCAGTGTTGTATTCATATGTTCAACAACACCATTTTGTTGTGGGGTTCGTGGTGCAGAAAAATTATGTTCTACACCATTCTCCCTACAATATTCAATAAATGCTTGGTTATCAAATTCAGTGCCATGATCCGTACGAATAGAACCCAGATTGTGTTTATATTTGTTTTGAGCAAGCTTCATTAGTACAACAAATTCATCAAAAGTCTCATCTTTAGAACTTAAGAAGATAGGCCAAACGTACCTTGAGTAATCATCTACCAAAACAAATACGTACCTTGATCCGCCTCTACTTCTTACTTTCATTGGTCCACATAGATCCATGTGCACCAATTCCAAAGGATTGCTTGTGCTAATCACCCTTTTTGGCTTAAAAGATGATCTTACATGTTTACAACGAGCACGTGAGTCACATAAGCTCTCTTGATCGAACTTGATTTTGGGTAAACCCTCCACCAAATCCCATCTTTTGAGTTTGTTTAAAATGGTTGAACTTATGTGTGCAAACCTCTTATGCCATAAACATGGATTATCTAAAGTTACTTTCATACATGTAAAAGAGTTAGTAGGAATAGCATTTAAATCAATCATGTATACATTTCTCTTTCTTTGTCCTTCAAGGATAACATTACTAGTTCCCTCAATTATGATTCGACAACCATATGAATGAAATACGACTTTGTTGCCTTTATCACATAATTGTGGGATACTTAGTAAGTTATGTTTTAGACCCTCTACAAGGTATACTTCACTAATTGCATGAAAAGGAGAAATACCTATTTTGCCAATTCCTACTACTTTACCTTTCTTATTATCTCCAAAGGTATCCTTGCCGCCATTAAAAGGTTTGAGTGAAAGAAATAGATTTTTGTCTCCAGTCATATGTCTTGAGCATCCGCTGTCGAGATACCACTGATTGTTTTCTTTCACCACGACCTGCAAAATAATTTAAAGGCAGTTTTTAGGTACCCACGCTAAGTTGGGTCCTTTGATGTTAGTTTCTCTATAAACTAGGTCTCTCCGAACCCAAACTTGTCTAACGATTTTTTTCTTTTGAGGTATTCTATGATAGGATCTAGGTTTCTTAACATAATTTGTTTGAGTTTTAGATGTTTCATTTGTGTTTTGTTTAGGAACATTCTTTTTGCTTTGAAAATCAAAACTCATATCATAAAACCATTAAAACTCATTATTTCGTTCTTCATTATCGTTTGGTTCATCAACGGTAGAGTAATCGTCTTCAACTATTACCTCACATGCTTTGTGGGTCTCGACATTTTTACGAATATCATGTGCATGTTTTACACAATTAACCTTTATGTGACCTTTATCGCCACAGTAAGTACAAATTAAATACTCGGGTAAATCAGCGTACTTTCGTTTTCTAAAATCTCGATCTGAGGGAGTAGCCTTGCATTTAGAATGATCCCTGCGACCATAACATTCATGCCCTAATCCCATTTTCATATTGTTATCGGATTGTTCTGTTAAGAAGTTTAATACCTTTGTACTTCCTTCCCATTTATCATGAACCTTACGAGCATGAAGAAGTAGTTCTCTTAAGGATTGAATTTCTTCATTGCATTTTGTATGATCAATCTTAATTTCCGTAGAAGAGCTACCTTCACGGAGATTTTTTAATATATCAATTTTCTCTTCATATTGTTTTGAGATATTTGCTTGATTAATCTCCTTTTCATTTAGTTGCTTATTAAGAAAATCAATTTCCTTCTTATGATCTGAGATTGTACCATTTTTGGCTGAAATCTCGGATTTTTGAAGTTCATTAAGTTTCTTCAATTCTATGGTTATAGCTTCATTGGCTATAACCTTGTCTTGAAGTTGCTTAATGTTGAGTTTCAGCTCTTTGGTTATAGCTTTATTAGCTATAACCTTAGATTCAAGAGCCTTCTTCTCATTTGCCATTGAATTCAAAGCTTCAGTACCATCAACTGTAGCCTTAGATTTCAATTTTTTGGCCTTTGCCTTAAGCAATTGATTTTCTTCAGCAATGTCCATAATTTGCTCTTTTAATTCTTTTAACTCAAGACTTTGCTCATGACAATGATCCAACGATTGTTCAAAATATTTAACTAAAGCACTTTTAGATAATTTATTAACTTGTTTCTTAAGTTCAAGATAGCTTACCTCATCTTCATCTTCATCAGAATCGGATTCTCTCATGAGACAGAATTCTGAACTTGAATCATTGTCAATATCTAAACTTATATTGCTTAAGCATAGATTTGCAACTTCTTCATCTTCGGATTCTTCATCGTCCTCTGTGTCTAGATCTCCCCAGCATGAAGCCATCATGACTTGCTTGATTCTTTCTTTGTTTTGTCTCTTTGGGTTTTGTGGACAAGGCCCTCGGGAACTGCGTCCGCGGGATCCACACCAGGCATAATCGACTCGAGGTTCTTTCGAATCGAATTAAGACATATTAGAGTCGCCACCAAGTTTTTTGGGAACTTGGAACCGTTCAAGTCAACTTTACACCTTTCATCGAAAAGCATAAAGCCAATCGACTACGAGTGATTAAAGATAAAGACTTGTACCCTATATCACTCGATTTGAATGACTCTCGTAATCCAATGGTATTTAGACGGATCCACAAACCATAGATCTTAAGTAAGGGGTGAGGGTACGTGTTGGGAAGCCCATAAGGACACCCAACCCCGCCCGTCAATAACGGCCTCTACTAAGTCAAGTGTCGGAGTTCAAACAAGGTCATAGCTACTACGATATATGAAATGCAAACATTGTTTTCAAAACCCTAACATGTGAAGTTTCTATGTTGATTTAGATGCAACTAAACTAACTTTGTCAAAGTTGGAATTTAGCATGTGGGTTGATTGATCTAAGCAACATATAAACGAAAGCAAACAAGGCTTAGGGGGAATGGGGGAGCCGTTGGGATCTACCTATTACAACCCGGGCATTTCATGCCGACACAACGAGAAATTAGAAATACAACTCGATCTAAATACAATTGCTACATACAAAACCGTACACGATAACACACACGGCCAATCGGCCTAGAAAAACGTGCACAAGAGGGGTGGCCCACGGCTTACATGACCCACGGCCTTGGGTCACTCCTCGTGATGTGTGCTTTCGCTTGATCTTATCGAATTAGACATAGGGCTACGCACCAAAGCATGCATTAGCATAAACCGGGCCATGTTGCTTTAAGCAACATGCGATTTACTACGCTCTTACATGCATTGGGGAACAACCGTCTAACCAAACAAGACTAAGGTTTTTTGAAAGAGGTTTTGACTCGATAAAAGAAGACTAACTCGAAAATTACAACTCGATAAATAAACTATAAATTACAAGCTACAAAACAACAAAGAACAAATGATAAACAAGAAAAGAAAGACGAAAAGAGAAAGACGAGAGACACGGCCAACTCACGGCCCAAACCACGGCGACCCTCACGGCCAAGACAAGGCCATCCTAGTTCCTAGGTTAGGTTCATTAGTTAGATCGAATAATTGCGAAACGGATTAGAAAACGAGTTAGAAAACGAGTTATAAGACAGGTTGATCGATTGAGAAGAAACGCGCGAGTGTGTATACTACACGGCCTAAAGGGTCCAATTAGGTCACGATATCATAAGATTAATGCTTACTCGTCGAGTGTTAATAGGAAGGTGCTAATCACGCACTCCTATGCTAGCGAGAAATCAAGTGAAAAGAAAGATGTATTCAATTAGGTTATAGAATTGTTAATCGATTTTTAAAGCTATGTCGATGCCACCTATCGTGTCTAATTAGGTTATTAAATTGATCTAATGTCGTCTAAATAAGTCATATGTTAACAATCAGAGGTTATACTAACATGCAACGGGTCCTAAGGTGGGTCGAATTGGCCGAGACAACAAAGGGTCAAAAGCGAGGAACGGAAGTTAGAAATTCGTTTTATTTATGCCCTACCTTGAACACGAGGATATGTAAATGAGACGGGGGTGTACGACCGACTGAAGTAGCGGTTTATTTTCCCATCTCAAGTCAACGCGGGTGTTCATGGTGGTACTTTAACTCATACTCGGACTAAACTAGTTTCATAGTTAATTAAACAATCGATAAACAAAAAAAACGATAAACGAATAAAAACAAACTATAAAATACAAACATAAAAGAAACGAAATAAAAGAGGAGAAAGAGGAGGATTTGATGCACCCTCAACCTACATGTATCGTTGACACCGTCTTGGGTCGTAATCGATGGTAGATTTTATCTCGAGAGGCCGTCGTCGACGAAGAAACAAAGCAAACACGCGTTTTTGGCAAATCTGGACAGCAACTTTCAAACGACGATTTCTCCCTCGTTTCACGATGAAAATTCGATTTAAAAGATGTTTTGAAAACTAGAAAGAGAGGAGAACAGAGATCTTAAAGCAACCCCTGCTCGTTTTGGGTTATTGGGCACGAAAAACGAGCACAAACAGAATCGACAGACAAGAACAAATCACAAAAACAGAGTGTATAACACTCTGTTTTTCGAGGGATTTCGTGTACTCTCAAGGGCAATTTGGCTCGTAAATCTTTTTCTAATGTGTAGATGGATGTTATGTGGTTAATTAGGAATAAGAAAATCGAGTTTTGATGGAGGTTTGAGGGAGGAACGAACTGTTTTTCGAGGAGGACACACAAACAGTTTCAGTTTGTATGTCGGTTTTGTTTAGGGTTTTTGGGAGGCAATTAGGGTTTGTTTCTGAGGTTTAAAGCTTTTGAGTGAAGGTAGGATGTGGGGAGAACTTATAGGAATGAATGTATGGTGAAGGGGTGGTATTTATAAGGAGTTAAAGTAGGGTAAAAGAGAGGGAGAGGTAGTCGGGCCTGCTCACGCATAGCTGCTGTCCAGCAGCTTTTGTGAGGGTTTGAGAGGGGTTTTCTTGGTGATTAAGCTAGGGTAATATGGGTAGGATACTAGGGTATGGGTTAGGGTTAATGGGTACGGGTTTTGGTGGTATTTGGAGCGGGTTTTGGGCTCGGGATTCATCACGCAAAACAGGGGGGCTGTTTGTATGCGCGGGCTGGTTGGGGGGTGTTTGGGGTGGAATTTGGGCCGTGGTTATGGGGGTTCGAACAAGGGTGGATGGGTAGAGGCTTAGGTTGGTTAGTGTACTCGATATTCGTGCCAACTCGTAAAGAAAACGGGCCCAAAAACCGAGCTAAAATTGGGCTTCAAAACACATGGTTGAAACGAGTTTTCTTCGCTTTTTAAAATCGATTTTTCAAATCAATTAATACATTAAAATAAATGACTTTTCAAATCAAATATACTCATAAAATGATTTTTAAAATCAAATATTTATTTTATTTTCAATAAAATAAATTTGGGAAAATAAATTCAAAATAAAATAAAATAAATTGAATTCACCTAAAAAAAGCCATAATTTAAATATCATTTAAATTAATAAAATGAACTCACTTAAAAAAACATTAATTTAAATATAATTTAAATTAATAAAATACTTCATCGACGACGCCCATTCTACATCGTAAAACGAGCTCCAAATAATGACAATGACAACTAAATAAATACATGTGTCCTATCATCATCGGGTGTTTGTCGGGTTCTCTATAAATTCCAATATCGACGGATACGGGTATCTACAGGTTTTGTCTTTTATTTTCTTCCATGTGGGGCAATCTTTGATCATGTGATCAGAATCACCACACTTGAAGCAACCTCTATTTGCAAAAGAATTTTTTGAATCAGAAGACTTTTTGTTTGAAGACTTATTGTTGTTGAACGTTTTATTTTGTTTAAAATTGAAAAACTTCTTTCTAAACCGCTTGGCAAACAACACAGTTTTATCCTCTAGATCGGACTCATTATTTTCACTTGCGAGCGCCATACTCTTTCGAGTGCTCGTTTCTGCTTCATCAGAATTTAAAGTGAGTTCATGAGCCATTAGGGCTCCAATGAGTTCTTGATATGAAAGGTTAGTGAGGTCACGACATTCCTCCATAACAGTGACCTTAGGACGCCATTTTTTTGTTAAGCTTCTAAGAATTTTTCTAGCTATGTCTTCAATCGGAAAAGTGCGACCTAGATTTTTTAGTTCATTTATGATACTTAAAAATCGTGTTGACATGCTATCAAGTGTCTCATTAGGCTCCATAGAAAATAGTTCGTATTTTTGTATCAAAAGATCAATACGATTTTTCTTAACAATGGACGTTCCTTCATAGGCTAATTCCAATCCATCCCATATCTCCTTGGCTGTCGTACAAGAAGAAAAGCGATCAAATTCAGTTGAAGTCATACCATTTTGTAGTAGACTTATCGCTTTTGAATTTTTTTCTGCCTTCTTGTAGTCAGCCTCGATATAGTCTTCTTCTTTTTTCTCATAGGAAGGACCTTCAGTCGTTCCTACCAAAATTTTGATAGGACCATTTTGAACAATTCTCCAACATTCCCAATCAATACCTTTAATATAGTGTGTCATCATGTTTTTCCATCAACCATAATTCTTCCCATCAAAGACGGGACATTTGAGGTATTTGGAATCCATTTCACACGTATATAGCAGCGGAAAAATAAAGAACCGAAAAAGCAGATCAACCCCTAGCTATCAGGCAATCAAGAGCACGAGGCTCTGATACCAATTGAAGAGTCTATGTAAAGATATACTCAAGAGGGGGTGAATTGAGTATATAGAACTCTTGCACACTTTTTCGATTTATTGATAATTTATTAATTACTCGATGTTTATTAATTAAACTCGACTAATTAGTTTATCGTATGTGTGATAATGAAACAATAAATGCGTAAATAAAGAAGACACACAAAATTTTGAAGTGGTTCAGTTTCACAAGTCGAAACCTACCTCCACTATTCTCGATTAATAACTTTAGTACCTTCCTACGGATTACAAAATTATCAATCTAACTCGTACAACTAACTATAGTTGTAACTCAATTTGAGTATCGTTAAATACGCGACTTCTATCTTACGTTAATAAGAAAGTACTACTAGATTCTACTAGTGTTCACGTTAATGAACGAGTATGAATACAATGAGTACTATTATCCTATTAATGAGATGAACGAGAATGATTGACAAATAAGAGAGGCACACGTTTTGCTTTAGACACAATTAGGGTTTTGAAAACAATTGCAATTTTGAAACAACTAAATTCGAAATATGCTTAGGGTTTTTGCAAAGGTTTTTCTCAATTAAAATGTAAATAAGTGTCTTACCTTTTCTAATGAAATGCTTTGGTATTTATAGGAGTAGGAAAAACCTAAAACTAGGTTAAAAATTCGAAACCCTAGCCGCCTCCCTTAGGTCCGAAAATCCTTGAAGTGGGCTAGGTCAAATCTTTTATTTTTATCTACAAAACACCTTTTATTTAAAAACCCTAATTACTACTAGGATATTTTCGACTAGAAGGTGATATGGCCATAATCCATTTCACTCTAATTGAAACCCTAATAATAATTAGTTTTAAATCATAAAACTAAGATAATATGATTAGAAACCCTAGATTGCATACCAACCCATAAGTTGTATGATAAATCAGTAGGATTAATATAATCTATATTACTAATTTCATCTAGAAAAGATATAGTATATATATATTACTTTAATTTTCGAAATAATAAATAAATCTAAAGCTTAGATTGTGCTCTCTTATAAGTCGTTCATGGTTATAGGTCAAATGGCTATAACCATGAACTTTGATAGGTAAGGTTAGAGATGAAATAGCTATAACCATACTTTCTCAAAAACCATTTTGTTCATACCATTTATAGAATGAAATCCTATATCTCTAATCTTCATGAGATCTTCAAATATAGGTTCTTTTCTTCATCTTGATCTAGAAACTCTTCATCTTGAGCTCCCATCAAATAATATATTGTTTTGCTTGATTTAGTCTTCTATGGTTATAGGCAAAACAACCATAACCAAACTTGATTACCAAGCTCCAATTTCTTCATGAGAATTCCATCATATGCTATAACCACAATCATGCTTTTCAGGTAATTGTTAACTAAGATATGCACCATTCAACAAACAATTACAAGCACAAGTGTATAACATATTACAAATCATAATACTTGTCATTATCAAAACTTATAAATATGATCCAACAACTTAGATCGTTGCCACTACGATCGGATCGTAATGCTTTAGTTCTTTGTTCAATTGGTTCTCTACGTCATTTAGAAATTTCTCAAATTTCTCAAATGCTTCACTTTATATTTGATTAAGTAAATATACCCATATCTACTTAAATCATCGGTAAAAGTGACGAAATAGTTATAAATTCCCTTGCGGTGATGTTCATTAGAACACATACATCGGCATGTACTAGTCCCAACAAATTACTTGCTTGTGTCCCTTTACCACTAAAGGAAGTACAAATCATTTTGCGAAGGAGACAAGATTCGCATATTCCATATGATTGAAAATCAAATGGTTCATTAAATCTAGTCGACACTAGCTTTCAATGCGTTTCTTATTTATGTGACCTAATCGAAAAAGCCAAATGTACAAATCATTTGGATCACTAGTTATGAGTCTTTTGGTTTGTATGTTATAGATATCTTTAGTTGAGTTGGAAGTGTCTAAAACATGAATACCATTAAGAGAATTGACTTGGCTCCCAGCCATGTCAATTTTCAAACGAAATACAACTATTGTTTTTGATGGCGAAATATGAATCCTTCCATGTCTAACATGAAATAATGTTTTAGATAAAATGGGTATATAATCACCATTATATAGATTACAACTCAAAGCTATTAGCTAAAACAAGTACACAAGTCCCTCTCGAAGTGGTGGCTACCCTAGCTCCATTTTCTTGTCGGAGATTTATATCACTCTTGTTTAGCTTTTCCACATTTCCAAGTCCCACTTGGAGTAATAAGTCCAACTTTGATATCTCCCAAATACTTGGGGCAATTTCGCTTCCAATGGCTCGTGACATTACAATAATGACATTCTTCATAAGATTCAGCACCCTTCTTGGTCTTGGTTGTGGTAGTCTCACTATCCATTTCCAATTCATTGTCACGTTTGGGTTTTTTACCCATCTTTGCCTTTCCTTTAATAATACCAATACTCCTTTCAGTTGCAAGGACACTCTTGCTACAACTCCCACTGAATTTAATATTTCTCCTTGTTTCTTCAAACAAGGATGCCTTGGGTTTAGTGAGATTTTCTTCACAAGATTTTCTTCCCAAAATGGTGGGCATTAAAATTGGAGTTGGTGGTGTGGAGGTGGTAAAGAAGCAAAGATTTCCATCCTGACCAATGCCACAGCGTAATTCTCTAATCGTATCATTGTCATACTCGGAGCGTTTTTCATCGAATGATTGGAGCCACGAATCAATAGTGATTGGTGTAGGAGTATTAGATGAATTCATTGCGTATAAATAACTACAAAAACGGAAATGAAGGAAATAATTAACATTTATCGTTTTAATAATAATTGTAAACATTTTAAACAAGTTTTAAGCATTTATATAGTGACCTCTACCCAACTATTATAAATGATTCCGAGATCCAAATTCATATTAACTCGGGCACGGTGAGCCGATTCATCCCTTATCAATATAACTCGGTGGATTAACTCTTAATCGATTCTACTTCTAGAACTCTCGGTCGATAAAAATTACTTTAATATTTATCTTTAGCTCGGAACACATGCGACTACGGTCACGAATACTTCCGTTGAGCTCAATCCAAATTTCGATGTAATAACATTTTATTACCCACTTACCCAACGTAACAAGTTTAGTACCCCGGTGAGCCGAGCCTACTTCCTCATGAAATTGGGACTCATGGTTTCTACTATTTGGTAAGGCTAATTCTCAATTATTATAAGTGAGAGGTCTTGTCAATTTATTATCTATCACATTTTAAGTGAACTAAAGCGGTGAACTACGATAATTATAATTAACACGGTTCATGACTCGATATGATATGCATGTGTTGTTATGGCGATCTGGCAATGCATGCAACATATTAAAATAAATGCTAAGCAATAATAATAAATTTCTAGTATGGCCTTCCTAAAATAGAAAATCAAATAATCTATTACATATTCGGAAACCAACTCCTTTGGTCCCTTGAATCTTCAAGTGGCACGCCTTCCAAGAACACTGTCTTCGTTGGAACGCCTTTCCGAATGGCACCGTCTTGAAGAAACTCCATGATTACAAATAATAATAAAAATACAAAGCTATTCCTATTATACATTTGTAATATGAAAAACTAGTAAAAATAAAAGTGATACGAGATCACATTAAATTACAACCGAATCAATATTTCCTTTCATTACGGGTAATATCAATTAAAACTAAGGCCATACTAAGATAAAATTACATAATTCAAAATTATATAAATAAAAACATTCAACAATTGAAATATGCAGCATTATAATATGTATCTATCATGCCAAATTATGTGTCAAATCGCCCTATTTAACCTGTATCGTTTATATAACCCGGTTTTATGGAAATGCGTGATAATAACTTCTTAAAATCACAAATTAACACTTAAATCACATTTAAGCTCAAGTTAATTATCCTAACACTCTTAGGACTCAAAAATTAGTCATCACTCAATTTTTGACAATAATTCAACTTGATTTAATTTTATGCTCATTTTTTACCTTAAAATCATAACATTTATGAAATAAATCCAAATTAAATTACAATAATTTCAAAATTTGAATTTTAAATTTTTGAACATTCTGGAATAATTCCATGACACTCATAATGTCAAAAATCATGGTTAAAATTTTCGAATTAATTTTGAGAAAATATAATTGCAATTTATCGGTTTTATCTCATAAAACATCTAAAGTATCCAAAAATAAATCCAATCAATTTTAAAAATTTAGATCTGATAAGTGGGATATTTATGCAACCTAAAATAATTTTCTCATGCCATGTAATTCGTTTTAGCTATTTATGCTAAAATAGTCACTATTTATGCCATTTTTACTCTAAAAATTCATAAATCATGCTAAATGAGATCATTTCATCTCAAAATTTAAATACACTGTGTAAATAATGCATGATAACATATTAAAGTTTTATGGCCTGGTTCGAAATTTAACTATTTTTAACCATTTTACCTCTTTTAATCCATTTTTATCTCATAAAAATCATAAATCATGCAATTTTAATCAAATTAATACGAGATTTTACACACAACTTGTAAAATATGCATGTGAGGTCATATAAAAGTTTCAAGGTTAGAGAGTAAGTTTAACCATTTTTAGTCATTTAACCTTCATTTATGCCATTTTTATCACATAAAAATCATAAATCATGAAATATTAATCATATTAATATGATATTTTACATGCAATACATAAAATATTCATGTGAGGTCATACTAAAAAATCACGGCCAGTGGTGAAGGTTAACTTATTTTAGTGAATAAAAGTTCATTTTACTCATAAAAATGTAATTATTTCACTAAAAATCAATAAAATGAGCAATAAAATACCATAAATCATAAAAATGACCTAAAAATATTTTAGGACCAGAATATATAACATACATCATGATTTCGTGACTTACTTTTATAAATCATAAATTTTAAGTTTTATATGTTAACATTTTAACTCGGAAAAACAATAACCGATTATGCATGCAACATCCTATGCTCTGATACCACTTGTTAGGTTCATATACCTATTATTAGACTCTTCTAATAGTGAACAAATTAACATTTTAATTATTAGTTCTCTAGATCTAGTGCATGCATAACAAAATAAGAGATTAATAAGAAAAATAATGTCCCTTACATTATTTTTTTTTCGGATTTGTGGGCACAAGTAAGGTCTCCTACCTTCACTTATTCTTGAGCTATAATGAGTATTAGGATGATCCTCCAAAACTCTATATTAAGAGCTCTCCTCTTGATTGCACCCAAGATTTAACCCTTATCACTACTAAATGATATTTGCTAAATATTTATTTAGTAGTCTACCTTAAAATTGATTACTAATACTCATATATTACACTAATAATATTAGTAATCTCATTGAACAATTTGAATCAAAATTTCTCAAGTTTTGATAGAAAGAAAAATATGAATAATAGAGGTTTTGCATGTGAAGCATCTTATAAAAGAATAAGTGGAAAAATGAACAAAAAAATGTTCTCTCTCACCCATGCTTGGTCAGCCAAAATGCTCTATTTAGAGCACTTTTGGTCTTCTCAAAACTACGACATGCAAAGGCTTTAGTAGAGGTTGTAGGAAAGCTAGATTTAGGTGTGTCATAAGCTTTTTAGACAAAATAGAACAGTTAGGACAAGTGTCCTATTTCCTCCCAAAAACCGGTGCTATGCTCTTATTATGGTCCATTTTTGTCTTATAATATTTGTCCCACAAATGCTTATAAGTCTTATGTTTAATTATCTTACATAATTAAATATTAATTTGATCATACAACAATTATGTGACAAATTAATAAACATATATTCACTCAACTTACTAAGTAATATTTTACCATTATATCAACATATAATGGGTCCCATAATAGCTAGTTAGTTAAATTTACAACCTCTTGTAAATGTAAATAACTAATTACCTCTACCTCGAAACATTTATAAAACCTCAACATAATTTAGTGGATTAACATATTAATTCATTAAATAGAATCTTATTTAATCACATTACAATAAGATACATATTTCCTCTCATAAATATAAATTGTTCATATTTAAGGAATTAATTAACTTGTATCAAAATACAACTAATTAACTTTATTGATAAGGGCATCATCCTTTAGGTGTGACCTTAAGGGATCAACTAACCACCACCGTCCTACGACAGTAACGTCAAACTCTAGCAAGCCAATCGTTACCGATTAATGTTGATCAGTTGACTATTTAAATGAATCATCCCTTTCGTATTCTTAATATGAGATTTAAACATGTGATCGCACTATTGTTGAGGACACATACTCCAACATAAAGAATACCTAATTAAAAACAAAGAATGAAAAGGAAGAAGGAGAAAGGAGATGGTGGCAGCGACGGAAGAGTCGACGACGACAAGGAGGTGGCAGCAGCGGCAGCTCCTGGTGGAAGGAGATAAAAAAAAGAAAACATAGAGAAAATAAAGGAGAAGGGAAAGAAAAATAAAAAGAAAACCAAGAAGAAAAGCAGAGTCGGAGGTGGGACCACCTAATACACCAGCGGTGGGGGCAGAGGTGGCAGCAGTGGCTGCCGGAGGGAGAAAGAAAAGAAGAAAATAAAATAAGAAAAGAAGAAGAGGAAGGAGATAGAGTGAGTGAAAGTAAAAGAAGAAAAGGAGAAGAGGAAGGGCGGAGGTGGCAGTGGCGGTTGGTGTAGTGGTCGGCCGGTGGTGATGCGGTGATCGGGTGGTGGATTGTCGGATTGTGGGGGTTAGGGTTAGGAAAAGTAAAATAGAATTGGGGAAAGAAAGTGATAGGGTGGTGGTAGTGTTGGATTTTCAGAATATGAAAACAAAAATTTACGGAAATTCCGTCAGGATAGTCAACAAAATATTGACTTCCTGACGAAATTTCCGTCAGAAGTCCGCACTTTTCATGGGTTCCTTAAGGAAATCAATATTTTGTTGACTTTCTTGACGAACGTCAAATGCCAGTGACTTATCCTCTTTTATGATATCAGTAGGAAAGAGCTATCTGACAGATTATTCTGTCAGTAAAACACCTTTTCTGACGAATATTCCGTCAGAAACCTATTACTCGGTATTAGCGCCATTGACACTGTTCAATGCACCAATTCTATCTGACGGATTCTCACGGATTTTTCGTCATAATTCCATTAGTTTTCCTTATTAAATGGCGTTTTTTTAGTCAGAATGACCGTCACTTTACCAACTTACTTTAGTAGTGAATTATCTCTAATATTCATAATAGTGGTCTTGTAGGTCGGGCGTGTAGAGTGCATACCCACTTAAGCGGTTCCGAGTTTACGGTACATTTCTAGACAAGTGTTTATTATCACATATGACCGTTATCTCCAAAGAACTTGATAAGAAATTGACCCAATCCAAATGACCCGTTTAATAAGTCTAACCAAATACCCGAATGAACTCATTCGAATCCGAAATAATTAAGCCGACCCAAATTCTTGCAAACGCGAACCGAAATTGACCTGTTTACCAGATTTAGCCGCACAGCCGGTCGATCGGCCAACCATGCTCTTCTTTCTTCCTTAGCCATTTTTTTAATTATCAAATAATTACAATGACAATGTTTATAAAAGCAAAGTTTTGTCGATTTGGAATAAACTTGTCAAATGGGTCTCGGGTCATATTATACAGGCCAGGTCAGGATGCGGGTCGGGTTAGGGGTCAAAAGGTAGTTTATAGCGCTTTTTTTTACGATTTTTTATCCAAAAAATATTTTTTCCAAAAAAATAACATATTTAAAATAAATATTTTAATCATATTCAATGTTTACATTAATTAAATTGACATAATTATAAAAATACAATTTTTTTTATTATTAAATGTTTAAAAGTTGTAAAAAATTGATTTTTTAATTGAGTGTTATTAAAATTGCGATCCGGATACGATCCTATGACCCAAAAAGTGGAAAACGATTCAAATCGTAGTAGGATCGTTTTGGTGGTAGGATTAGTAAAAGATCATACAAGACCGCATAGGATCGCATAGGATCGTATATGATCGTGTAGGATCGATGGTAGGATCGTTCAAGATCGTACAAAGGCTTTTTTGTGTTCTAATATTGTGAGGTTGTTGTTTCTTTGGTCTTACAACTCTAAATTGAAGGTATGTGTAATATTTAATATGGGTATAAATAGGGATGTCAGCGGGGCGGGTACAGGTGGGTACCGCCCCGAATCCGCCCCAGTTGGGGCGGGGATGGGTAGTGCTTTGGCGGGTGGTGGGGCGGGTCCGGGTATGAAAATTGTACCCGCCATGGGTAATGGGGCGGGGATGGATTTTGCATCTTACCCGCCTCAAACCCGCCTACCCGCCAATTGCTAAAAAAATTAGTGCGCTTATGACAATTTTTTAAATCTTATTTAGTTATAATTAAGATATAATGTAAATAATAGCTATTTTATAAAGTTGTTTACTATCTTCTTTGGTGAAAAACTAAACTTATAAAGAAAAATTCAAAAAAAATGGAAATTAATAATGATTAAATCAACATTTGCGAAAAAATTTATGGAATAAAATCATAGTGTAGCGGGTTAATGGATAAGCGGGGCGGGTACGGTTTTATATTTCCACCCGTTGGGGCGAGGATGGTTTTGAAAACTTGTTGTAACACCCCGGTTTATGAAGGAGCCTTTAGCAAGACATTCCCTAATAAACCGGACTGTTACCATCTCGGTTTCCCGAGGTAGTGAATAACAAAGTACAACAATACCAAAGTACTTTAAATTAAAACTTAACGATTACGTGTTTATTACAAATTATCCAACTAATACTTAATATAAGATAAATACAACCCGCAGCGGAAAAATAAATTAAGTGATAAAATCTTCTATGTGGTCTAGACTTCTAGGTAGATTGGCCAAGTCCTCACGCGTCCCATAGCTCCCAAGTCAGCTAATCTTTAGTACCTGTCAAATCTGCTCCCCATTATGGTTCATCACAGGTGTTCACGAATACACAGGGTCAACCACGAGGTTGAGTAGGGAAAACAACGAAACAATAAATATGATATGCATGCTCCTCCGTCACCTCCATCTCCATCTCAACTCATATCTCATATCTCATACCCCGGACAACCCAGCCATACCGATCCCCGGTAGACTATATATATCGACCGTAGCCGATCTGCCAGCTCGCAGCTGAGGACACCAGGGCAAGTCCTGCAGAACCCGCCTGGGCCTTATCACAACATCACATCGTATCCCAACATCGTCACCACCACATTCTCCTCCAACTCCAATGCATATGAAATGCTCAACAGTAATTAATGCAATGCAATATGTATATAAATCACTGAACTGATAAATCACAAAGTCATGCCAGTTACCCGATGTTGTGATATCATACTCAATACGATAAATTCAGTCAATCACTTCCCGTATATAAATCATAACGTAAGTCAACAACCAGGAATCAAGTCAACACAACTCAACAACGACGATAATAAGACAAGTGTATTTCCCTACCTCAAAGTGCCAGCAATCCAATTAAGCAGTTAAGCAGTCCAATGGACAGATGCCCAATAATATTTCATCACGAAATCGCTCTCTGAAAGATAAATAATGATAACAATTACTTCACTATTCCCGTTCCCAAGATAGAGGGTTATTAATGATAGAACTCCCTAAAAATGGAAACTTTCCCGATATAGTAATTTTTCTATTTCAACAAACCCGATTCAAAACCCGACTTGAATTATTTAACTGACTCGGAAATTAAATTGGATAATTAATATGATAATTAAATGAATTATAAAATTAAAAGAATCCGAATCAAACATTGAACAACTCAACAATCCCGACTCAAACCCGCCTCTACTTATTTTAATGTACTCGGGAATTAACTCAAATAAATTATTTAGAAGACTCGGGGATTAATTAATTAATTAAGAATATGACCCCTTACGAAATATAACGATTGAATTACGAAAACCCGCTTCAAAACCAAAACAGCCCGTCATCCACACAACCCCCTTCCCACGCGCTCACCCGCCACCACATGCCACCACGAGGCCGTGTCAACCACCAGCCGTGGTCCCCACTTCAACCCAACCACCAACGGCCACCCCCACTCGGGGTCGATCCGCCGCCGGCGGTTCAAACCAAGGCCGCCATTTGGCCTGGTTCACCACCACGCATCACCAACACCCCTCGTTCTCCACCCGCCACCACCGTAACCATTAATTAACCACCGCCCAAACAACCACCACAACTCGCTGCCAACCCACGCACACAGACACCACAAAGACCACCGTTTCGACCTCCCCCTAGTCCACGGTGGTGCCACCCAAACCTTACCCCTCTAAAACTCGCTTTGAAAACCGTAACCAAACCCCCCCGTGTCTACCCCCGTCGACAACCCCTCCTACCGCCATTTCCACCACCCAAAACCACCCTAACCACCACCACTATACTCGTCACATACCCCACTACCCAAATACCCCATCAACAACCACCAGCAACCTCACCAAGACACGCACAACCCTCAACAAAACCTGACAGAAAAACGAAACAGAGGAAGGGAGTTAACTGCTTACCTTTCCGCCACCATAACGGCCACCTATAGCCGCCTATGAACGTCGACAAGCTTCCCTAGCTCTTCCTTGCTGCGTGGTCACTACTCACGGCCATTCTCTCTCCCTCTCTATGCGTGAAATCTGAAGTTTTGGTGTTGGTGAAGGAGGGAGGCGTGAAGAAGGGAGGCGTGTGTATGGTTAGGGTAAGACTAGGTTAAAAATTAGGGTAAAGATCAAGTTAGATGGTAAATGGGTCATGGGTAACGTGATTGGTAAATGGGTAAGCTATCGTTCAGTTAAACCCGTCCCAACAAGTTTACGAGTAACTCGGTCTTACGATATCAACACGACTAAACAAATAACTCGACTCAACTATTATCCCGACACAATTAGTAATATAAAATACATAATAATTAATATATAATAATATCCGTTTACTCGATTATATAAAATACGGGGTATTACAGTCTTCCCCTCTTAAAATGAACTTCGTCCCGAAGTTCGCTCCCACACCAAACATGTCATCCGAATATAAAGGCATCCCGTATGATTAACACAGTCAAACACACAACTAGACTACATAAACATCGAAAAGTACGTATATCGTACATACGATTAA
Organism: Silene latifolia; assembly: GCF_048544455.1. NCBI lineage: Eukaryota > Viridiplantae > Streptophyta > Magnoliopsida > Caryophyllales > Caryophyllaceae > Silene > Silene latifolia. Next base: position 59,771,375 of record NC_133526.1, read on the forward strand.
CACACACTTTTGACACATCAATTAAACATAACAAATACGAAATGTTACATTCTGCCCTCCTAAAAATAAACTTCGTCCCGAAGTTTAACTCGTCTACACTTAACCCAACTAACTACAACTAATAACTACCTGAGAACACAAATGTATAACAACTACATAATCATCTGAGAACACCATCGTCTTCCATCTAAATTCCGATCTCGAACTCAAGTAACTCAATAACCATGATCACACTGGACCGTAACATAACTCGGCACAAAAGCCCCACAACTCAATACCAGTGGCCAATCTCAATCTCAATATCAATAGTTTAACTACACTCTTCTTTTACACATCAACCAACTAACAGAAGTATGAATAAAACATATAGAACTCATTTGCATAGATATCCCACAACGAAACATCTACTTGGTCAAAACTACCATCTACAAACAAGTGCAACATAAACATTAAGATTTTACAATCCTACCCGACTAGAAACATGGTTACGTCCTCGTAACCTCTTTTCAATTTTCATATACCTATACAACAAAATCATTATCAACCACATGTGACAGGAAAGAATACATGATAAGAGATTGCGCATCAACATTAAGGTCGAAACGAGGTTTTATTAAGGAATTAACTGATTGTCAACAAGTAGCATTTATTACTAGCTCATGCTTAACTTAAAAACACAACATCAACTAAAAGAACAACAAGAAAGGAACCAAGGTTTACACGGTTTCACAACTAAACAAATTTGATGATCAATTATAGACTATGAACGAGCGAGAGCAAAATCAACAAAACAATTTAAGAACTTCTCACATTTGTAAACATATCACAGAAATAGATCTGCCACTACTATCTATCACAATCACAGGATCTTATTGACACGTCCATTCAACCCTTTACTCACTCACTGGTTTAGGTCACGAATTAGGTCGATGAATTTAAGCAATCAACAACATACCCATAATTCATACTTTAAATTATAAAAATTGTTTGCACGATATCAATTCTGAAAACATGTTTCCCAATAAAAGTAACTACATATGATCTATGACAACGACAACATTACTTCCATATCACACCTATGTTTCACATTTTAGCAACCATATCATTCAATTGTGTCCAGCAACTTAGTATAATTCATTCTCAGCTAAACAAGAGATATTGTATAAATAGTTTAAACATATACATTTGCCATCATATACTTTGTAGAACACTAGCTATGATAAAAGATTAGCAACTTGAACAACTTCTCTGATTTGCATGATTGAATAATTAGGCAACTCGTAGGCTCAATTAAATGTAACTATAATGACTATCATTTAAACCAATGCATATCATGTGAATCATCAAAAGAGTTATCCCATTATAATTGCCAACATAGTTATCATGACGATTTTTATTATAATATAATTGATAGTAACGACTCGAGAATATAGATATGCCAATTGTCATGTTATATCAAACAGTTTCCTTTATATCACACCCATACAATTGCAAGAATCACTTTAGCATTTTATGACAATATAATAACGAACATATTCAATACGGAATAACAACATTGTTTATTATCATGTTATAGTTTTAGGTCCAACTGAAATAATTTAATGTGATGAAGGTAATAAATATAACTATTGGCACACAACTCATATGAAAGACATTAGAACTTAGATGCATCCTACATGTGTGAACATTTGGACATACTCATTACTATCATCCATGTGTAAACATTTAGACATAATTATTATAATTATTCATGCGAGTATATTAGAACAATCAAATTAACTTTTAACGCCATCAACTTTACCAAGATATGAGGACATGGTTTTATATTTATATATATCCGACCACCATGCAAATATGATGAACATACTAGAGATATTACAACATGCCAAACATACATAAAATATGCAACAACTGGACTCGTATAAAATTTCACCCTTGATTAAGAATCAATTTAAGCTATCCAATTTTACTCACGCTATCATGCCAACAATGTTATCAACTAGACTTTAATTTTTATCGCCTGTTAAGATACATAACTACTGATCATTTGTGCTACTATCATCATATAAAACATTATAAGATCACATTAATAAGGCTCATGAAATAACCAAACAATTATATGAAAACTCACATAGTAAGCACATTTTACAAGTCATGATTCACGTTGTAACTTTCAAAAATCACAAATAAATAACCGTCCAATGAATACTTGAGTTAGATTACTTTTTATAACATACCGAGAGTTAAAAACACAGGGGAAAAAGAATTATGTCTAAAGCACAAGAATTTCATTTTTTTTAAAGCATTTTACAACTCTGTTGTTCCAAATAAGTATGTGACGGCAATTGGTTCGAAACTTGGGTCAGTTTGCAAAACGTACCATTTAATATAGAAACATCAAGAATTTTCGTGGCTTAACATTTTGAAAACATATGCGAATCTTCTGATCGATGGAGTTGGAATTATGCAAAAATTATCAATACAATTTAAATGAGGATTTTTACAAAATCATTGGTCAAAACATCACTGCACAGGAACTTCCTGACCACAGCCCACTAAAATATTTATTAATCCTAATCCGTATATCATATAAGCATGAAACCAACGCCAAATGAACACTGACTCACGAGGCTATCTCTCACAAAATTTTCATCCATAGGGGATTAACAGAAAAGAAATGACAGCAAGATCAATTAGGGAGTAAAATCAAACAAACGTGTTTCAGCACTAGGTCATTCATCTACTATGTTCCAAGCTCTTACAACCACACTATCGATACTAACTCATCCTAACTTAAATCTCACACTGTATACCTTCGTAACATCTACCCCATAGAATCCCGTTGCATCTCGATCTACTCCTTAAATCTAATCACGATTGCTATGACTAGAAACATGCAATTCAATAGTGTTTCTTATTACTATCACAAGACTATACTAGCATGGCTTTGGGATCACATAACCGCATATCACTAGACATAATAGTACTATCAGCACATCATTCAACATCCACCTAGGTAAATATCATAATTTCGTAATTATTTTCACACTCACGATTACCACATTCCAACACTTCATTGATTATCAATCTGAACACGAAGATTTATTTCTCATTTCCACAACATCATATGATCACATCACCATTCATACAAAATACTTACCGTAACGTTGTCCTGTAGAATGGTTAGAACATATGGGTCTCAAGGTGTACATCCACTCGATTATATTCAAGGTTTTCCTTCTAACTACCCATTCACTCAATTTCTCTCGGGTTACCTGGTTCAAAACTGAGAGGGCAAAAGAGCACGTATTAAGGGCGCCTTCTTAACCGCACTGTGAGCTCCTATCGCTTTATTCCCGGGGTTCATTTTACTTGGACACATCCTACGTTCATTGGGTTCATTGGTTTAGGCCTGAGGATCGTTCGCTCTGATACCACTTTGTAACACCCCGGTTTATGAAGGAGCCTTTAGCAAGACATTCCCTAATAAACCGGACTGTTACCATCTCGGTTTCCCGAGGTAGTGAATAACAAAGTACAACAATACCAAAGTACTTTAAATTAAAACTTAACGATTACGTGTTTATTACAAATTATCCAACTAATACTTAATATAAGATAAATACAACCCGCAACGGAAAAATAACTTAAGTGATAAAATCTTCTATGTGGTCTAGACTTCTAGGTAGATTGGCCAAGTCCTCACGCGTCCCATAGCTCCCAAGTCAGCTAATCTTTAGTACCTGTCAAATCTGCTCCCATTATGGTTCATCACGGTGTTCACGAATACACAGGGTCAACCACGAGGTTGAGTAGGGAAAACAACGAAACAATAAATATGATATGCATGCTCCTCCGTCACCTCCATCTCCATCTCAACTCATATCTCATATCTCATACCCCGGACAACCCAGCCATACCGATCCCCGGTAGACTATATATATCGACCGTAGCCGATCCGCCACCGCGGTGAGGACACCAGGGCAAGTCTGCGCAGAACCCGCCCGGGCCTTATCACAACATCACATCGTATCCCAACATCGTCACCACCACATTCTCCTCCAACTCCAATGCATATGAAATGCTCAACAGTAATTAATGCAATGCAATATGTATATAAATCACTGAACTGATAAATCACAAAGTCATGCCAGTTACCCGATGTTGTGATATCATACTCAATACGATAAATTCAGTCAATCACTTCCCGTATATAAATCATAACGTAAGTCAACAACCAGGAATCAAGTCAACACAACTCAACAACGACGATAATAAGACAAGTGTATTTCCCTACCTCAAAGTGCCAGCAATCCAATTAAGCAGTTAAGCAGTCCAATGGACAGATGCCCAATAATATTTCATCACGAAATCGCTCTCTGAAAGATAAATAATGATAACAATTACTTCACTATTCCCGTTCCCAAGATAGAGGGTTATTAATGATAGAACTCCCTAAAAATGGAAACTTTCCCGATATAGTAATTTTTCTATTTCAACAAACCCGATTCAAAACCCGACTTGAATTATTTAACTGACTCGGAAATTAAATTGGATAATTAATATGATAATTAAATGAATTATAAAATTAAAAGAATCCGAATCAAACATTGAACAACTCAACAATCCCGACTCAAACCCGCCTCTACTTATTTTAATGTACTCGGGAATTAACTCAAATAAATTATTTAGAAGACTCGGGGATTAATTAATTAATTAAGAATATGACCCCTTACGAAATATAACGATTGAATTACGAAAACCCGCTTCAAAACCAAAACAGCCCGTCATCCACACAACCCCCTTCCCACGCGCTCACCCGCCACCACAGGCCACCACGAGGCCGTGTCAACCACCAGCCGTGGTCCCCACTTCAACCCAACCACCAACGGCCACCCCCACTGGGGTCGACTGCCGCCGGCGGTTCAAACCAAGGCCGCCATTTGGCCTGGTTCACCACCACGCATCACCAACACCCCTCGTTCTCCACCTGCCACCACCGTAACCATTAATTAACCACTGCCCAAACAACCACCACCAACTCGCTGCCAACCCACGCACACAGACACCACAGCACCACCGTTTCGACCTCCCCCTAGTCCACGGTGGTGCCACCCAAACCTTACCCCTCTAAAACTCGCCTGAAAACCGTAACCAAACCCCCCTGTGTCTACCCCTGTCGACAACCCCTCCTACCGCCATTTCCACCACCCAAAACCACCCTAACCACTACCACTATACTCGTCACATACCCCACTACCCAAATACCCCATCAACAACCACCAGCAACCTCACCAAGACACGCACAACCCTCAACAAAACCTGACAGAAAAACGAAACAGAGGAAGGGAGTTAACTGCTTACCTTTCCGCCACCATAACGGCCACCTATAGCCGCCTATGAACGTCGACAAGCTTCCCTAGCTCTTCCTTGCTGCGTGGTCACTACTCACGGCCATTCTCTCTCCCTCTCTATGCGTGAAATCTGAAGTTTTGGTGTTGGTGAAGGAGGGAGGCGTGAAGAAGGGAGGCGTGTGTATGGTTAGGGTAAGACTAGGTTAAAAATTAGGGTAAAGATCAAGTTAGATGGTAAATGGGTCATGGGTAACGTGATTGGTAAATGGGTAAGCTATCGTTCAGTTAAACCCGTCCCAACAAGTTTACGAGTAACTCGGTCTTACGATATCAACACGACTAAACAAATAACTCGACTCAACTATTATCCCGACACAATTAGTAATATAAAATACATAATAATTAATATATAATAATATCCGTTTACTCGATTATATAAAATACGGGGTATTACACTTGTACCCGCCACGGGTGGTGGGACGGGGACGGGTACGAGTTTTTCTTGGTGAGTACGAGTACGGGGGATCCTATATCCACCACCGCCCCGCCCCAATGACATCCCTAGGTATAAACATTTTTATGTTATTAAATAAACTTTTAATATTATATATCATAAATTATAACAAATTTTTACAAAAACTTGTTTAGTCAAGCTATTTGTAGGATCTTACGATCCTCGTTTCGATCCCGCGATCCGATCCTACGAACCCCATCTCCGATCTAAAGTAGGATTTCGATCCTAACAACCTTGTTTTATTATTTGTAATTTTAAGTATTAAAAATAATAATATATTAACTATTATTTCAAATAGAGAAAATTATTGATTATAACTTTATAAAAACCACTTTTTGAAAATTACATCCTTATATAATTTTTTTTGAAAATTACATCTATGATATCACTTTTCTTTGAAAATTGCACCACGACAACGTTTCCGATGAATTTTGTCAAAAAATGACTGATATACCCTTGCCTATTTGTTTGCCTACTTACCCAAAACTTTTCACTTTACTAATCATTTACCTCTCTCATTTCACCCCAAACCCTCTCATTTTCCTCACCCTTATTCTCTAAAATTTTCCCCAAAATTTCCTCAAATTTTTCCCTAATTTCAACTGTGATTCATCCCCATTTATCTTCAATTTTTTTGTTGTTGCTACTGTCGTTGCAAATTTGGTATTGTCCCCCCCAATTTATTGTTTTTCAATTGATTGAATCGAATTTTAGGGTTTATGTCTAAAATTAGTTTGGGGAAATTTGATGATGAAGAACACTAATTAATTTTAAAAGAAAATGGAAATAATAGAATTAGAATTCAATTAAATTGATTATGGTATAATTTGAATAAAAGGGGTGAATTAGATTAGGTGATATTGTTGAGAAAATGGAGTTGGGGATGAACAATAAGGGGTTAGATTGCGGTTAATAGATCCTACAACCAGTTGTACCCAGTTGTATGCTCTAGAACCCGAGATATATAATAAAGTTTTTGAGTTTTGTTTTAAAGAAGTCGAGTTATACCATAAAATTTCTGAACTCACTCACTTAAACATAAAAAAATTAATTTTAAGAAAACTTAAAAAAATTACACATAAGCTCGATAAGATATAACTTGGTTGTATGATGCTATTGTACCACCGGAGGTATAAGGTTATTTGTGGGTTAGATTGAAGGTACGAGGTATTTTGGTCTTAAAAAATGAATTTAAGTCACAAAAATTCAAATTGGCATCAATTTCTAGCCGGAGTTAATGTTTTGATTGTAATTTACGATCAAAAGTAATATTATGGATGTAATTTCAAAAGAAATTATATAAGATTGTAATTTTCAAAAAGTGATTTTTAAAAGGCTTTAATCAACGATTTTCTCTTTCAAATATAATATACTCCCTCCTATTCATTCATTTTGTCCCTCTTTCCTTATCGAAGCTAGTCGGATTTTTGTCCCTCTTTCCTTGTTTGGTAACTTTTGTGTGGTCCAAATTTAATTACATGTGGGGTAGAGTGGAATAGAGTGTTTTGTGTGGTCCAAAATCATTTTCTTAATTTTTGTGCAAAATAGAAGGGGGACAAAATGAATGAATAGGAGGGAGTATATAAATATTAATATTTTAGCATAATTTTGATTTACCTTTCACTCAATGAGTCAATCCATTTCGTCGAGTTTTGTCCTAAAATATCATGTCATTTTGGACTTGAGTCAAACGGGTCATTTGGTGAAAATTTTCGGTCTTAACCCTAGGAAAACGGGTCGAATCGGTCTGTATTTGACCGGTGTAGGTGGGAACGTTATGAAATCGTTTTGTGGTAGACTCGTAGGAAGTCAGTTCACCCAATGACGTGTCTTTAATTCTAAAGAAATGTAAAATTCTGGAAAATTTTAAAATATTTGGACGAAAATAGTGGTGTACTCGTGTGTAAATGAATTGTGAAAAAATCCGGGGAGGATCCAACCTCCTCGTCATTAAAAAAAAAAAAAAAAAAAAAAAAAAAAAAAATTGTGAAAAACTGAAAACCGCACTTCTCTGTTACCAGTTTCCACCACTATACTGTCCTCTCCCTTGAAGTGAAAAAAACTGCCCCTTTTTGAAGAATTTCTACTCTCATTTTGAGTCAAAACAATAATTAAATCAATCGCCTCAATCAAAGTAATGCAGAAAAGAAGCAAACGTTAATCAGAACCATTTCATTCTATCTCACTCAGATCAAGTTGGTACCTCTCAAAAATGCTGCTTTAGTACCCAGGTCATCCAATGCAACCTTTTTTTATGATATGAAAGTTCATTTTTTCTTACTAAGTTTTCATTTTTCACAAAATGGCCATGTTTCATTATTTCACCTGTATTATTTGTGGGTTTGATTTTAAATTGTGTTTGAAGGTCTGCTAAGTAATTTATTTTTACTGTATTTTAATGATGATGATTTAACTGTTTGAAGTTGTATTAGTACAATTCTTGCCCAGTTTCCATTATGGGTAATTGGAAACACATTCTCCCGGTTGCTAAGGGATAAGATGGGTTTCATCCAACACCTCTACCTCGCTATTCGCGGGAGGTCTTGAGACATTGTGGTAATCTTGTTATATCTAGGTGTCGTTTGGTTACCATCCGCGAATTAAATTTCCACGATTTTACAAAACACATGAATTGCCCGAAATTTGTTAAGTTGGCATCCGGGAATTGAATTGTAGGAGTTTCCAATTACCTAGGGGGAGCTAGGTAATTAAATTGCTCCTCAATGCCTAGTAAAAAATAAATCATGTGATTTTGGTAAACCAAACTACACCTTAGTAGCCTTATCCATGAGTTTATTCCCTCATCAATTCATATTTGAACTTCAATTTGTGTTACATGTGGTGAGTTGCTGACTGGATATTACTCCCTTTGTCTCAATCATTCGTTTACCTTTTATATTCTTTGTGTAGGAATATTTTAATCAAACATAGATAAATGACTGAGACGGAGGGAGTAATATATAGATCTGACATGGTACTGAGAACTGGTCTATACAGTTTGATAGTAGTGTATTTAGGGTGTCCTTTTCGCTGGTCTCACTGTTTAGTAATTCCCCTTGAAATGTTCAAAACTAACTGAATGTCAACGTGCAGTTGCTCATGGATGCTAAAAATGTCGGTCACGTTAATCAGAATGGTTTTCTTAAAGAAAATCATGGCTTGGCGATGGAAGGCCTAGATCCAGTTGCTAGTCCTGAAACTTTTGGCGACTCAAATGGTGATAGGATGGTTGCACCTGCTTGTCAAGATGAGGATGGGCTGACTGGTGCTCATGTGGAAATCAGTGTCCCTAATGCTTCAGCGGTATTTATCTCCTTCCTGGGGGTCAATTGTTTGTCTTAAGTTTAAATCTAGTATGTCAAACAGCCTGGTAACCGCTGTTTCTTGTAGGAAGTGGAAACTAAGGAATCCAAGCCCCAAAAGATTCAAGTCAAGGGTGAAAGCGAGAAACTTTCGATAAATGCTGCTCGGACTTCAGTTAAAAAGACCTGCAATGCTATAAAAACCATGGGAACTTTGAATGGTACTCTAGCTGCAAATAAAGGGCCTAAACAGCCAATTTTGAAAAATAAAACTTTGAATGATCATCATGCCACTAATAGTGATCTGAGGAAGGACTCGAAGAACACAAAACTGACACGTGCAACAAATAATACACGCAAAGATAAGGTAGTTGTGGCAGTTATACTTGACCATGTCTTTTATATCTTCTTTTTACCTAGTTTGAAATATCAATTCTTTTGCGTCTTTATTGAGCTGCAATTGTACTTTTGTGACACTAGAGATTTCTCTCCGTGAACATGCAGTTGCCCAAGTCTGAAATTCTGTCTAGCTCTGGTTACTTGGTGCAGTCCGAAGGCAATATGTATGTTCTTTCTATTTCCCTCTTCAATGAAGTTGCTATATATTGTGTCACATAGCGTTTGTTTTTGTGAATTTAATTTAGCACCTGCACCACAACATTGAGTGGAAGAACATCATTCTCGTTTTAAGTTGATGGTATGGAAGAACATCATTCTCGTTCCAAGTTGACGATATAGGGCTTAAATTAGTTTTTCTGTAGCTATAACATAAGACTGTTTCACTGCAGAGAAAAGTCAACACTGAAATCCGTACATAAAGGATATGCAAGTAAAACTGAGGAACATGGTGAATCTGTTGAGTATCCTTTCTAAGTAGAACCAACAATACTGTTTCTTGCACGAGGCCGGTTAAGGGGCAGGTGTACACAACCTTGGCTTTGTGTCGATAATATGGAGAGTTTGTTTATGGGTGATCCATTGTGAAAGTTGAGTCGTTAATTGTACTAAGAGTGCCTGCCACCTAACAGTAGAAAATAATGCTTTTTATCATCGTCCAGACCAAAGAATTGTGTGTCATTGGCTCTAATAGAAATGGAAACAGTTGTACACCGGGATTATTTTTCACCTTTTTCTCAATCTCTTTTGTCAAGCTTAAACAGCCAAAAATTAACGAAGGTCGAGTTTATTAGGTATCTTATTATATTTTTATTCTAGTCTGTCTCCAGCTCGGTGTACCACATTTTCCTTAAGTACTTTGCAGAAGCGTCACTTCAGCCAATGCCAAGTCTCATAAGATGGGTAAACTACCAGCTTATGATATCAGTTTTAGATGTCTTGAACGTGCTGAGAAAAGAAAAGAGGTCTGTCTTCCTCTTATTTCTTGTGGATTATCACTCTTCTCGTGATTCGGCTGATTACTGTTGAAATGTTGTCCTCTTGTACAGTTCTATACGAAACTCGAGGAAAGAATTCATGCTCAAGAAATAGAGAAAAATAACCAGCAAGCTAAGTACAAAGTAATGCATTGTCTGAAGCTATGATTCACTGCTCTAAGGCGGGCTGGCGTTTGAAATAACACACTAAATCTTGTTCATATGTGCAGGAAAGTCAGGAAGCTGAAATCAAGATGCTACGAAAAAGCTTGAACTTCAAAGCAAAACCAATGCCCAACTTTAATCAGGAACCGCCACTTCTTAAAGTGGAATTAAAGAAGGTATAATTTCATTTTACCATCTGTTGCTTCTTCAAGAACTGGCCATTCGACTTTGATTGCTTAAAAAAATGTGAGTGTTCATTCCCGATACCCTTGTGGGCTGGGTATCCCCTTCTAATTGTATTTGCTGAACAGGATTTTCTTATGCAACCTAGCTACTATTAAAATTTAGAAAAAGAAGAGCCTGCTATACATGTGAAGCTTTAGTGTGTGGTTGAATACTAAAATCGGAGGGAGAGGGAGGTCGGGGGCAGGAGGGAAGGGAAAGGGAGGGGAGGGGGAAAGGAGGGAGCGAGTTTTCCCAACTCTCCTTTGTGGGCGAGATTTTAATTTGGAGTGTAGGAGGGAAAAGGAGGGATTCATTTTCTCTTTTACTAACCAAACAACGGAATTACTTCCTATTATTGGATGAGTGTCACTTTCTTTGAACTCTTGACATTTTTTCCCTGCTGAGGCCAGTTCAATCCTCGACACAACTTTCGTTTGGGTCACCCTTTAAATCACAAGCTATACTTCCTATCCCTCCGGGGGAGTTCAAGACACTGGCTATGTCGTTGACATGGTCATGTTAGAGTTGTGGGAGTTGAGATTAAATGGTGCCAGATAAAATGGCCTCTTTAAATTATTTTGGTACTTGTTCCTCTGTAGTAGAAATCTTATTTTCTTTTTTGTATTTTTTTTCTTAATGGTATTGCATAAATAAATGCTGAAATTGATTCTCCTTTTCTAATATTGCAAGTCTCTTAACACAGATGCAAGTCACACGTCCTAGATCACCTAAGCTAGGGAGAAAGAAGTCATCCTCAGTGGAAGTAAATGGTGATCAAGGCCATCGGCCAGCAAGACTGAGCCTAGATGTGAAGGTAGCCTCCCAGCAGAACCCTGATCAAGGACCTGGGTCAACCCAATCTAAACGCCCCCAGAGACAGTCCCTCCCTAGGCTCCCTTCTGAGAAGACCAGACTCTCCAAAACCAGTCCTGATGCCACATCAGCTGCTTCTATTGCACGCCTTGACAACGAAGAAATTCAAGACCAAGTTTCTGAGTTGGGATCTGTGCCTATTGTCCATGTTGCGGATGGCGGTCCTCCTTCCGATCATGATGAAGCTCACTATGGAACCAAGAATAAATCTTTTGTCGGTGATATCCATTAGAGCACGGAAGGGTAGGCTATGGGATTCTTTGGCCTGCGCAAAGCGTAGACCAATTGCCAATCATGAATACAAAAGTCGCTTTGTCCATATTTCTGTAAGGGTTTCTTTCGTTTTTTTGGAGTTACCAGTCAAGTCGTTAATGACTTGATGGTCATTTGCGCTCTCTAAGCTGTGTGATGACTGATCAGGGATTGATTTGGTTGTGGGTAAATTTTGAGATGACTGAAGTTGTTTAGTTTATGATAATACCAGAAAGTAGCTTATATGGGTAATATTAGATTGATGAACTTTAGTATACCAGTAGTTTGTTATAAAACTAATGTTTTAATATCTTTACGTTACTTCAAATGTTAATTATTTGTTTATGTTATTCGGTATGCTGTTAAATATATTTTCCCGGATACGGAAACATTGTATGCAAAGCCCTCTCAATTTCTCCAAAGATATCCAAAGAGAATTACAAAGCATAATGCCACAAACAAAATCTTATCTGGGCTAGGGACTCGAATAAATTTATCTATATATATTCAGCAATGTGAATGCCATTCATCGTTGAGTGCTGAAATTTCCATTTAATAGAAAAAAAAAAAGGAAGCTTATACTAAGTGTAGAGGGGTGTTCATAGAAGCATTCTGGGATTTCTGGAAAATACTGATAGTGCGCGCTAGCTCTATCCAGATGACGGATAGCAGCAAGTAGCTAGTAGTGAGCATGTCGGTCTGTGCAGAGGAGGCGGCAACGAAGAATAATTGGCCTGGAGTTTCAGGAACATATAATGATATAAACAAAGAATACACTTGTTTGCAATGACAATCCCCATCTATAGCAAGCCTTATGCTCTCCCATCGGTCTGAAATAAATGTATCCTGCTGCATAGTGAAATTTCCAATTTTAAACCCATGGTGAAGGAAGGCTCACCCACAACAGGAACAACATTTTTCCCAAGCCTGGAATAAACGGCTTTTAAGCGTAACATTCAGCTCAAAGATGATATTCCTTGTTTGAGTAGTTTTAAGTACACTGATCAAATATCGCCTTTGCTTATATGTAGATTTCAAATCCCGCATCATATTGTTGGTTAATTCCAGCAAAGGATTTCTTTAACACCAAAGCCCTTCTTTCAGTTTTAATTTTTTGGACTACACATCAATTTTTTTTTCCAAAATAACAGATTTGAGCAACCTGATCTTACAACCATAAGAGAGACAGAGGTTCTGTGTAGTAGCTTAGGCTTCATTTGTAGATCAGATGTCGAAACAAGCTAGAGGAATGGGTCAAAAGCCAAACGTGCCACAACGCACCACATGGCGCCAAACCGCGATCTCAATTGTTCAAAAGAAGATGATCAGCAGTCCATCTCCAAGGGTTCAAATGCATGTTCTCATAAGGAGATTTCAGCCTCGACCATATAGTACACCATGGAAACTCTATTAAAGACAAAAATTATCGGCTCAAAGCCTAAATCACTTTGGCCGTTTGCAGTACTCAAAATGATTTTCCTGACAGCATCTAAGTAGAAAAAAATGAAGACAGCTAGTGTTCATATAGTCTAAATGGCTTTCCTGAATGAATCTTTTAAACAGAATTCGACATGTTCAATCATACAAGCCTTCTTCTTCCCAAACATCAACAAGAAAATCTACCATTTCCTGTCAAACAATGAAAGAAGAGCATCTAAACAATTACAACTACTATAAGAATATAACTTATAAAGGTCCAAAACATCTGAACAATTAATTACAAGCAGATTTATGCCCTGTAATACTTACAGGCAAAGGAATGGGTTGTGGAAAGGGCCTGTTCGTCCCAAGTAGACTCTCGTATGTAGCATTCCAACTGCAAAAAAATAAAAATGATCAAGACAAATAAGATAATGAAACAAACACCCAATAGAACCAACATAACAATATACTACACCCTCAATTCCAATAGGTAGTTAATTTTTTTCCTATTTTAGGTCGCTTACATTTTGATTTTAGGCAAGTTTTATTCACATAAAAGGCAGTTTTGTCTCTGATTAACTATGTTGGCAAGAAGTCCGACATTAATCAAAAGGCTGTAAAAGCAATTCAATTACAAAAGATGTCAACAGGGGGAAGCGATATTATAGGGGGTGAGGTCTCAAAAGTCTACGTGTTTAGGAATTTATTGTATAATATAACATGCGAGCTTCAGTAAATTTTTTACCTATTTGGTTATAAAAGACCCACTGAATGTCAACCCCACTTACATTAACTCTTAAAATTTCGTTCTATAAGCAAATACAGACTGCCAAATTATATGGTCGGATTGACATATAGGCTCCTAGTTCTAGGGTTTCGAATTACATATAAGATCAATGATATTAAGAGTTGCACCAATAAAAACCTCAGATTCACAAACCTTAATTTGGGTTCCCGTGTTTTGCTCCGACTACGACCTTTTCGATCTCCAACCCACTGTTGTCGTGCTTGGTTCCATAGAAGAAGGCCTGCATCCAAGTATCCAACATATTGTTTTTGCTTTAACTGAACAGTGGACTTAGTAGGTAAATAAGATCATGGACAATTCTCCCTTCTTTGAAAGAGAGCTAGGAGCATTCCTTAAAGCCCTTTGCACAACGAGCATCTTGGCGTTGGCGAAAAAGCTTAGGCGAGATAAACATAATTTTGGAAATGTTAACAGTCTAGAAACGGGCATTCAAATTGACATTACAGTATGCAACATGATCAAATAACAAACCATTGCAAGATAAACTTCATCTTTTATGGAGTTTAATACAGAAGACAGGGTATCGAATCTCGAGCATGACTAATTAAATAAGCTTTTCAAGTTAAGAGGACTCCTTTTTAAGACAGTATTGGCCACATTGATGACACGAAACTTTAAGAGTAGACTGCGATGACCAATTCCGAAATCAAGTCTCAAACTGAGATTTACTTCCATGATGGGAGTCTATGAATAACAATCTCACCAACATTATTTGACTAAGAACCAAATACAGGGGATCGATGAATTACCATGATTTACAAAGTCACTTGGATTGCTCGGGCTTCCACAAACAGAATGGGGATCTTGATTCAGGTTGGATATGCTCATTGATGAATTACTTCTCTGCGATTGAATTCCGCTATTTTCCATTTCATATGTGCTAGTGCTCGAAATATCCTCTAACAAGCTCTTTTTCGTTATGCCATGTCCTTGAATTTTTTGATCTTTTTCAGGTTTATCCACAGAAATTATCAGAAGTGGCTTTATACAGCATGCAAGACAACCTCTGCTCTGTTAGAAATCAAGCAGTTGGAAAAGATTAGTACCAATCTAATCCCAAATTTTTTTGTCTCAGTTTATGAATACTACCATAAGGACCCAGTTTGCAACTACACAAACAAGAAATATATAGGTGTTCAGCAAAAAAGTACACGACACGACGAAAATGACAGTAAGAATACAATGAATCACAGAAATTATTGACCCACTAAATCCTTCTACGTTCCTGATTATGTAAAAACCTTGTTCAATCTCTCCATCAGGTACAATCAAGCTCAGAAAGCTCTTATTACTAGTGTAACAATTGAACTACATGGACGGCTCCAAATCATCTTAAGCATCCATAATGATTTGATAGCATGGAGACATCTGCTTAAGGTAAACATGACTTGAGCCTTACGTACCTGGTATATGGATAGTATTGCACATATAAGCAATAGTGAAGTTAGGCAGTTAAATGTGTTTGTATTTTCGTCCTTTTCGATTTGAGGAGGTGCTTGGGGGAGAGCTACAGAGGGTAACCGGAAAAGAAATCTGCTGATATGGCTAGTGGTAAGCTGTAAGGTCAGCAAATGTACACAAAAATATACAAGAGAAGGAGTCTAAGATAGTTTCCGAAGCCCAAATAATTTAAAAGGCTCCCGGCTAAGGCAAGGTAAGGGAATTGAATATACACATCCTTACCCCTGTATTTAGTGTATTGTAATACAACGAGTCTGTGTTCGTGTGACCGAAAATGAAAAACAAAGTCCAGAATAGCATTTACAGGGCTGCTAACTCAAAATATGATAGAGAAGCACTCCAAGAAAATTAAAACATTTCAGAAAGGTGAAGAATTCCCTATACTGTTTCCTCAATTAAAAGTTACTCTTACACTGAAAAGGGCCTTAACCTTTATCTCTAATCTTCTCCATTATCAAAAGAGTGAGAATGGCAAATTAAACAAAGTAAAGCACAAAATCGAGTAGGATGGCGTTCTAGACATACAACTATCAAGTTCAATCACCAAAAAACATCTTGAACTCATATTTGCGTCATGACAAATTCACACAACAACAATCCAATGCCCTAGAGGCTTCCGTTTATAGGAGAGTATAGGAGAGTAAGGTCGATGTATCTATAACACACTTATCCTATTTTTGGATAAAAAAAATAGAGGAAAAGGGAGGGGAGGGAGGAGGAAAGAGGGAATGGAAAGGGAGGCAAGGAAAGAAAATGGGAGGGGGCAATAGAGGAAGAGAATGGGAGGGATCCATTCTTCCTCCTCGATTTGGCTAACCAAAAAAGGAAATTATCGCCTTTTCTAATCCCTTCCCTCCACTTTCCTACAAATGCCCTCATTGTGAAACAAAGGGTAAAAGAATCAAACATCTCAAGAGTTCTAGAAAAAGTAAGGTTAAAAGAAAAGTCTCCCCTTTGCTCGTCTTCACAAGTCAAAAGCTTTCTCAAAATGCTAGATTCTTACCCAAAGAACAAACAAACTTCGCTAACCCTTAAAATGCCTTCAAATTTCAACAGAAGGGCACACAAATAGACTTACACACTGTATCCTGAAGTACCGCTTAAGCGAAACATACTAACTACGGTAAAGTAGAACAATATAGCAAAGCCCTCGTCCCCCAGATGAATTTCAGTTTGGTTAACATGGACCTCAAGTGGTTATATAACAATAAATACAAAACAATAGCTCATGGAAAACACCAAGAAAGTTTCAATTATTATACATAATATATCAATTAATCCACTTAGCAGTTAGCATCTAAACAAGAACAAGATGCATAAGAAAACGAACAATCAAAGATGCACAACAAATGGGCCACCAACCAATTGACCATTAAAAAATCCAAACTTTCATCAAATTTATATAAAAAAACTGCAAAATAACATGGGAAAGGGAAGAATGACTCACCCCATGCATGCAAATATGTCAGAAATCCAAGCAGTTACTGATGATGAACTCCGAGGTTGCATTTGCAGAGAGACAACCAAAAAATTAATCCAACCCAGATACTAAACTGCAATAATGACTACATCATCAACCAAAATAACAAAGTGTAAGTTGGTACTACCTAGAGAGGATCGACCTAGTTTTCTTAACTTATCAAAAAAAAAAAAAAAAATAACAAAGTGTTTGGTAACAAAAAACAACAACCCAAGAAAAAGAAAGATGGTTGATTGGGGTATATATAAGAGATTACCCTAGTATTTCATCTGTCCTAATCATTTGTTTATTTTTTCCTCCGTTCGAGTCATTTGTTTACTTTTATTTACGCTTTTAAATGATATTTTAATCGAAGTTAGACAAATAACTGAGATCCAAGGGAATTTTTTAAACAAAAGCTTGAGAAGATAAGGAGAGGGACTGGGAGAGGGAGGGAGTGTGAGATTGTCTGACCTGTTGATTCTTCAGCACAGATATGGAGTGTGGTTTCGCAAATTAAGTTCCTTTTTCGTGGGATAAAACTCTGTACAATCATTTATCAGGGATTGCATTGAAACGATTACTGATTAGTGTCTTGCTTTAGCGAGTGTTTTATTTTAATACGATAGACAGATAGACCCCGTTTGGTAAACAGCGGATTAATTTCAGCATAAGCAGATTGTAAAAGCAGACCCGGTTTGGTAAACAACGGATTAATATTAGCAGAAGCAAATTTAGAGAGCAGATTTGACTAGCATAATGATTTAGCGGGTTTGACTAGCAGATTTATTTAGCAGAATTGTTTTAGAGGTGTTTGGTAATTGTGATTTTAGATTAGCAGATTGTTTAGATTCTTTGTAAAATGACAAATAAGGATATGAATAAATTATTTATTAAATATATAAAAGGAAGGTTAGTATTTTTTAAGGGGGTAAATAAGACAATATTTTTTCTTTCTAATCCGCTAACCTAATATCTTTAGTAGGAAGCGAAAGATATTGCAAAATAGCATATTGGACCCCAATATCTTTATTTCAATAATATGTCATTAACCAAACGCTCTAAATAGCATATTCGTAAGTCAAACATGCTAAACCTCTCCAATATGCTGAAATTTGGTCAATATGTCATTTACCAAACAGTGCCTATAAATGGCAGATTTTATCAGAAGGTTTGACTAGCATATTATAATTAGCAGAATTGATTTGAGTGTTTGGTAATTGACAGATTACGATTAGTAGATTGTTAGTTTTCTTTGTAAAATGGAGAAAAATTTCCTATTTTAGAATATGCTAACCAATATCTTTGGGGTAAGAAGATATTGTAAAAACAAAGATATTGACCCCAAATATGTTGTTTCAATATGTTGTTTACCAAACACTAAAATTAGCATATTAATTGGTCAAACATGCTAAAAGCCTTGAATATGCTAAAATTTGGCCAATATGCTGTTTACCAAACAACGCCATAGAAAGTCTATATAACAATAAGTTATATATTAACCATTTTTAAATGGGCGGGCACAGAAAACCTTTAAACCACACTTGATATTCAATTAATTGAACTAAACTTTGAGGTAAACCGAAGCAAAAACAGTAAGACGACATTTCTTTAATGGTAGGTAATAACCATCGAACTGGATCGGGTAATCCTCGCACCTTTTGGTCTTCCGTACTGCAATAGTAGTCTTGTTGTACTTGCAAGAAGAAGAAAAATGGGTGACAAAAACCGAAGCAATTTTTTTCAAATTAACAATGACCCGAGCCACTTGACCACGAGCAATGGAACAAATTTCTTTACGGCAGACTTGCTCACTCGAATGCGTCCTAACAGCTTCAAATTTAAACTGGACTATAGAGACCATATTAGCATAAAAAATGTCTGAAGAAAGACGTTTCTTCTTATCCGTTTAGACAAAGCATTCCTTTTGAGTCGACTCTTCATCCGTAAAACCAAATTCAGTTTGCAAATGACAATCCTCCGGTAGAGGACCAAGGATGGAAACTGTAGCTTCCTTTGACTTGCTTATATCCGGCATAGGAACGGAAGTGGAAACTGCTGCTTCCCATGGCATAATATCATTGAGAGTTCTCGGCTAGGTATAACTTTTTTGAATGAGGGGTCGAACCCTCAAGACAGCCCCGGATCTGGGGGTGAAAAAACTCTATATTTTTTCCGAGCACCAAGTTAGTGTAGTCTTATGCCGAAAGATGTAGCCTCTTGTGGGTGTGTTTTTTGTTGGTAAAGACAAATTGGGCATGTTCCGAGGTAGCAGAGGAGCGGTAGTATCATTAGTACCTTCA
Source organism: Silene latifolia (assembly GCF_048544455.1). Lineage (NCBI taxonomy): Eukaryota > Viridiplantae > Streptophyta > Magnoliopsida > Caryophyllales > Caryophyllaceae > Silene > Silene latifolia. The sequence continues at coordinate 59,790,886 of NC_133526.1, forward strand.
GCTGCAACTACTGACGACGGGTAGTTTTCATTCATGCAGTCCAACACTTCAGTGCTAGTGCCAATTCCGACTTGGTCGCCACCTAGATTTGAAGTAACATACTTACTAACTTCAGGACTAGAAACATGGTTCTTACCTCTATTGTTTATGGCTAAAGGGTCGAATTGTAAAGCGACCCGCTTTCCATTAAGATTGAGGGCTAAATGGTCAACTAAAGAATGGAGCTCAGGGTTGACCTCAAAAGTAGACTCGATGTCTTCAAGAGTTTTAGGTAGGGAATTCAAATTATTGAAAGCTAAGCCCCGATAATATAGGGCCTTAATGTTACACGATTCAAAGGGTAAGACAAAGTTGCAGTAGCCTTAGCATAACTAAAGAGCTTTAATTCACAAAAAACTAAATTTAAAATAAGGGAAAAGGCAAGGGAGGAAGTCATGTGATGCTCGGATAAGGGTCTAATATAATAATAAATATAGTAATAATAATAATAATAATAATAATAATAATAATAATAATAATATATTAGTAATATAAATGATAATATTATTAATAATATTATAATATATTAAATAAGATAATATATTAATAATAATAACTAAAAAAAATATGATAAGTATAATATAAATAATATAAATAATAATAAATAATAATAATAATAGATGTAATATAATAATTTATTAATATAGTAATAATAAATATGTTATTAATAATATTAATATAAATATAAATGAATATATTAATAAAATAATAAATATAATATAACAACAACAATAATAATAATAATAATAATAATAATAATAATAATAAATATTAATACACTAATATTTCCATGAATCATAGTAATATAATAATAAATAAATATAATAAATATAAATAAAATAATAATAATAATAATAATAATAATAATAACTATAATAGTAATATAATAAAGATTAAAAATAAATTTTAATATAATAATAACAATAGTAAATAAATTAATATAATAATAATGACAACAATAAGAATATAAAATAAGAATAATATTATTAAGGTTGAAATAAACTAATCTGAACTGAACTCAACTGAACTGAACTGAACTGAATGAAGCTGAACTGAACTGAACTGAACTTAATAGAGCTGAACTGAACTGAACTCAACTTATTAGAACTGAAATTAAGTCCAAAAGAACAGAGCCTTAGAAACCTTAGAGCTAACGTGTAGTGAAGGTCGACTAAAGATAAATTACCTTCCTTGAAGAGAACATTCCCCCTATCTTTCAACAAATTAACAGGAGAGATAGTTGGCCGCCCCATTTCCATGATACACTTAGCAAAAACGTCATCATCAACACCATTATCATTCAAAACAAATACTCCCTCTACAACTATTTGTTCTACCCATTTACTTTATACACGGTCTCCTAGACGACGCTTTGACCGTCATTTTAACCACCTATACATTATTTGTTTCGGTTAAAAATAGTTTTTTATGAAAGATTTTTTTATTGCAAATGTAACTGTGTAAATATCGTATTATGAATTGTTATAATTTATGATGTATTTATGGTCAAAGTTTCAATACTTTGACCTCCAAAAAGATAAATGGGTAAAACAAATAGATATGGGAGAAGTAAATCACAAAGACTAAAAAGGATAAACTGATAATCCATGGAGAGAAGAGTCTATTACAATTTTCAACCAACCCATCCCCATACTACCTACACAAGCAAGCCACTGACTAAAGAACTTAATCAAGGGAGGAGAAACCATAAAAAAATAGCACCAGCCAGCAGACAACAGGGATCACCGACCATCGACCGAAGACAACATAAAATTTTAGGGAACCGATCAGAGACTTGGTTAAACGAGCGGAAGTAAGACATCTTATATTTATTTCGTGAAAAGGAAAGAACGCCAACACTTGTGAATTTGAGAAATCAGAAGTGTCGATTAAAAAGAGCGACAAACCAGAATGTAAAAAAGAAACAGATTTTTGACTAAGGAACAAAGTATTCCTATGAGAAAATGGAAATTGCAGCAACACTTATTCAAACGATGATAAATTATTAAATCTCAAACCTTAGATAATGGATGAAGACACCTTAGATATCGAATTCATGTGTTATAGTCTATTTTTCATTTATCTTTTGTTTAGAAAAGAAAAGTAGATTGATCCCTTCGATTAGGACCAAGCTATTTCATTCTTTCGGATGAGGATGTAACATCCCTATTTATTTAAGAGCCTTTACTAGACCTTCCTAGATAAATGAAAGTGTTACCATTTCAGTTGTCTGATGTAGTGATTACAAAGGTAAACGAAACTACAGTTTTTTAAATAAATACAACGTCTAAATGGCCTTATTACATAATCCAAAATAAATAACTGTAATTAATTAAAATACAACTACAGGGAAACTAAATAAAATGAATAATAAATAATGTTTGTTCATTCTAAGTGATCTAGACAGCTAAGTAAATGCCATAGCTACTCGCCCTTTAGCTCCCCTTCTAAGCCACCTGAAATCAATCTGCTCCCCAATTATTGGTTCATCACAGGTGTTTAACGAATACACGGTCAACCCAACAGTTGAGTAGGAATATCTAAACAACAAGAATAATACAACAATAAGACAAATCATATATGCAAATGCTCAATCCCCTTTCACAATTCCAACATTCACACATCCTCCAAGACACCCATATATATACTCCGAGACACCCATATAAACAATAACAAACTCCGAGACACCCTTTTTATATATCGCTACCCCTGGTCCGGTTTATACAAACAATAACAAACTCCGAGACACCCTTTTATATACCGCCACCCCTGGTTCGGTTCTTCAAATATCACCCGCCACCCATGGTCCGGGTCTTCAAACAACAACAATACAAATATGCAACATGGATAATAATAAATCAACGGTTAAACAATAACAATAATCATCCAGCAACCAACATCCAATTCCAATCAATATTCCACTGATAAATTACACCAATACACATTCAAGTTGAGTAGATAACCTACCTCAGCAGCAATAATCCAAATACAGCAGTCCAAGAAAAATAATCAAAAGTACTCCACTTCAAATCCGTCATCTAAATACAATATTTTAATTTAACTATTAATTATTCAATTCATTATTATAAATTAACCAATTATAATTTATGTAAGTTAATTATTTTCCCGTATAAATTATTACGCAAACCCGTTTAATTAATTAACCCAATCACCCCATACAAAACCCGTTAAAACAACCCCCATAAACCCCACATACACGGTTTGAAAATCGTGCTCAACACCTCCCTTTCTACCGCCTAAACTGACACCACCAGCCACCACCGACACCACTCAACCTAGCCACCACTAGCTTGCACCACGTTGCACCCCGACAACCTCTAACCACCAGCCAAACCGTCCCTACAACCCACACAAGTTTGCCCTAACTAACCTCCTTAAACCCGACACCATCAACAACACAAACACACACACCACCCTTAACAACCATCACGACAACCAGTGGCCACCACCGTGGTCTCCCTTGACCCACGGTGGTTCCACCAACTGCCACGACATCCCAGGTAAGTTCACGACCAACCCAAGACAACCCACAACTCGTTTATAACACAAACACCTGACAACAACCACTACCCGACAACCATCGTACCAACCACCACCTGCAACCACCCCAACACCATCACTAGAGTCGCCGCATGCCGACAAAGCCAACCACCTAGGTCCCACGTCATATAGACACACATACAAGGTTTAAATTCTGTCTTAAATGCCCACGATAACCGCCTTTTAGACGCCCCATACGCCACCCACGGTGGTCAACGACGGTCAATACAGGTCTTACTAGAGTCACGACGGTCTAAGGCAGCTACTAAGGTCAACGGTGTTATACACGGTGGTCTATATGGTGCATACACGATAAATTAATTTAATAGTGCGATATAAATATAAATTACGGCGATCTTACCTTGAGACGATAATTCTGTAATAAATTCTTCTATATTTATCCCTTAGATCTTTCTCCTTTGCCTTAGGTCAATTATTTGTGTTTTTATGTTGTATATGATTATGGGGTAGGTGGATGAGCTTATATATAGATGAAGGAAGGAAAGAGGGAGGAAGTTTCTCCATTCCAATTCTCTTATTTATTGTTTTTTCTTTTATTATTATTACATATTATTAGTAGTAGCATACAATTATACTTCCTTCACTAATACTACACCACACGCCTCACACGTGTACCATACACGAGTTCCTTCAATTCCCGTCTCACCATTATTTAATTATTTTATTCCCGTCTTGCAACTTAATTCACCAATTAATTAAATTATTAAATAAGAAGGACATAAATTCCCCCAAATTTGCCATAAAGTTAGGTACTTTATTGGGCTCACAAAAACAATGAGTAAATTTCACTTCCTTGAAAGAAGAAAGTTTGACCTTGATATCAGCGATTAAAGAAGAAATTTCCCAAGGTACCTGATGTGGCCCATCTTAGCGTACTTTTAAATCCTAAACGAACCCCGTTTTGCATACTTATTTTCACTTATTAGGGTCATTTCGGCGTCTTTAGCTTCCTATTTGTCTTTCTATAAGATTTTAGCCCTTTTGTAGGAAAGAAAGAAAAATGAGCAGAAATCATGCATTAATGGAGCAATTAGGAGATTAATTGACGGTACTAATGACCAATCATAAGGAGGAGATGGAAACCAAAGGCTCATAGCAAAGATTTAAGGCAATTGGAGCTATCCCCCACGACCTAGGATGATCCCCACGGGTTTTGGGGCAGCAATTACAAGAGGAGGCCATATACTAGCCAACCCGGGCGAGCCAGACAACAACCCGGGCGAGCCTGTAATACTACGGTTTTCTAAGTCTATTACTCGGCCAAATATGGCTTACTCGACCGAGTAATGCGTCGTGTGTTTCTGGTCAGGCTACTGTCCAGGAATACTCGGCCGAGTATGGTAATATTCGACCGAGTAGGGGATACTCGGCCGAGTATACTCTATACTCGACCGAGTATCCGGTCTGACGGTGATTATTTCTGCGGTTTGATTTAGAGGGGATTAAAGTTATAAAAACGGGATTTACAGTTTCATAATTAATTTTTACCAAAACCTAAACCTTCAACGTAACTCTAATCATCTCTAATCTCTCTCAAGTTCGTGGATTGCTCGTGAGTCTTGTTCTTTCCTCTCTTGCGTTGATTGTGTCGGTAAGCCACTAGTCCTATGTGTTTTTTCAGTTTGTCTTTTTAGGGTTTACCCTAGTTTTGTGATTTGGGGGAAAAGGGATATTTTGCATGATTGTGATTGGATTGTATGATTGTTGTAAGGTGGAGAATTCGTAGAAGAGCAGTTCTAGCTTCCTTGTTGACTCGTATCGGATTTGTGCTAAGGTAGGGTTTCCCTACTCAGTTTACTGTATAATTGATTTAATGCATTGTTGTGATTGATTGATTTGATTCATGCTGTTGATTGTTTGTTGTTAGTGGATTGGAGTATGGGTGTTGGTGATGAGATGGTTGGTGTTGTTGCGAGGTGCGTCCTCGGCTGAGTGGAGTGACTTGCAGGAGTGGATTCATGCCCTTGATTTGCCCTATGTGGAACCCGCCACAGGAGGGGATGTGCACATAAATGAACTTGGGTTTTCGCTCGTGTGATGAGCGGGGCTTGGGTGGGCAAGGCTGCGGTCCCCCACTGGCGGCGAGGATTATCTGTTGCGATGGGTAATCTGGCAGGGCTACACACTTTAGTGTGTAGTCAGTTATGAGATGTGATTGGGAGTTGGAGATGGTTGTGGAACAACTGTTTACCTTTGCTGCACTTTGTCTTATTTTAATTATGCAGTGAACTGACCCCGTTGTTGTTGTTATTTTGTAAACCTTTGGTGATCCATTTGGGGATGGTGAGCAGATAGGATGTCCTCACTTCGAGTCTAGCTTCGAGGATGAGATAGGATGTCCTCACTTCGAGTCTAGCTTCTGCTGTTACGAGTTTAACTGTTTAAGATTTCAGTTGTTTTGAGTATTAGTAAACATTTTTTTTGAGTTGGTTTTTAGACAATGTAATCGTTAAATTTATATATTTTAATAAATGTTTTGGAATGGTTAATTTTGTTATACTAGTCTCGGGAAACCGAGATGGTAACAATCTCTCATGCTAGGGTGGTCCTTGGTAAGGCACCTTGATATCTGGGGGTGTTACAAAGTGGTATCGGAGCGACGATTCTGGAACCTAAAACCAATGAACCTAATGAACATAGGGAGTCTAAATAAAATGAACCCAGGGAGAATTGTTTGGAGCTACCGCAAAGACTTGGGAGACGTCCCGAAGTCGCATTGAGGCCCTTACAACTTTAAGCCGGTCACGGCGGGGTGTCAAGGGATTATTATCTGTTGTATGCCTTTATGTATATGTTGGATGAAGTATATTTTTGGGTTGAATGGAAGTGATTGGAGTATATGTAATGTGATGTGTGGTATGTCTATATGATCATGATGAAGTTAATGTTTGGTTTGTTGGTAGTAGCATGTGATTAAGGTCATGCGTATATATATATATGAATGTTGTGTTTAATTTACATGTGGATATGATAAAAGTTCACCTATGTAATGGTTTTTAGAAGTATTGAGTTGTTATTGTTTGCCTTATTCATGTTCAAGTTGTTTTGTGTAGAAAAATTGATTTGTATGAAAACCGATTATGGAAGGGTTGTCTTAAAACTGTCATCAGTAGAGTTCTAGAAATGATGTTGCCGTGATTCCAATTTGAGGTGATAGCTTGTCTTATTACGATTCTAAAGATAGGTCACACGCCTAAAATGACGAAGTAACAAGTGAGATATGACTGTTTTACGAAAATTGGACGTTGCTGAGAACTGTGCCGGAACTCGGCCGAGTAAGGCCTACTCGACCGACTACCTTTCATACTCGACCGAGTAACCCATATTCGACCGAGTAATATTTCTGTGATAATTTTGTTCAGCTTCTAGAGTCTTGAACTCGGCCGAGTAATCTCATTACTCGACCGAGTGTCCTGTACTCGGCCGAGTACGTCATGTACTCGATCGAGTACCTCTTTGGGCGGTTGTTTTGAGTCGGCGGCTAAGTTTTTACATATGTTTGAGCCATAGGTTATGTGCACAAGTATGTTTTGGGTCTTAAAGAATTCTTTTAGATATGCGACGGTCTTGATCCGTAAGTTACCAGATGCTATGATGTGGAGGATGCCGGCTTATGAGGGATATGTGTTTGAGAACATGAGTTATATGTGGTTGTGAGGGATAGTGGAAAAGGAAAGGGAAGATTGATGGGCTTATCGAGGCAGGGAGCATGTTTTGTGAGATGTGGTGAGTGATATAGTCGCGTGTGGAGTAATAAAAAAGTAAGTGTATATGGGCAAGGGTGATGTAAGTATAAAGAAACGTGAGAATGCAAAGAATGAGATGAGGGATGCGAATAGTGGCAAAATTGGGATGTTTAAGGATTTATGGAGGGAGAAGGTTAGGATTGTGTTGGTTAAGGATATATGTGATGGAAGGTCGTTATAGAGGGATGGAAATGAATGGTGTATAGTGAGATCGAGTTATGCCGCGATGTGTAGATAGTGGCCGAGTTTGGGAATTTGGATTATCAAGAGGTGAGCCTACTGTGTAATTCTTTGGGCAATTAACGGTATGAGGTGAAATTTTTGGTTTACTAGGGATACGAAAGGGGGATACAACTAATTGAAGAGTAACCTTTAGTTGTGTGGACTTGATGGTGATAAGTGTGAGTGAGTAGTATGATGGGAGAGGATCAGTGATAAGAAAGAATGAGAAGGTATTTATATGAATTAATTGAATTTGAGTTGTAGAGCAACAAGAAGATAACTGGATTACTAAAGAGTTAGGTAGAAGAAGGAAGGAGATAAATTATTAATTGGTATTATTGGATGGAAGTAAGTTGGGAGAACGTTGACCAAAGTTATGGAACATGAAAGTAAGGAATCATGGAAATATACGATAGCATCATGATAGGTTGTGAGTTAATGGTTATATAGGAGTTCAGGACGACATGTTAGCCATGAGCTTCAAGGTATTAAGGGAGTATAAAGATGGTAGAGTGTTTGCACGGTATGAGATTTTGGTGGAGAGTTAGGTGACGATACAATTAAGGATAGAATTGAAAATAATGTTGGAGTAAATTTTGTTGATCGATTTGATGTTCGTTATTTGGGATGATAACCAAAGAGAGGGAATGAATTGTTATATTCAGAAGTGATAGTAAGAGAGTAGTTGCATGAAAGATGGCGGTGTCGTAGTGTTGTCACTAGTGGTTAAGGATGATGTTAAATAGGGAAGTTAGCTGTTCTAAAGAGGTTGATTTTGTGGAGGCCTGATTAGTATGTATAGATGTGAGGGGGTATAAGATGTGGATATAGGAGGTGTTTGCTAGTAGTTGGGTACTTATGATATGGTTACGTTTGCCGGGTGGTGATAATTGTGCGGATGGGAGGACATGTTATGAAAGGCATGTGAGTTAAGCTCGGGCGAGAGATATCCATTACCAAGTGGTAACTTATGTGATCAGGATTGGCTAGTTAGATTCGATTATGGGTCCATGATGTGTGTAAATGTTTGTGTGAGGTTCGGACCTCACGAGTAATGGTATGGTGTAACACCCCCACATACCAAGGTGCCTTACCAAGGACCACCCTAGCATGAGAGACTGTTACCATCTCGGTTTCCTGAGGCTAGTATATCAAAAGTAACCATTCCAAAACATTTATTAAAGTATATAAAGTTAACGATTACATTGTCTCAAAACCAACTCAAAAGAAATGTTTACTAATACTCAAAACAACTGAAATCTTAAACGGCTAAACTCGTAATAACGGAAGTTAGACTCGAAGTGATGACATTCATCTCGTCCCCGTAGCTAAAGACAACCATCACGTGTCACAATCTGCTCAGCATCTCCGAATGGGTCACCACAGGTTAACAAAACAACAACAACAACGGGGTCAGTTCACTGCATAATTAAAATAAGACAAAGTGCAACAAAGGTAAACAGCTGTTCCACAACCATCTCCAACTCCCAATCACATCTCATAACTGATTACACACTAAAGTGTGTAGCCCAGACAGATTACCCATCGCAACAGATAATCCTCGCCGCCAGTGGGGGACCACAGCCTTACCCACCTAAGCCCAGCTCGTCACACGAGCGAAAAACCAAGTTCATTAATGTGCACATCACCTCCTGTGGCGGGTTCCACAAAGGGCGAATCAAGGGCGTGAAGCCACTCCTAATAGTAACTCCACTCAGCCGAGGACGCAACTCGCAAACATCAACAACCATCTCATCTCAAACATCCATCCTCGAATCCACCACCAACAATCAATCAACAGCATGACTCAAATCAATCAATCACAACAATGCATTAAATCAATTATACAGTAAACTGAGTAGGGAAACCCTACCGTAGCACAAATCTGATACGAGTCAACAAGGAAGCTAGAACTACTCTTCTACGAATTCTCCACCTAACAACAATCATACAATCCAATCACAATCATGCAAAATATCCTTTTTCCCCCAAATCACAAAACTAGGGTAAACCCTAAAAAGACAAACTGACAAAACACATAGGACTAGTGGCTTACCGACACAATCGACGCAAGAGAGGAATGAACGAGACTCACGAGCAATCCGCGAACTTGAGAGAGATATTAGAGATGATTAGAGTTATGTTGGAAGGTTTAGATTTTGTGAAAAGTAATTATGAAACTGTAAATCCCGTTTTATAACTCTAATCCTCTTTAAATCAAACTGCGGAAATAAACTTTGTCAGACCGGATACTCGGTCGAGTATAGAGTATACTCGGCCGAGTATCCCCTACTCGGTCGAGTATAGAGTATACTCGGCCGAGTATCCCCTACTCGGTCGAGTATTACCATACTCTGCTGAGTATTCCTGGACAGTAGCCTGACCAGAAACACACGACACATTATTCGGCCGAGTAAGCCGTATTCGGCCCAGTAACAGACTTAGAAAACCGTAGTATTACAGTCTTCCCTCCTTAAAAATGAACTTCGTCCCTGAAGTTCAAACCCAACCTATGAAACATGAACACCCAACACTAACTCCACCAACCCTGCTTACTTCCACAACAAGGCTCACGATATCGTCTCAACTACAGCATAGCCTCTCGATACTAACTCCATCATACTATCGAATACCAACATTCCATAAGTGTTGCCAACTCCGTCTTACTTCCATAACGCTCACTAGCAACTCAATCCACCAAACAAGATCAACCACCAAAACGGAATGTTACATTCTACCACCCTTAAAACGAACTTCGTCCTCGAAGTTTACGCATACACATAAACATCATCACCCAATCCATCAGCACTATCGAAGTTTATTTACACTCATAAACATCATACTACTACAAGAACTGCCATTACCTGTAATAAAATCAACCACAACACAAATCCATAATTTATTCTACACCAACACTCAAACTTCCAATTATACTACAACATGTACCACCATCAAACTCTCTTTGTCGCATCATACTCCTCTTAAGATAAATGTTACGTCCTCGTAACTCACTAAGGCTATGTCCTTAGCTATATCTTCTCATTATCTTCATAACCATCGCATGTCAACGATAACCGCCTATAGCCTCAGGACCTACCTCCATCCATTCCTATATCCAAGGCTCTCTTACTTTAGCCGTTCTCCAATATCAATTCATTCAGCACACCACCTAACCTATTCTGTAAAATCCTTAGCATAACCATTACCGCAAAACGACATACTTCTTTATACATGCACTTATCTCCACGATCATAACTCACGATCCACAATTGTTAAACACACTCACAGTAGATCCTTAAGTTCTCCTGTTTATTGCCGTAAAACTCATCCATAACTTAACATACTAGTTCTCAACACCCTATACTCACTGTCCCAATAAAGATTACGAACCACTTGCCGCTTCCAGCTCAGCGCACACATATTCCGCAAAACTCTTGCCACAACTATGTCAACCAATGTCTCATCAAAAACAAGATCGAAAGTACTCTAACAACTTCCCACAACCGTGTCCTATAAACAGAATATCACTATACCATGACAACAACAGAAACATACGCAATTTCCTTTCATATCATACTCTACCCTCACTCCCAATCCGAAACTGATAAGAAACATTAATAAACAAAACAACAATCTATATGCCCAGACTGAGACTGACAGGAAACAACAGTAAATAAACAACAATCTATATAATTGATATATACTTTCAAAAGTTTGTCTCATTAGTATCCCGCCTAATCTACCACAACCGATGACGACATCGCAACACCGTCACCAACAACCACACCGCAGCGCGAAAATATCGTATCACAACACGAACTACCGTGCCCGGATCGCCACCTGATACGGTCGTTATGTACCAAAAATAAATACCTAAGTTACTACTAACAGAAGTCAGCGGTAAGTAGGGTCGATCTCCACAGGGAGGCGGTTTACTATCTACTTGTCTATTCAGTCTGTCTAATGTCACAGTGTGGGGGTTTTGAACTGTTTTGACTAAACTAATGAGGCTAAAGGCAAGAGAAAAGGGATAAGAGAAATTAACAGAAGGAAGAGGAAACTAGGATTTCGGGTCATCAACGAACGTCAATCAATCACAGTTAAGGTCACAGATCAGTCGATGTGTCGGTCTAAGGGGCAATGAATATCTCCTTTCGGTCTCAATTCACCCTAAAATGCTATTAGCTTAACTTTCGCCCTCACTAAAGCATCCTATTGTTCACTGCGGGTCTCACCCCTTCCAACCTTTCGGTCCAGGTCAAGGTTTACCAAAATTAAAAGGCTAATTGCTTCGAATCAACTAGCAGGATACAGTTAAAGCAGCGATTAACAACATAGACATAACTACAACGACAGATCTATAAACCGAATTAGCAATTAACATTAGTCCATTGACTACCCTAATCCTAGCAGAGGAATTAGCTAGACATGAATAAATAAAGGACAAGAATAAGGGAAGCAAGAACAATAAACATTAAATAAATTAAGGAGAAAAGGGAGAGAAAAAGTTACAGTAATAAATCCGGAAAGAGAGGAAACAAAGAACAGTAGAAAATTATCATCTGATATTGTATGGTAAAATTCGAGAGGAGAAGCCCCCTAAACATGACGTCCTAACTTCCTATTTATAAGAAAATAGGATTATTAATTAACCTAATGACGAAATAAAGCAAAAAGCCCAAGCCCGTAAGAGAATCCACTCGATCGAGTGATTTAGAACCACTCGATCGAGCAAATCCGAGCTCAAACCGTTCGATCGAGTGAAATAACCACTCGATCGAGTAAACACTAAATAGCAACTGTTCGATCGACCAACTAAAGTACTCGATCGACTTATTATTCCTAGCAGAAGCACTCGATCGACCAGAAATGTACTCGATCGAGTGACTTTGACTTCAGCAGCTCACAATTCCGTTAGTTTCAGCTTTGACTTATCCTTTTAGCTCCCGAAACGGCTTCACGCATCCCAAGACAGCTATATTTCCGCTCCAAATTCACTCTTCCTCCAAATGCATGCTAAACGGACGATAAAAGGCTTGATTTCACTACTTTCTGGTTCATTCCTGCAAATAGAACAAAACACACCAAAGTAGCATATTCGGGGCATTTCGTAGCATAAACTACGATAATAGCATAGAAATACGTGCATAAAAAGGCCTAAAAAGACTATATAAAATGCACGTATCAAATCTCCCCAAACCAAACCTTTACTCGTCCTCGAGTAAACTAAATGCAAACTAATGGAACGGAAAAGATAACTCGGAGCTAGCTACAAATGCCCACTTAAACCAATTTAATGCAAGCAAACTAACACTTATAGCAAGACAGTCAAATGCAAACGAGTTGTAAGATGTTTATAATAAAGCTGAACCGTCGACCTTGCAAGACCTTTAATAATGGACTCTCACGGGTCACTCTTCTCTCATGAAGCAAAGGGTGAACATATATATGTAAGAGAGAAAGAAAGATAGTCGCTCACCTAAACTACGACCCACATAGACATGCATGCAACTAATATGATAGACAATTCTAACTACCGTACATACATTCCAACCAAACAAGGTCCTGTCACAGCCGAGGGCTTACAAAAATATGGTAAAGTGAGGCAATGGGTAAGAAAAGGCAAAACATTTATGGGAATGTGGAGGTATAGGTGATCAAGCTAGTACCTAAACAAAACCATATAACAACATCCATTTCCAACTCAATTATGAACTAAGCATGAGCGCCCTTCATTTGGCACAAACTCACCAAACCGAACTGAAAATACTCCTCAAAAGATACAGATAAAGCATAGGAGCGAAGCCATCAACAATACAAACTCCTTTTTTTCGAAATCCTTTTTTTTTTCATTCATTTTTTTTTTCGGTTTATTTTTTTTTTTATTTTTTTTTTCACTTTTCGTCTTCTTTTTCTTTTTCATTTTTTTCATCTTTTCTTTTCATTATTCACGTCTTTTTCATCATCCTCTCTTTCTTCTTAGATTACCAACTCCGAATCAACAGAATACGAGCCAAACTTGGCACAATGAAATATATACCGCAAAACATACACTAAACTAGCTTGACAAGGCAGGCTAAATTTGGGATGTAGCTAAGGGTCAACAGGCAAATTTGGCTAATGTGGAGTTAAATGGGTAAAAATGAAAGAAAGGGAAATTGTAAGCACCTCCCTGCATGTGACACCAACCACTAACCCGAATGTATGAAGGGAAAAAGCAATTGAATCTCATATACGTGCAAATTAATGTTACATGTTATGCAAGGAGTATACTACTCACAATCCTACATGAAACTGGTCACAAATGACACCAGTTTATAAGGCTCTAATTCCTTAGAAATTATAAGTAGGTTGCCAAAAGTTCAGGTCAAGTCTATTCGTTCAGCTAAATTTTAACATTAACTCGTAGATATGCAATAAGACAAAGCTAAAAGAATATATAGTTCAATGCAAGGCTTAAGCAAAAAGACAATTGCAGAGCAATTTCATCATAGAAATCTACCGTTCCGACTCAACCTATATGCTAAAATAAACGTGAAATTTTTTTATGAGATTTTTGATTTTTATGAAAATAAACAACAATGCATACTTAAATTAAATATGATAACATAAATGCAATAAAAACAATATGCAGACACAGATATGGATGCATAACCTCCCCAAACCAAACTGTACAATGCCCCCATTGTACCAAAACATGGAAAGGAAATGCAAACTGAAAGAGGAAGAGAGTAAATACGGAAAGCTTACAAGATTGCGCGAATAAGGGACCTCCCCAAACCAGCCAGCAACGTGGAAGGTCACTGAATAGCTCAAATATCGTCACAGGACGCGAATCCAAGTCAAGGGCGTCCAAAACAGCTCGATCGAGAGGAATAGTGGTCGATCGAGTTGTTCTCTCTTTCCAGGTACTCGATCGAGTGAAATGAAAGTGCTCGATCGAGTAAAACAGCAGAAAAAGCTCTCGATCGAGTACAAAAAGTACTCGATCGAGTGATCCGTAGTATGTTCCTGCAAAACGCAATAAAAACAGCCCGCAAAACTAACAAAACAAGCATAACTGAAATAGTTTATGGTACGAAGACCATTTATTACAACTAAAACTGAAATAAAATGCAATGCAAATAAAAATAAATCTCCGGATTGCCTTCCGGGTAGCGCTAGCTTCAGACAGGTCCCAGCTCGACCTTCTTTTCCAACAGCCGCTCCAATTGGCTTGGTCAAAACAGCTCAAAGCGCGCAGCAACCGATCAAACAGCTGCGCATGTGCTACACAAAAATGTAAGTAGCACCACAGTGGAATAAAAATATAGGAAATAAAAATATATAAACATTTAAGTCTAACAAATTTCCTATGAGAGCTCCTAAATTTATCCACATAATAAAGGAGCGCCGGAGCAATTGACGATAAATTAGGGCCCCGTTTCAGATTAACAATTTCAAGATGACAAGTACGGTGAAAGACAGTTAAATTAATTAACCATCTGGGAGGGGGTATATTCTTGAAATACGAAGCATGAGTAAAATGAGGAATTGTACTGTTCAAACAAACAATAATAGAATTATCGTTTACTACCTCGGGTCGGTTGCTCTCAACGATGGAATCATAGATAAAGAAATTTATTACCTCTTCCGTGCTAGGAGCAATTACCGACTCATCTGCTTCCTCGTCACCCTCCTCAGTGGATTTCACCCCGTAAATCGCAGCCTCAAGTGCATCAAACTCGGCTTTGAATAGGGGAGATTCACCGTATCCATTATCATCATCAAAATCGTCATCTAGAACAAACCCACATGACTAATCAATGCTCTCGCTGGCCAGACTACTCGATCGAGTAGAATTGTCACTCGATCGAGAACTTCCTTCCTGATTTTCACTCGATCGAGTGTTTTGAACTACTCGATCGAACGGTTTTTCTGGAGATTCACTCGATCGACTAATATAAGTCACTCGATCGAGTGATTCTTCCTGTACAGTGCTGAAATCCTCGTGCAAGGCATTGAAATATGATAGAACTTCGTAATCCGAGTCATAAAAATCATCCTCAGCATTGGGCAACACGGTTTCTTCATGGGAAAAACCGCTCTCGGTAAGGTATACCTCTTCTGGTTGCCTACTATCCGACTCAGCTGCTAACTGAGCAATTTCAGACTCCAGCTCAATGAGTTGAGCTTCCATACGTCTATCACTCTCTTGCCTTTTGGATGCAAGTGTCTTCAACAAAGATTTCAGCTCCGCAATCTCTTCTTTCCGTATATCAGGAGGAATTTATTGTTGCGGTGGCTAGACAAACGGAGGCTCTTGATAGCCTCGCTGATAGGGTAGATGCAGCGACACAACTACAGAGGAATGGCTAACTCGTCCCCAAAGCCTGAACTCGAGGACCTCGTCATTTTCTGCCATGCAAAAGGCTGCATTGTGCTCAGCAGCACCACATCTCCCGCAGTAGATCACCTGCTGTGCCATATAATGGGACATAGGTGACGGGGCAAAGGTACTCAAGTCTTCCCTTTGACGATCTTTCACCTAGAACTGTCTAGGTATGACCTGTAAGGCCTATCAAAACAGCACTAAAGAAAAAGATTAGCACGGCCTCAAGGGAAAAATCCCCTGAGGCTAAAAAAAACAGACAGAATTAAACAAATAAATAAATAGTTGCCTCCCCGGCAACGGCGCCAAAATTTGATACGGTCGTTATGTACCAAAAATAAATACCTAAGTTACTACTAACAGAAGTCAGCGGTAAGTAGGGTCGATCTCCACAGGGAGGCGGTTTACTATCTACTTGTCTATTCAGTCTGTCTAATGTCACAGTGTGGGGGTTTTGAATTGTTTTGACTAAACTAATGAGGCTAAAGGCAAGAGAAAAGGGATAAGATAAATTAACAGAAGGAAGAGGAAACTAGGATTTCGGGTCATCAACGAACGTCAATCAATCACAGTTAAGGTCACAGATCAGTCGATGTGTCGGTCTAAGGGGCAATGAATATCTCCTTTCGGTCTCAATTCACCCTAAAATGCTATTAGCTTAACTTTCGCCCTCACTAAAGCATCCTATTGTTCACTGCGGGTCTCACCCCTTCCAACCTTTCGGTCCAGGTCAAGGTTTACCAAAATTAAAAGGCTAATTGCTTCGAATCAACTAGCAGGATACAGTTAAAGCAGCGATTAACAACATAGACATAACTACAACGACAGATCTATAAACCTAATTAGCAATTAACATTAGTCCATTGACTACCCTAATCCTAGCAGAGGAATTAGCTAGACATGAATAAATAAAGGACAAGAATAAGGGAAGCAAGAACAATAAACATTAAATAAATTAAGGAGAAAAGGGAGAGAAAAAGTTACAGTAATAAATCCGGAAAGAGAGGAAACAAAGAACAGTAGAAAATTATCGTCTGATATTGTATGGTAAAATTCGAGAGGAGAAGCCCCCTAAACATGACGTCCTAACTTCCTATTTATAAGAAAATAGGATTATTAATTAACCTAATGACGAAATAAAGCAAAAAGCCCAAGCCCGTAAGAGAATCCACTCGATCGAGTGATTTAGAACCACTCGATCGAGCAAATCCGAGCTCAAACCGTTCGATCGAGTGAAATAACCACTCGATCGAGTAAACACTAAATAGCAACTGTTCGATCGACCAACTAAAGTACTCGATCGACTTATTATTCCTAGCAGAAGCACTCGATCGACCAGAAATGTACTCGATCGAGTGACTTTGACTTCAGCAGCTCACAATTCCGTTAGTTTCAGCTTTGACTTATCCTTTTAGCTCCCGAAACGGCTTCACGCATCCCAAGACAGCTATATTTCCGCTCCAAATTCACTCTTCCTCCAAATGCATGCTAAACGGACGATAAAAGGCTTGATTTCACTACTTTCTGGTTCATTCCTGCAAATAGAACAAAACACACCAAAGTAGCATATTCGGGGCATTTCGTAGCATAAACTACGATAATAGCATAGAAATACGTGCATAAAAAGGCCTAAAAAGACTATATTAAATGCACGTATCACCACCCGAGGCACAAAAACCACATCGATAGTCATCGCAACTTATATAATCCCACGAACACTAACTCAGTACAACTTCCTTAACGAGAAGACTTCCTTAAAACCGCTTTACTAGATCACAACGCAACATATTACACGGAATAATAGATAATAACCTTATGAATATTATCAATATCATTACTCATGAGGCCTGAACCTCACACTATCACTTACAGATATCATACATACACATAAAAGTATAACTAGCCATTCCAGATCACCCAAATTACCACTTTTTGAATATCATCCTATTAGGTTACCGTACACAACATATGACACAGAACACTCATATAACGACTTATAACTATCACATCATACCATTACTCGTGAGGTCAGAACCTCACAGAAATATTTACACACATCATGGACCCATAATCGAATCTAACTAGCCTATCCTGATCACGTAAGTTATCACTTGGTAATGAATATCTCTCCCCCGCGCTTAACTCACATGCCTTTCATAACATGTCCTCCCATCCGCACAATTATCACCACCCGATAAACGTAACCATATCATAAGTGTAATACTACGGTTTTCTATGTCTATGGGTACTCTATCGAGTGGTACTTACTCTGTCGAGTAAGTATGTTTTTATACGAAACAGTAGTCTGCCTGATGGGTACTCGATCGAGTACGTGTGGCACTCGATCGAGTAAGGGGCACTCGATTGAGTAAGTCACTTACTCGATCGAGTAAGTGTGTTTTACGGGTTTGTTTTTATGGGTTTTGCTTATAACGCGAGATTAATATAAAAGGCCTCCGTCATTTTCTTTAATCACTTTTTCACCTTTCTAAACCTCTCAAAAGAAAAAGAAGTTACGTAGTTCTCTCTCGTCGCGTTGTTGGTAAATCCTAAGGGCTAGAGTCATCGGATCATTGAGTTCTTTACGCCTGTGAGACCGTCGCATTGTGGGTAAGCTCCTAGTATGATTTTTATATCATTTCATTTATTTTATTTGAAACCCTAATTGGGTAATTTGGGGGTTTTGGGGAGTATGGTTGATGTTAGATTGTGATTGTATGATTGTGTGTTTATAGGAGATGATTTCGTTGAAGAACGATTGTGATTAGCTAATTGTGACGATCTTGGTGATTGCTTTCCAGGTAGGGTTTCCTTACTCAGTATTGGCTACATAATGTATGGTGTTTGTAATGGTGATTGTTGGTTAATTATATTGTTGGTTTGATTTTAATGGTTGTTCGTTGTATATTGTTGATTGGTTGTGTATCTGTCTTTGATCTTCGGGGTGCTTCCCTGGCTGAGTGGAGTCACTTGCGGGAGTGGCTTCACGCCCTTGATTCGCCTTTTGTGGAACCCGCCACAGAAGGGATATGCACATTAAGGAACATGGGTTTATCGCTCGATGGAGATGAGCGGGGCTTAGGTGGGAACGGCTGCGGTCCCCCACTGAAGGCGAGGAGTACTTGTTGCGATAGGTACTCTGGCAGGGCTACACACTTTAGTGTGTAGTCAGTTGTGTGGAGATTGGAGATGGAGACTGGAGATTGGTTTGAGCTGTTTGTGTTTCTGTTTCTGTTTCATTGTGGCTATTGTTTTTATGTAATCAGTACTGACCCCGTTTAAATGTTTTTAAAAACTGTAGTGATCCATTCGGGGGTGGTGAGCAGTGATTGAGCAGGTATGATTGATGCGCATGGGATAGCTGGGTTGAGTCGTCACGAGCTGTTTTAGAAGCCTTTCGCTGTGTCGAATGTTGTTCTTTAGCTAGTTGGTTTATTATTTGAGAACCTTTGTATTTTCTTTTATCAGTTTCGTTTTGGTTGTATCGCTTTAAACTTTATTATTATTAAAGTACGTTTCGTTTTTGTCTATTTAATTATCATTGCTTCGGGTAACCGAGATGGTAGCATTCTCATGCCTTATGTGGTCCTGGTAAGGCACTTGGAGTATGGGGGTGTTACAAAGTGATATCAGAGCGACGATCTTGAAACCTGTAACCAATGAACCTAATGAACATAGGGAGTCAAACTAAAATGAACCCGGGTAGGAGTTGTAGGAGCTAATGCAAAGATTTGGGAGACGTCCTAAAGTCGTGAACTTGCCCTACAACTTTAAACCGGTCACTATAGGGTGTCATGGGATCGCTATGTGTTTACTAATGTTCTATTGTTTATGTTGGATGATGTGTTGTATGAATGTGTTGGATGGATGGGTGTTATATGGTTGAATGGAGGTGTGGTGGAAAAGATGAAGGTAATTGTTCATGATAACATGAATTGTGGTGGGAATCGCTACTAGTTACTATTGTTTATATGCATATGATTGGATGAATAAATTGTATGAATACCGGTATGAATATGATTTATGAATTGGTTTGAAAAGATGAAGTAAGGAATTGCATGAGAATATGAAATTCATGTGGAGAACATGTATATGTGATGGAAGTGGATTTTCTACTTTTTCTATGTTAGTAACATGTGAATAGGGGATTTTATGTCGTATATTATGTTATTGTTGTACGTAAAGGTATAGAATAAAAGCATGTGGGTAAACCATGATTGACAAGTTAAATAATCTATGTGCATGATGAATGTTGTTGCTTGGCTTTTGAAGATAGTAACATGTGATTAGGAATACTGGTTTTATGAGTATTGAGTTATTTTTATTTACCTTGTTGTCGTTTAAGTTGTTTTGAAGTAAAAATCAAGTAGTTGTGTTTTTCGATTATAGAGAGGTTGTCTTTAAACTGTTATAACTTGATATGTATATATGATTTTGATGTTATTCCAATTGGAGGTGATAGCTTGTTTTGTTACGATTCTAACGATAGGTCATACGCCCAAAATGACCAAGAAACGAGTGAGATATGACCGTTTTACGAAAATTGGACATTGCTGAGAAATGTGTAGGGTACTCGATCGAGTGGGCCTTACTCGATCGAGTGCACCTCTTGTTACTCGATCGAGTAACCCTTACTCTATCGAGTAGCCCTGGTAATTTGTTTTACGTGTCTCTGACCTTCACCTACTCGATCGAGTAAGTCACTCACTCGATCGAGTGACCTGTACTCGATCTAGTGACCCCTGTTTTGGGTCATATGCTTATCTTTTGACTTCGTTGCCTATTATGTTTAATTCAAAGATGTTCTTTTGCTTCCTTATGCATTGTTTTACGCGTGTCTTGGTCCTGCTGCGTAAGTTACCCAATCTTGTGATGTAAGGAGTGGCACCTATGGTGAGTATGAGTTCAGTGGGGAGGACATGAGTTATATGTGGTTGTGATAGGTAGTGGAAAAGAAAAGGAAGATTGGTAAGGCTTATTAAGGCACGGAGCATGTTTTATGAGATGATATGAGTGATATGATTGTGTGTTAAGTAATGTAAAAGTAAGTGAATGTGGGCAAGGGATGATGTGAGTCTAAGGAACGTGAGAATGAAAAGATTAAAAGGAAGGATGTGGATAGTGTAGGGAAATATCCGTAAAATTCCCTTAAATTTTAGGACTATAACGTATCTTTAACATGTGATTATCGTCATAAAACATAAATACAAGAGAAACGATAAGGAATAAAGAATCAACCTCGGGTCCTTGAGAATTCGGCCTAAGATCAGAAATCAACAGAGATTTCCTCCTAATCGTTGCACCCAAGACCGTCTGAGACTATACCCCTTGTGCTAGAAATACTCTCTAATTGACTTGCAATATTGAGAGAGCTATTGTGAGTTTTCTTGATGTGAGATCTAGGATTTTCAGAGGAAAATACTCTCAAAACCCTAATTTTTGTTTCAAATGAGACAAATTAGGTCACAAAAGGAGAGGAGCTTTCCTTTTGTGTGTTTCGGCCAAACCGTGGGTTTGCATGGGGAAGTGGGCTTTCACTTCCTCTTTATTTTTAACTCATGGTCCGACACGAAATTTCTAAAATGTATATGACGCGGTTTTATTATAAATCGTCATCGGTTATCGGTAATTAAAATATCGACTAGTAACAAGGATTAGTCGACATATTAATACATGTCCGACAAAGACAATATTGTATAATGAATTCAATATACATTAATTAAATATAACCGTTTATATTTAATTTACGAATTAACCGCTTAATTCGCCTTAGCCCGTATTATTTAATCTGTATTAAATAATTATCTCAACATCGCGTTTGACTAATTATTTAGTCAATAACTCCGACTAACTGCTTAGTCAAATTAGGCATTAACATGACTGTATTTTCATACCGTCGCATCTCTCAAACGTATCCTATAGGTGTGACTTTTAGGGACCAGTTGATCACCGCCATCTGTATGACAATAACGTCAAACTTATCTAGCAAGCCAACCGTTATTGATAAACGTGGATCAACTGATAATAATACAAAAGTATGCCCTTTGATCCTTTTAGAGATTTATATGTCCTTGCACTAACTGTAGAGGACACCAGCCCCAACAAGCTCCCACTTGTCCGTACAAGTGTATGTGCAATGACGTTATCCGCACTAACTGGAGGACACCACCTCCAACAAACTCCCACTTGTCCGTACAAGTGTATGTGCGATAACCGATTCTCATATCCATTTAAAATTTCTCCCACTCAATGTAAAACAATTTGCAGATCCGGATCCGCAAAGTTCGTATTTTACAATCGATCTGTATCAAGAATGGTTTCCCCGACTAGAGAGTAACTTAACTGATAAAACGAATCCGTATTCGAGCATGGCCATGCATTTCGATTCTGACTCCTCGAGTGGCCCCGAGAAATATCAAGTACACGATAAAGGCTGAATATTTTCTTCAACTCGACTCCTGCCGATTTAAGCACGACATGAAATGACCCAGAAAAAAATCTACTTGGCCTCCTGTTACGGATGACCGTGAGAAAGAAACCAAAGTCACCCAAAATCGCCTTAATCTCAAGAGACAACGATAGTCAAAAGAATCGACTCTTAGGATCACCATGGAGGTCCTATCCACGACCTGGCACCGAATGTTATAAAACATTTAGGACTCCACGTCGATGTCACAATTGTGTCCTACGAGATATCCGTATAACTCGCCTCTGTGATTGGTCAGTCAACCGTTTGACTTATGGCTCGTTGAACCCACCATCAACCAACGTCACAAAATAATTGCCAGAGTTATCAGCTCATGTGGGCAATTACGGACCAAAAATATAATGTTTGTTCAGTTCACTTTGTGGTGTTCAAAATTGTCGTACAAATCCACATGAAAAACAGAATATATAAATATAAAAAACGATGATGTCGTATAGAGTACAAAAGAGAATGAATCTAATCCATAAAAGAGTACTACAACTCAGGAACACGTTTAATTCCCATGGAATTAACATGCCCTTCATGCTTATCTTGTCGTAATGGTTTAGTGAGAGGATCTGCTATGTTATCATCTGTAGCAATCTTTTCTATCACTACCTCCTTTTGCTCCACGTAATCTTGGATTAGATGAGCTTTCCGTTGTACATGTCTAGACTTGTTGCTAGACTTAGGCTCCTTAGCTTGGAAGATGGCACCTCTATTGTCGCAATAGATGGTGATCGGGTCATTCGAACTAGGCACTACAGATAGTCCTTGTAAGAATTGACGCATCCATATCGCTTCCTTTGCGACTTCGGACGCGGCATAGTACTCGGACTCGGTCGTAGAATCTGCTTTGTAACACTTTGTTTGGAACTCTCTTCTAGCTGATCAGCGCGCCATTAAGAGTAAAAACGAATCCAGACTGAGATTTTGAGTCATCTCGATCCGTTTGGAAGCTAGCATCTACGTAACCGGTTGCGCATAGCTTTTGTTCGCCTCCATAAGTCAATGCCCAAGCTTTAGTCCTCCGTAGGTACTTAAGAATGTTCTTGACAGCCATCCAATGTGATTCACCTGGATGCTGTTGGAATCGACTTGTCATACTCAATGCATATGCCACGTCCGGACGTGTGCATATCATGGCATACATGATTGATCCTATAGCCGAGGCATAAGAAATCCGTGTCATGCGCTCTTTCTCTTCCGATGTCTCTGGTGCCTGAGACTTGCTCAAATGCACCCCTGGAGCCATAGGAAGAAACCCCATTTTGGAGTTAGTCATGCTGAATCTCTCTAGGATCTTGTCTATGTAAGACTCCTGACTGAGAGATAACATCCGACGTTATCTATTTCGATAGATACGGATGCCCAAAATTCTTTCTGCCTCACCCAGATCTTTCATCTGGAAATGGTTCTTTAACCATACTTTTACCGAAGTTAAGAGAGGTATGTCTTTCCCAATCAGAAGTATGTCATCGACATACAATATTAGGAAGACAATCTTGCTCCCACTCGACTTGATATAGAGACATGGTTCCTCGACCGATCGAGTAAATCCATTTTCTTTTATCACTTGGTCGAAACGATGATTCCAACTCCTAGAAGCTTGCTTAAGTCCATAAATGGAACGCTTAAGCTTGCATACTTTCTTAGGGTGTTCTGGATCGATGAAACCTTCGGGTTGTACCATGTACAACTCTTCCTCCAAATAACCGTTTAAGAAGGCGGTTTTCACATACATCTGCCAAATTTCATAGTCATGAAAAGCGGCAATCGCTAAGATAATCCGAATGGAACGCAGCATGACTACGGGTGCAAAAATTTCATCGTAGTGCAAACCTGGCACTTGGGTGAAACCTTTAGCAACTAGTCGTGCTTTATAGATATCTTGTTGACCTTCCACAGAATGCTTTATCTTGTAAAGCCATTTGCATTGAAGGGGACGAACCTTAGCAGGTAAGTCAACAAGATCCCATACGTTGTTCTCATACATGGAGTCCATCTCGGATTGCATGGCCTCAAGCCATAGCTTTGAGTCAGAACTGGTCATGGCACCTTTATAGGTTGCGGGTTCACTACTCGTTAAGAGTAGAATGTAATCTATGTCATGTTCCTCGACCATACCAATGTATCTGTCTGGAGGAATAGAGACTCTTCCCGACCTCCTAGGTTCCTCAGGAATATTAACCGCAACCGGGATTGAAGGAATTGGTTCCTTCAATGGTTGCTCGGTATTTGGTTCTGGAATCTCCGACAGCTCGAAGGTTCTATCACTCTTTGCATTCTCGAGAAATTGCTTCTCTAAGAATGTCGCACTAGCCGCAACAAATACACGTTGTTCGGTTGGCGAATAAAAGTAATGACCAAGTGTTCCTTTAGGATAACCTATAAAGTATGTCTTGACCGATCGCGGGCCGAGCTTATCCTCGTGTCTCCACTTGACATAAGCCTCGCAGCCCCAAACCCGTATAAAGGACAAGTTAGGGACCGTTCCCTTCCATAGTTCATATGGAGTCTTGTCAACAGCTTTAGACGGACTTCGGTTAAGTATTAGAGCAGCTGACAGAAGAGCATAACCCCACAATGAGTCAGGCAACACGGTGTGACTCATCATGGATCGAACCATATCAAGTAGTGTTTGATTTCTCCGTTCGGACACACCATTCAACTGAGGTGTTCCAGGTGGAGTTAACTGTAAGGCAATCCCACAGTCTTTGAGGTGTTGATCAAACTCGTGAGAAAGATACTCGCCACCACGGTCTGATCGCAGTGTTTTAATCTTTCTACCCAGTAGGTTCTGTACCCGATTCTGGTATTCCTTGAATTTCTCAAAGGATTCACTTTTGTGCTTCATTAAGTAGACATAGTCATATCTACTTAAATCGTCTGTGAAAGTGATGAAATACCTATAGCCTTCTCGTGCGGTGATTGACATAGGTCCACACACATCCGTATGTATGAGTCCTAATAGGTCAGCAGCGCGCATTCCAACACCTTTGAAGGAAATTCGAGTCATCTTACCAATGAGACATGATTCACACGTGCCAAATGATTGAAAATCAAAGGCCGAGATAGCTCCATTCTTTATGAGCTGTTTTACGCGTTTCTCATTAATGTGTCCCATACGGCAGTGCCAGAGATACGTTTGATCTTTGTCACCGACCTTTAACTTCTTATTCATTACGTGTAATATTTCGGTGGTCTGATCTAAAACATAAATTCCATTCATGGAGACTGCCTTGCCATAAATCATATCGTGTAATGAGAAAATGCAAGTATTATTCTCTATTACAAATGAAAAACCAAGTTTGTCAAGTGCAGAAACTGAAATAATGTTTTTAGAAAGACTGGGTACATAATAGCAGTTATATAAAAATAACTCAAATCCGATGGGAAGCTGGATCACGTATGTTCCCCTCGAGACGACAGCCACTCGTGCTCCATTCCCGACACGCAGGTCCACCTCACCCTTTACGAGGGGTTCGATGTTTCAGAGCCCCTGCACATGATTACACAGATGAGAACCACAACCAGTATCTAGTACCCAAGTTCCGTAACTTGCGTGGTTAATCTCAATCATATGAATAAAAGTAGAAGAGGAAGAAGACATACCAACAGGTTTAACGCGACCTGCTTTTATGTCCTCATGGTAAACAGGACATGCACGCCTCCAATGCCCAGTTTTGTGGCAGTGATGGCATTCCATGTTTTCGGTCTTGCTCTTTGTCGCGCCTGATGAGTTGCTTGCCTCACCAGGCCCACTCTTACCTGATCCCGACTTCTTAAACTTCGGTTTACCTACCGCTAGGTCTGCCTGAGCTTTGCCCTTACCCTTGCCCTTGTTTGACACAACGAGAACATCCTGTTTCAAGCTCCCACTGAACTTCATGTCCTTCTCGGTCTGTACGAGAAGGGAGTGTAGTTCATGAGGACTTTTCTTCAAATCATTCATATAGTAATTCGCTCTGAAGAGCGCAAAACCATCTTGGAGTGAATGAAGCATGCGGTCAATCACGATGTTCTCGCTGATTTTACAATCAAGCGCCTCCAGTCTCTCGACATTCTCAATCATGCTGAGAATGTGTGGGCTAACCGGTTGGCCCTTCTGGAGTCTCGCATCAAAGAAGCGAGTGGTATGCTCATAGGTCACGATTCTCGGTGCTTTCGAGAATTCCTTAGTGAGCGTGGTGAAAATCTTGTTTGCACCTTGGGCTATGAAGCGTTTCTGCAAATTGGATTCCATTGCAAAAATGAGTACGTTTTTAATCGCACCCGCTTCCATGACGAAATCGTTATACTTGGCGATCTCGTTAGCTCCGGCCGTGGGACCTGGGTTTGACGGGATGGGCTCTGTCGAAATTTGAGCTTCCCGTCACCGCGGCAAAGATTCCGTAATGCCGCCTCCCGGTCCGAAGTTTGATCCATCATTCTTCGATCGAGTTGATGATTCATCTGATTGATGAAGATCCGAAGCCAGGACTCACGGTCCAATGTGGCACTTGGCATTGGGTCGTCAGCACGGCCAACCATTTTGTTATTAGCAGTTTAAGTGATCGTGATCTACACTGAAAAAGAAAGGAAATACAAAACGAAATAAGCAACTCATCGAGGTGATTTAAGTCTATTTAAAATTCATTTTAATCGTGTAGACTCATTGCACTTGCATAATTGATCTCCCTCAAGAATGATGCAAGTGATCCCAAGACTCAATTTCCGTAAATTGATAAGCCAACTGTTTAGCTAGTTCTATCGTTAAAACTCTTGGTCGATAGATTTCCGTAAATCCTATCTATAGTCCACCATAATCACAGGATCGTACGAGTGACCATAGTGTTGAGATAAAATAGGTCAATCAGTTCCAACTTACCCGACGTAGAAGGGGTCATATTATGCCTAACGACGAAGAAGGGATTCATTGGAGTTTGACCTATAAAGACTGTTCTCAATTTTGTTTATACGAGGAAGATCCCATCAACTTAGTTTTAATTCATTTTAAGTGAACGAAAAACTAGCATTACGTGAATGAATTAACTTAGGTGATGGCTTAAATAAAAACATGTGATATCTGTATATCAAAGAAAACTAACGCGTGACCTCTATATGAGTCAGTTTTCATGCAATTATTAGGTGGTTTGGTTTTAGGCGGAATATGATGCAATCTATCGTTACGATAAAATAAATAAAAGAATGCAAAACGTAAATAAACATTCCTAGTGTGGCCTATCCTAGTAAAAAGAACATAATACAAATTTGGAATCCACCGTTGGACCCGAGAAGCTTGTCTTGATGTTCCATCTTTGTCCATGCAGCGGGAGTGAGCATCCGGTCTCCATCTTTGGTCTTCTCAAAATTACAATTAAAATTTACAAAATATAAACCTATTTACATTCTAAATAAAAAAACTGTAATTACAAGGAAAAACCAAAACGGAGATTCAAGATCTCAAAATACAACCAAGACCGTGTTCCATCATTACGGTAACACGTTCTACTAAGGCCACACTAAGTTACAACTGTTTGTAAAAATTAAATACGTAATAAAACATTCAAGGCATTCAAAATAACGATAAATAAAATGCATCAACTAAAATAAAATTTATTCGTGACATAATTCCGTAATTATGTTAAATTTATCCAAACCACCTTTTTGACGATTAAAATTATGTGACAAAACCGCTTCTATCAACTTAATTTTAATTCATTACAATCCGTTATTTTAAATTCGCTTTAAAATAACTATCTGGTACGTGAGTGAACCGTTTCACTATCAAGCGAGTGTACTATATCCGTATAAAGTACAAATTATGGCCAAAAGAAAATTTAAAACAAAAGGAATAAAATTTCAACGCTGCCAAAGACGAAATGTCCTCGATCGAGGAAGAAAAGGGCTCGATCGACTGAGGCTGCCATTCGATCGAGAGGATTGCCAAACAGGAAGTGCTCGATCGACTAAACTAGGGGTCGATCGAGGACTTATATTAGCAAACCTGTTCGATCGAGCACGAGGACTTCTCGATCGAACAGATGGGGTTTTAAAACAGGTCGATCGAGTATAACATGTACTCGATCGAGCAAAAACAAGTAAGAAAAGCTCTCGATCGATTAGAAATCCACTCGATCGAGACCAAAACAGTTCTGAAAATTAAAAAACCCTCGTGAAAACATTTGTCAAAACAAAACCAATGGTGATTTTGATCTAATACGTATAAAATCAAAACAACAATTTGACAAAACCTTAACATATTGCTATAATTTCCGTATAAAATAACAATATGCATAAAACAGATCAAAAACAAACACGAAACAGCCGTGAAACACATGAGGCCGCACGGTTTTCGAGACAATAAAAATCGTTTCAAATCGTTTTTATGGAAATCACAATGAAAAATATACGTGGCCTCGCTCTGATACCACTTGTAGGGAAATATCCGTAAAATTCCCTTAAATTTTAGGACTATAACGTATCTTTAACATGTGATTATCGTCATAAAACATAAATACAAGAGAAACGATAAGGAATAAAGAATCAACCTCGGGTCCTTGAGAATTCGGCCTAAGATCAGAAATCAACAGAGATTTCCTCCTAATCGTTGCACCCAAGACCGTCTGAGACTATACCCCTTGTGCTAGAAATACTCTCTAATTGACTTGCAATATTGAGAGAGCTATTGTGAGTTTTCTTGATGTGAGATCTAGGATTTTCAGAGGAAAATACTCTCATGAAAATCCTCTCAAAACCCTAATTTTTGTTTCAAATGAGACAAATTAGGTCACAAAAGGAGAGGAGCTTTCCTTTTGTGTGTTTCGGCCAAACCGTGGGTTTGCATGGGGAAGTGGGCTTTCACTTCCTCTTTATTTTTAACTCATGGTCCGACACGAAATTTCTAAAATGTATATGACGCGGTTTTATTATAAATCGTCATCGGTTATCGGTAATTAAAATATCGACTAGTAACAAGGATTAGTCGACATATTAATACATGTCCGACAAAGACAATATTGTATAATGAATTCAATATACATTAATTAAATATAACCGTTTATATTTAATTTACGAATTAACCGCTTAATTCGCCTTAGCCCGTATTATTTAATTTGTATTAAATAATTATCTCAACATCGCGTTTGACTAATTATTTAGTCAATAACTCCGACTAACTGCTTAGTCAAATTAGGCATCAACATGACTGTATTTTCATACCGTCACATCTCTCAAACGTATCCTATAGGTGTGACTTTTAGGGACCAGTTGATCACCGCCATCTGTATGACAATAACGTCAAACTTATCTAGCAAGCCAACCGTTATTGATAAACGTGGATCAACTGATAATAATACAAAAGTATGCCCTTTGATCCTTTTAGAGATTTATATGTCCTTGCACTAACTGTAGAGGACACCAGCCCCAACAGATAGTGGCAACTTGAGATGTGCAAAGAATTATGGAGGGAGATGGTCAGGAATCGTGTGGGTGAAGAATATATGTAGTGAAAAGTCGTTTTAGAGGGATTGAGAAGAGTGGTATATAGTGAACTTAATGGAGACATGTCGCGACGTGGATTTGCAGATAGTGAGTGAGTTTGGGAATTTATATTATCAAGAGCTGAAACCAAAAAAAAAAAAAAAAAAAAACTGATTGGTGATAAGTGTGAGTGATAGCATGATAAGAAAAGATCCATGGTAAGAAAGAGTGAGATGATATTGATATGAAATAATGGGATTTGAGCTTTGGAGCAATGAGAAGGTAACCGGAGCACTAAAGAATTAAGTAGAAGTAATAAGGAGTTGAGCTATTAATTGGTATTGTTGAGTGTAAAGAGAAAGGAGGGATAAAAATAAGCTGAGAAAAATATTGACCGGAGTTATGTGATATAGAAGTAAGGAATCATCGAGATGTATGATACTGTCATGAGGATGTGAGTTAATGGTTATATAGGAGTTTCAGGACAACATGATTAGGCAGGAGTTTCGAGGAATTAAGGGAGTAAGAAGTTGGTAGAGTATTTGCACGATAGGAGATCTTGGTGGTGAGTTGGGTGACGATACAACTAAGGATGGATTGGACATAATGTGGAGGTAATTTTGTTGATGAATTTGATGTTCGTTATTTGGAATGTTAACCGAAGATAGGAAATGAACTGTTATATTTAGAGGTGAGTGTAAGAGATTGTTATACGAGCAGTGGTGGTATTGTGGTATTGTCAATAGTGGTTAAAGGTGATGATGGATAAGAACGATAGCAATTCTAAAGAGGTTGATTTTGTAAAGGCCGGATTGAAATGTATGGTTGTAAGGAAGTATAAGATATGGTTATATGAGGCGGGTGCTAGTAGTTGAATATTAATGGTATGGTTATACTTGACAGGAGGTGATGGTTATGCGAATGGGAGAATATGTTATGAGGGGCATACGAGTTAAGCTCGGGCGAGAGGTAACCTTTATCAAGTGGTATTTTACATGATCAGGATTGACTAGTTGGATGTGATTATGAGTCTATGATGTGTATAAACGTTTGTGTGAGGTTCTGACCTCACGATAAGTGGTATGGTGTGATAGTCATAAAGTTGTTATCTGAATGTTCTGTAATATATGTTGGATACGGTAACCTAATGGAATGATGTTCAAAAGTGATAGTTTGGGTGATCTGGCATGGCTAGTTATACTTGTATGTGTATTCATGATATATGTTTATTCCGTGAAAAGGTATGGATGATATTCATGAGATTCTTGTCTGTTTATTCCGTATAATATGTTGTGTTATGATCTAGTAAAGCAGTTTTGGGTAGGTTTTCTTGTCCAGAAAGTTATACCGAGTTAGTGTTTATAGGAATTGTATGTGGTTGTGATGTTTATCGATGTGGTTGTTGTGCCTCGGGTGGTGATCCGGGCACGGTACTTCGTGTTGTGATGTGGGTATTTTCACGCTGTGGTGCGGCTGTTGGTGGCGGTGTTGCGATGCCGTCACCGGTTGTGGTGGAGTAGGCGGGATGATTACGATTTGAGTTTCGAAAGTACATACCAGTTATACATAGATTGTTGTTTTGTTTGATATTGCTTCCTATGAGTTTCGGGTTGTACATATAGACGATTGTTTTGTTTATTGATGTTTCTTACTAGTTTTAGTTTGGGAGTAAAGGTAGAGTATGATATGGAAGAGAGTTGTGTATGTTTTCGTTGTTGTCATGGTATAATGATATCCTGTTGATGGGACACAGTTGCGAGAGGTTGTTGGAGTACTTGTGATGTTCTTTTAGAGGAGGCATTGGTTGACTTAGTAATGGCAAGTGATTCGTGGAACATGTGTTGTACAGATCTGAAAGCTGCAGGTGGTCCATAATCTTTTGTTGAGACAGTGAGTATAGAGTGTTGGACATTAGTATCATGGTAAGTTGTGGATGAGTTTGTGGTAATCAAAGGGAGAACTTGAGGATCTAGTGTGAGTGTGTGTAATAATTGTGGATCGTGAGTTCTGAGTATGGAGATAGGTGCATGTATAGAGGACTATGTCATTTTGGCGGTAATAGGGAATAGTTGAAGTTTTGTATAAGCTAAAGATTTTCTGGTATAGGTTAGGTCGTGTGCCGAGTGAATTGAGGTATGAGAACTGTTTAAGTAAGAGAGCCTTGGATATAAGAATGGTGAGTGTTTAGACTATAGGCGGTTATCTTTGACATGAGGTGGTGATGAGGATAATGAGAAGATATAGCTAGGATTTAGTATTAGTGAGTTACGAGGACATAACATTTGTCTTTAGAGGAGTAGGATGCGATAAAAGAGAGTTTCATGGTTGTGCATGTTGTAGTATATTTGGAAGTAGAGTGTTGGTGTAGCATAAAGGAGTGTTGTTGTGATTGATTTTGTTAAAAGGTCATGGCCGTGCTTGTAGTAGTTTGATGTTTAGGAATAGGAGAATACTTCGTTCGCTAGTGTTGACAGTTGGATGATGATGTTTAGGAGTTCGAGAGTGTTGACAGTGAGATGATGATGTTTATGAGTGTGAGTAAACTTCGAGGACGAAGTTCCTTTTAAGGGTGGTAGAATGTAACATTCCGTTTGATGTTTATGAGTGTCTTGATATTTGATTTTCTAGTGGATAATATGTTAATGAAATAGAGCTAGCAGCGTTTGTGGATGGTAGTTGGTAGTGTATGGAGTTAGTGTGGAGAGAGACTATGATGTAGTTGATACGATATCGTGAGCTATGTTGTGGAGGTAGGAATAGTTGGTGGAGTTGGTGTTAAGAGTTCATGTTTTATAGGTTGGGGTTTTGTTTTGAGTTCTTAGTTGCGTTGTTGTGTCTTGATCGAGTTAGTATGTTTGTTTTTATGTATGGGTTGAACTTCGGGGACGAAGTTCCTTTTAAGGAGGGAGGACTGTAATACTACGGTTTTCTATGTCTATGGGTTCTCTATCGAGTGGTACTTACTCTGTCAAGTAAGTATGTTTTTATAGGAAACAATAGTCTGCCTGGTGGGTACTCGATCGAGTACGTGTGGCACTCGATCGAGTAAGGGGCACTCGATCGAGTAAGTCACTTACTCGATCGAGTAAGTGTGTTTTACGGGTTTGTTTTGACGGGTTTTGCTAATAAGGCGAGATTAATATAAAAGGCCTCCGTCATTTTCTTTAATCACTTTTTCACCTTTCTAAACCTCTCAAAAGAAAAAGAAGTTACGTAGTTCTCTCTCGTCGCGTTGTTGGCAAATCCTAAGAGCTAGAGTCGTCGGATTGTTGAGTTCTTTACGCCTGTGAGACCGTCGCATTGTGGGTAAGCTCCTTGTATGATTTTTATATCATTTCATTGATTTTAGTTGAAACCCTAATTGGGTAATTTGGGGGTTTTTGGGAGTATGGTTGATGTTAGATTGTGATTGTATGATTGTGTGTTTATAGGAGATGATTTCGTTGAAGAACGATTGTGATTAGCTGATTGTGACGATCTTGGTGATTGCTTTCCAGGTAGGGTTTCCCTACTCAATATTGGCTACATAATGTATGGTGTTTGTAATGGTGATTGTTGGTTAATTATATTGTTGGTTTGATTTTGATGGTTGTTGGTTGTATATTGTTGATTGGTTGTGTATCTGTCTGTGATCTTCGGGGTGCGTCCCTGGCTGAGTGGAGTCACTTGTGGGAGTGGCTTCACGCCCTTGATTCGCCTTCTGTGGAACCCGTCACAGAAGAGATGTGCACATTAATGAACATGGGTTTATCGCTCGATGGAGATGAGCGGGGCTTAGGTGGGAACGGCTGCGGCCCCCCCTGGCGGCGAGGAATACTTGTTGCGATGGGTACTCTGGCAGGGCTACATACTTTAGTGTGTAGTCAGTTGTGTGGAGATTGGAGATGGAGACTGGAGATTGGTTTGAGCTGTTTCTGTTTCTGTTTCATTGTGGCTATTGTTTTTATGTAATCAGTACTAACCCCGTTTAAATGTTTTTAAAAACTGTGGTGATCCATTCGGGGGTGGTGAACAGTTATTGAGCAGGTATGATTGATGCGCATGGGATAGCTGGGTTGAGTTGTCACGAGCTGTTTTAGAAGCCTTCCGCTGTGTCGAACGTTGTTCTTTAGCTAGTTGGTTTATTATTTGAGAAGCTTTGTATTTTGTTTTATCAGTTTCATTTTGGTTGTATCGCTTTAAACTTTATTATTATTAAAGTACGTTTCATTTTTGTCTATTTGATTATCATTGCCTTAGGTAACCGAGATGGTAGCATTCTCATGCCTTAAGTGGTCCAGGTAAGGCACTTAGAGTATGGGGGTGTTACAATAAGTACCCAACTACTAGCAAACACCTCCTATATCCACATCTTATACTCTCTCACATCCATACATACTAATCAGGCTTCCACAAAATCAACCTCTTTAGAACGGTGATGTGACCATAATTTGAACATATTTAGTCCCCGAATTAGCCTTGTTCCCATGCTTTTTAGTGCATATTTGGGTAATTTATTGTCTTTAGTCCTTTGTTTTGCATATTCTTTGAAGTTTTGTTCCCTTGGTAGGAAAGGAGTGCAAACCTTGCATTTTCATGGCAAAATAGAGCTAAATTGATTAAATTCAATGACCAAGCATCAAAGAGAAGACAAGACTAGAAGGCCTTTGTACATACTATAGTAGATGGGCAATGATGAGAAAAGATCCTTGCATCTCCGAGGAAATCCTCAAGGATTTTATGAAGAGAAAGGAAGAAAAGAAGAAAGGAAGAAGCTGACAGACAATCCGAGCAGATTGCCCACAATCCGCCCGTCCAGCACTAGCAATCCGAGCATCTTCCTCAGCTGGACGCCCGTTCAGAACCACCACAATCCGCCCGTCCACCTCAACAATCCGCTCGGCCAGAACCTCCACAATCCGCCCGTCCCGTGCCCCGGACGCTCGGATTGTGTGACAGCTAAATCCGTCTTCTACTCATTCAAGGAAGGATGCGCATATTTTTCTAAGACCGGCGAAAAGGAGACCGGAGTCTCCCTCGAGACCGGCGATTCCTCAAGGACTTAATCGTCATTTAAGCCCTTAGTAAACCCTAATTTATGTACCTAATCCCCACTATAAATACCCCATTAGTCTAGTTAGATTAGCATGTTCTTCTTAGCAATCTTTAGTGTAGTTAATATCAATCAAATCTCTCTTTAATCTTGTAATCAACTTTTAATCAAGTCTTAATACAAATCTCATTTCCTTAATCTCTTTTTGTTCATCTTTCATTTTGGGTAATTGAAGATTATTTGGGTTATTATTGGGAGATTGACAACCTTCCAATCAATCATCAAGTACTTCTATTATTCTTTGCTTTATTATTGGAATCATTAGTAGGTATAATTCTCTTAATCCCTTTTTAATTATTGTTAATTATCTTCATTTATTCATCATGTTTCACTTTCTTGGTATGATTGACAACCTTGCTAGCATGTTCAACATGATAATGAGTGAGTAGTTTCCTTAGCTAGGGTTAATGGGTAATTAGGGGAAACCAACATGGGGAATGATTCATGCTTAAATTAATATGCTTTCATAGTTTATTTGCTTGCTTGTTGTGATCTCAACTCATGCACATGTTATGTTTGATGAAATGCGAGCCTATGAATCCTTGCATTTTTTACCCATCACTTACCTTTTCAATGAGACTTGTAAGACATAAAACAACTCGAGTCTCATTAGACCATGCATGTAGTTGAGTAGGTAAGACAAAGTCGACTTGTAGGTGTTGTACAATCTAATCTATTCGGCTCCGGGACTCAAACTTTCCTAGGATTGTAAGATATAAACCAACTCGATCCATCACAACAATAATTGCTTGCTTATAATTTGAGAATATGTTTGTATGATCAATTCCCATGAATCCCCTATGACCCCATGACACCCTAGTGCCTTTTATCAATTGTTTACATCCCTTTTAATCATCTTGCTTGCTTACTTTCATTGCTATTTAGTTTAGTGATCTTATATTCAAACCCCAAATTGTGACACCCCTAGACACCGCTAGTTGCAATTGAAAATCTCATCTCAATTCCCGTCCTTTGGGATCCGACCTTTACTTGCCTCTTTACTAATTGTAGAGTTGTGTTTGAAGATATAAATAGTGTTTTGGTCTAGGTGCTCCTCACGACAAGTGTCAAAAACTAAACCTCCCTCGAGAGTCCGACCTATGCAAAATACATGAAAGACATCCTTACAAAAAAGAAGTCGATCCGGAAGCTTGAGACTATCGCCTTCACTAAGGTGAGTAGTGCAATCCTTCAAGGGAGTTCACCTCCAAAACTTAAAGATCCGGGAAGCTTCTCAATACCGTGTACCATTGGCAACACCACGATCAACAAAGCCTTATGTGATCTAGGGGCTAGTGTGAGTGTTATGCCGTACTCGGTAAGTAAAAGGTTAGGGATGGGAGAGCTTAAATGCACCAATATCACACTCCAAATGGCCGATAGATCGACAAAGACACCATTAGGGATATGGGAAGATGTTCCCGTAAGAGTTGGGAAATTTTTCATCCCGGTGGACTTTGTCATTGTTGACATGGAAGAAGACTCCAATATTCCAATCATTCTAAGTAGACCTTTCTTACACACTGCGGGTGCGGTGATAGATGTGAAGCATGGAGAGCTCACTCTAGAAGTGGGAGATGAGAGCATAACTTTCAATCTTGACAAGACCATGAGAGCTCCCCGTTTGCATAAACCATGTTTTATGGTTGATCATTATAGCCGGAAGGATGATAGGAAGAAGTTGGAATTCCAATAGAAGAAGAAAGTTTATGATGCTCCATTCAAAGAGCAAGGGAATTATGACAAAGAGAGCTTGAAAAACTCACCCATGACAAGTGAAGAGGATGGCCTTGTTGGCCAAAACAAGAAAGTGGGAGAGTTGTCTCTATCAACTCAAGAGATTTTTAATGATCAAGTATATGAAGTTTGTGGTCTTTGGGACGATGAGTTTGAAGGGATTTTCAATCCCTACATTGGTAATGCTATCGATCAAGACCAACATGAAGAACAACAAGTGCAAAGATCTATTGAGGATCTTTATCATGATAATGAACAAGCTTTTGACTACTTTTTCAAGGTGTTGAGTAACATCAACAACACCTTGGACATGCCCCCATGACATCTCTCTAAGGATGAGAGTTTGGTGGAGTCCTCTCCAAACCACCATTTGTAAATATTTCTAACTCCCTAACTTGCATTTTAATTCTTACATTGCATTTTTGTCATTTTCGGATTTTTTATGCCTTGATCAAGATATTTATCATTTTTGAGAGAAGTGAGGGAGGGACTAATGATTTTATTGATGTGTAGTGCTTTAGCTTAGTGTGGGGATAGCAATTGCCTAGGCTATTCATGCCTTCGTAGTGCCCCTACAATGAAGAACACGGGATTTGAAGAATGAAAATGACATGGGATATGCAAGTGCACAGATGGAACTGAATTCGGGTAGACCAGGCAGAATCCGAGCATCTCTATGGGTAATCCGCTCGTCTTATGGGAATCCGAGCGTCTGTGGAGGAATCCGTCCGTCCAAATGAGCTGCAAAATTGAAAATTTTGGTCTGTTAGAGAATCCGAGCGTCTCAGCTGGGGAGACGCTCGTCTGAAAGAATCCGCTCGTCTTTGCAAGAAGACGCTCGTCTTTTTGCCAGTGCAGAATAAGAAAATTCGCTGTAACAGAATCCGCTCGTCTTTAAGGGAATCCGCTCGTCCTGAATTCCAGAAATCCGCTCGTCTTCATTGAAAGACGCTCGTCTTTAGGCGAGATTTCATGAAGGCAAATTGAGCAGAATCCGAGCGTCCCGAGGGGAATCCGCTCGTCTTCCCCCTGCAGTTTTGAAATTTCGGGTGTTTTAAACACCCCTTCCCACATTCATTCATTCATTCATACATTCAAACACTACCCAAAAACCCCAAAACCCCAAAACCCTGATCCTCTCCATCACCAAAAACAAGATTTCCTCAACCAAATTCAACAAAATCAAATTCAAACTTCCTTACAACAACAATTAATCACTCCTTTTACAACAATAATCAATCCAAGTACCAAAATCTTCAACCTTTGAGTCGATTTTTGAAATACAAAGGTAAATCCTTTCATCTTAAAATCGATTTGGGTATAATTGGAAATTGAAGATTTTCAATCTTTTCTTGGTATAATCATCAATGGCAAGAACAAAAGGATCAACAAAGGCACTCAAGGCAAAGGCACTCTAAAAAAGGCAACAATGCCTTCAAGAAAAGAAAGCTTCAATGGCTATGGTGGTTGCTAATGCAAACTTGGAAGTTCAACAACAACAAGATCCTCCCTTGGAAGCAACAACAACAACAACTCCGGAAATTGCTCAATTATCAAACTATCCGGAGGTAATTTTCATTTCCGACTCCCATAGGGATACATTTGCCAAGTATGCTAAGAAAGCCATTCTACCCACCAAGTTCATATGTGAAGATGCCTTGAACAAATTGGGTGTCCTTGAACAAACAAAAGCCTTATTTAAAGCCATGGGGTTGGGAAAATTGTTTGCTACAAGAGAATTGACATACCCCTCCCTTACCTTGGAATTCTTAAGTTCATTGAAAGTGACTAAGGTAGAGACGAGAACATACATCGAGTTTTGCCTTGCCAATATGAATAGGCGCATCACCTTTGATGTTTTAAGTAAAGCATTAGGTCTTAGTGATAAACCATTTTATCAAAAGATGCCCGAAAAATATGACCCCTCTCCTCTTTGGGAGGCGATTTCCGGGAAGAAATTTGAGAACTTTCATGCTTGTCGCGCTCTATTAGTCCACCATCCGGGCATTAGAGTGTGGCACAAGGTCATCGGAAATACTATAATTGCAAGAAAAGACACTAACCACTTTACAAAGCTCGATTGTGTTCTACTTGAGTCGGCCTTAAATGTCGGAAGGGAATTCACCAAGCCTTACAATGCTCTAAGGCTTTTGGTGGAAACATGGCTCAATGTTGATTGTGGAAAGGAAGGCACCGCTTTTATCGTAAATGGAGGTCTAGTTACTCTCTTGGCCAAGCACTTTGATCCAAATTTCAACAAAGATAACAAGTATGTGGCGCTCAAAGGGGGTCATCTCATTGACTTGGATGCCATGATTAACAAGTACAAGTGGGTCAAGCATAATCCTCTTGACACCAAGTATGGGTGGCTAACCAATGATGCTAGATCTTTCACTTTGCCTTCCAAGATATGCCGCTTGAGTGCTCATCGAACAAACTACCTACTTCCACTCTCAAAGGGCGCCGAATACATCATCCGTCAACAAAGGGGCGAGATTGAAAAGCCCTCCTCCTCCATTGTCACACCACCCTATCCATTCAAATATCAAGAGTTCAAACCCGAAGGTGTTGAAGTGGGCCATGACTACATGACTCTCCTCATGAGAGAGATGCACAAACAAGCTTATAATGATCAAGTAGATGCATACTTGGCCCAATATCCACCCCTCTTTCATTTATCTAGGCAAGGACTACTTGATCCTTCATGTCCTTTGCCTAGTTGGGCGGATAAGGAAGTCTTCTTTCCAAGTACATCTAGGGGTGAACGACCGGGTGAAGATGAGAATGTCGATGATGAGGTTGTTGATGATGAGGGCGTTCATGAAGAGGTAGATGAAGAAGAAGAGGCAAATGAAGATGATGAAGGAAGTGAAGAGGGGAGTGGAGATGAGTCCACTTCTATGGAGGAAAATGATGACAATGATGATATGGTGGAAGACTAGCAAGCTTTGGAGGCTCCTACCCTCTTGAGGTTTGTCTACTTCTTTCTTTGTTTTATTTATTTTATCTTGATCATAGTTTGGAGAGTCCTAGCAACATGAGGACTAACACCTTGGCTCCATTGAGATGTTCTTATTATTGTTCCCACATGGATAATCCAAAATGACAACATATAGTTTCATGCATTGCATCTTGTGTGCATGAACTACCCCAAAATTTAAGACATTTGAAATAATGTGTATTTCGGTTTAGGGAAGTACATGCATACGCAACGGGAGCTAATCTAAATTACGCTCTCCGTCATAAACAAAAACCCATGCATCATGTAGTGTAGCTTAGTATAGCTTGCATTTAGTATAGAATTCATGCATCATACTTGCATAATTTCCTATCATATTGGCCATTGAGGACAATGCCCATATTAGTGTGGGGATGGGAAATTCTAACTTAACTTTTATTAAAAAAAAAAAATTCAAAAATTTCGAAAAAAATCAAAAAAATTGAAAAATTGAAAAACCAAAAACAAGTTCATTTCCTTTGTAGTGTAGACTTGTATATATTATTGTATATATTGTGTTTGTTCTATCCTTGTTCACATTGATCGACTACGCCACATCCGAGACATGAGGACATTGAAGACCGCATGGTATGATCTTTCCAATCTCCTTTTTCCTCTTTATGTTAATGACTATGTGGCTTTATTTTGATTGATGCGGTATAAACAATTTGAATTTAGGACTTGCATTTAGATTATATGGCATATTAGTTGGTAGAATCATATGCATTAGGATGTATAAATGTTAGTTGCATCATGGCATGTAGTTTGCATGTTAGAAAAATTTTGTGAAACCGTCTATTTGGGAAGCTTGACAAGTGTATATAGGCCCTAGTAGATGCTTTTTGTTCTTAAGACTTTGCTTGTTAGAATACTTGTAAAACACCCTAGGATGTGTCATGCTAGTATCCTTTGACCCATGGATTAAGGCCTAGTCAAGAGTACCTTATGGTGTGATAACTCCTTGGCTACCGTTTATTCCAAGGTGACCCTTGAAACCATGCAACCATCATTCATACATGTTCTACCATACATTTTGTCATCAAAGGGAATGGGCACAAAGAAATTGTTCAAAAATTTGAGTTCAAGAAATGAAATGAAAAGTGAAAAGAAAGTTTGCAAAAATGCATCAAATAAAAAGAGGAGCAAAAATAGAACTCCTATGCTTCAAATATAAGGCACCCTCCCTACATATGGGGTGATTTTGAAAATGTTCAAAAGAAAATGCAAAAAGTTGAAAAGTTGTCAAGTATTGAAATGCCAAAAATCAAAAGAAATGGCAAAAAGAAAATGTTCTCAAATGTTATATGCCACAAGAAATTGGGGGGAAAAACAACAACAAAAGCAAAATCCCAAAATGAAACTCAAATACTATCGATCCCTTTATCCATCGTATCCATTTTTGTGCATGGTAGAGAGGGGACGACCCTTCTTCTTGTCTAGGCAAGAGGGGGAATTCCGCGATCCTCCAGTGTTTCTAACACCATAAGGTGTCTATTCTTGACAAAAGCATTTAACGATTGAGGACAAAGGTACCCTAGCTTGACACAATTTGGAGGTGATTTATTGGTATCCTTATAGGCTTAGTAGTTTGAAGAAATTGCATCTATGAAGGAGTGTGTACCCTTGAATTGTTTCCCTTGTAGATAATTTCCGCCACTTATATGAGGAAAGTGGCTATTCTTTTGTAGATGCATCCATTACTTGATTTTATGTGCTTTAATGCTTGGATGTGTCGCCGTTTTGGCAAGACCCACCTTGCCTTGCAAGAAGGCATCCTACTTCATGGTTGTCTCGTTGTAAGTTGAAGGGGCGGAGTGAGACCCGCTAATTGTCTCATATCGGCTATGCTATTAGGTTAGTTTAAATAACGGTCCGAGTTTTTGTCACCTCTTTACTCGGGACGAGTAAAGGTTCGGTTTGGGGATATTTGATGTGACCATAATTTGAACATATTTAGTCCCCGAATTAGCCTTGTTCCCATGCTTTTTAGTGCATATTTGGGTCATTTATTGTCTTTAGTCCTTTGTTTTGCATATTCTTTGAGGTTTTGTTCCCTTGGTAGGAAAGGAGTGCAAACCTTGCATTTTCATGGCAAAATAGAGCTAAATTGATTAAATTCAATGACCAAGCATCAAAGAGAACACAAGACTAGAAGGCCTTTGTACATACTATAGTAGATGGGCAATAATGAGAAAAGATCCTTGCATCTCCGAGGAAATCCTCAAGGATTTTATGAAGAGAAAGGAAGAAAAGAAGAAAGGAAGAAGCTGACAGACAATCCGAGCGGATTGCCCACAATCCGAGCGGATTGCCCACAATCCGCCCGTCCAGCACTAGCAATCCGAGCGTCTTCCTCAGCTGGACGCCCGTCCAGAACCACCACAATCCGCCCGTCCACCTTAACAATCCGCTCGGCCAGAACCTCCACAATCCGCCCGTCCCGTGCCCCGGACGCTCGGATTGTGTGACAGCTAAATCCGTCTTCTACTCAATCAAGGAAGGATGCGCATATTTTTCTAAGACCGGCGAAAAGGAGACCGGAGTCTCCCTCGAGACCGGCGATTCCTCAAGGACTTAATCGTCATTTAAGCCCTTAGTAAACCCTAATTTATGTACCTAATCCCCACTATAAATACCCCATTAGTCTAATTAGATTAGCATGTTCTTCTTAGCAATCTTTAGTGTAGTTAATATCAATCAAATCTCTCTTTAATCTTGTAATAAACTTTTAATCAAGTCTTAATACAAATCTCATTTCCTTAATCTCTTTTTGTTCATCTTTCATTTTGGGTAATTGAAGATTATTTGGGTTATTATTGGGAGATTGATAACCTTCCAATCAATCATCAAGTACTTCTATTATTCTTTGCTTTATTATTGGAATCATTAGTAGGTATAATTCTCTTAATCCCTTTTTAATTATTGTTATTTATCTTCATTTATTCATCATGTTTCACTTTGTTGGTATGATTGACAACCTTGCTAGCATATTTAACATGATAATGAGTGAGTAGTTTTCTTAGCTAGGGTTAATGGGTAATTAGGGGAAACCAACATGGGGAATGATTCATGCTTAAATTAATATGCTTTCATAGTTTATTTTCTTGCTTGTTGTGATCTCAACTCATGCACATGTTATGTTTTATGAAATGCGAGCCTATGAATCCTTCCATTTTTTACCCATCACTTACCTTTTCAATGAGACTTGTAAGACATAAACCAACTCGAGTCTCATTAGACCATGCATGTAGTTGAGTAGGGAAGATTAAGTCGACTTGTAGGTGTTGTACAATCTAATCGATTCGGCTCCGGGACCCAAACTTTCCTAGGATTGTAAGATATAAACAACCTCGATCCATCACAACAATAATTGCTTGCTTATAATTTGAGAATATGTTTGTATGATCAATTCCCAAGAATCCCCTATGACCCCATGACACCCTAATGCCTTTTATCAATTGTTTACATCCCTTTTAATCATCTTGCTTGCTTACTTTCATTGCTATTTAGTTTAGTGATCTTTTATTCAAACCCCAAATTGTGACACCCCTAGACACCGCTAGTTGCAATTGAAAATCTCATCTCAATTCCCGTCCTTTGGGATCCGACCTTTACTTGCCTCTTTACTAATTGTAGAGTTGTGTGTGAAGATATAAATAGTGTTTTGGTCTAGGTGTTCCTCACGACAAGTGCCGAAAACTAAACCTCCCTCGAGAGTCCGACCAAACGGCTAACTTTCCTATTTAACATCATCCTTAACCACTAGTGACAACACTACGACACCACCATCTTTCATGCAACTACTCTCTTACTATCACTTCTAAATATAACAATTCATTCCCTCTCTTTGGTTATCATCCCAAATAACGAACATCAAATCTATCAACAAAATTTACCCCAACATTATTTCAAATTCTATCCTTAATTGTATCGTCACCTAACTCTCCACCAAAATCTCATATCGTGCAAACACTCTACCAGCTTCTTACTCTCTTAATACCTCGAAGCTGACGGCTAACATGTCGTCCTGAACTCCTATATAACCATTAACTCACACCCTCTCATGATGCTACCGTACATTTCCATGATTCCTTACTTTCATGTTCCATAACTTTGGTCAACGTTCTCCCAACTTACTTCCATCCAATAATACCAATTAATAATTTATCTCCTTCCTTCTTCTACCTAACTCTTTAGTAATCCGGTTATCTTCTTGTTGCTCCACAACTCAAATTCCATTAATTCATATCAATACCTTCTCATTCTTTCTTATCACTGATCCGCTCCCATCATACTACTCACTCACACTTGTCACCATCAAGTCTACACAACTAACGGTTACTCTTCAATTAGTTGTATCTCCCTTTCGAATCCCTAGTAAACCAAAAATTTTACCTCATACCGTTAATTGCCCTAAGACTTACACACTAGGCTCACCTCTTGATAATCTAAATTCCCAAACTCGACCACTATCTACGCATCACGGCATAACTCGATCTCACTATGCACCATTCGTTTTCATCCCTCTATAACGACCTTCCATCACATATATCCTTAACCAACACAATCCTAACCGTCTCCCTCCATAAATCCTTACACATCCCAATTTGCCCCTATTCGCATCCCTTATCTCAATCTTTGCATTCTCACGTTTCTTTACACTTACATCACCCTTGCCCATATACACTTACTTTTATATTACTCAGCACGCGGCCATATCACTCACCACATCTCACAAAACATGCTCCCTGTCTCGATAAGTTCATCAATCTTCCCTTTCCTTTTCCACTACCCCTCACAACCACATATAACTCATGTCCTCCCTAACCAACACATATCCCTCATAAGCCAGCATTCTCCACATCATAGCATCTGGTAACTTATGTATCAAGACCGTTACATATGTAAAAGAATGCTTTAAGACCCAAAACATACGTGTGCACATAACCTACGACTCAAAACATATGTTATAACGCAGCCGCCGACTCAAAAATACCGCCCAAAGAGGTACTCGGCCGAGT
Organism: Silene latifolia; assembly: GCF_048544455.1. Classification (NCBI taxonomy): domain Eukaryota; kingdom Viridiplantae; phylum Streptophyta; class Magnoliopsida; order Caryophyllales; family Caryophyllaceae; genus Silene; species Silene latifolia. The sequence goes on from NC_133526.1 coordinate 59,835,624, forward strand.
ACAGGACACTCGGTCGAGTAATGAGACTACTCGGCCAAGTTCACGACTCCAGAAGCTGAACAAAATTATCACAGAAAGATTACTCGGCCGAATATGGGTTACTCGGCCGAGTATGAAAGTTACTCGGCCATGTAGGGCCTACTCGGTCGAGTACCGACACAGTTCTCAGCAACGTCCAATTTTTGTAAAACAGTCATATCTCACTCGTTAGAATCGTAAGAAGACAAGCTATCACCTCAAATTGGAATCACAACAATATCGTTTCTAGAACTCGACTTATGTTAGTTTTAAGACAGCCCCTTGACAATCGGTCTTCATACAAATCAAATTTTCTTAACAAAACAACTTGAACATGAATAAGGCAAACAATAACCACTCAATAATTCTAAAAACCAGTACGTAGGTAAAGTTTTATCATACTCATATGTAAATGAAACACAACATTCATATATATAGACGCATGTCCTTAATCACATGCTACTACCAACAAACCAAACATTAACATCATCATGATCATATAGACATACCCCACATCACATTACATACACTCCAATCACTTCCATTCAACCCAAAATATACTTCATCCAACATATACTTAAAAGCATACAACAGATAACGATCCCTTGACACCCCGTCGTGACCGGCTCAAGTTGTAAGGGCCTCAATGAGACTTCAGGACGTCTCCCAAGTCTTTGCGGTAGCTCCAAATAATTCTCCGCGGGTTCATTTTATTTCAACTCACTATGTTCATTAGGTTCATTGGTTTTAGGTTCCAGAATCGTGGCTCTGATACCACTTTGTAACACCCCCACATACCAAGGTGCCTTACCAAGGACCACCCTAGCATGAGAGAATGTTACCATATTAGTTTACCGAGGCTAGTATATCAAAAGTAACCATTTGAAAACATTTATTAAAGTATATAAAGTTAGCGATTACATTGTCTCTAAACCAACTCAAAAGAAATGTTTACTAATACTAAAAACAACTGAAATCTTAAACAGCTAAACTCGTAACAACGGAAGCTAGACTTGAAGTGATGACATCCCATCTCGTCCCCGTAGCTAAAGACAACCATCACCTGTCACAATCTGCTCACCATCCCCGAATGGATCACCATAGGTTTACAAAACAACAACAACAAGGTTAGTTCACTGCATAATTAAAATAAGACAAAGTGCAACAAAGGTAAACAGCTGTTACACAACCATCTCCAACTCCCAATCACATCTCATAACTGACTACACACTAAAGTGTGTAGCCCTGCCAGAGTATCCATCGCAACAGATAATCCTCGCCGTCAGTGGGAAACCGCAGACTTGCCCACCTAAGTCCCGCTCATCACACGAGCGAAAACCCAAGTTCATTAATGTGCACATCCCCTCATGTGGCGGGTTCCACAGAGGGCGAATCAAGGGCGTGAAGCCACTCCCGCAAGTGACTCCACTCAGCCGAGGACGCACCTCGCAAACATCAACAACTATCTCATCTCCAACACCCATACTCCAATCCACCAACAACAATCAATCAACAACATGAATCTGTAACTACCTCATTTCTACACCTCCCGCCAACCACCCAAGGATGATTGGGCCGCATGTTTGATACGTGGAGCGATTTATGATAGTCCGTACGTTCATCGTCAAGTGATAGCTCAAACACCCGAGTCAACCCCTTGATCGTCATCTACGCGCCGATACGGTCGTTTTGATAGTAATTAAAGTTCATTTGGAGTCCGGGTCAATAACCGCTTCATTTTCCAAAAACCGTTTAAATGCCGAGTCGGAATATTCCGGAATGTTCTAGAGTTCTCTGGATAATTATTCCTAATTAAATTTAATATTTTAAGGAAATATCTTCCGCAATATTGTGTTTTACGGAATAAGGAAGTGTATATCTACCGAAATTTCATAAAAAACGCGGAAATCTTTCTTGTTGAGGAGGAAACCTCCGGGGAAAGGACGCAGCAGGGTTTGCGCCTCTTCCAAGGGTCGCAGTGGCTGCTGCGCCTCTTTTCCAGCCCTCTTTTCACGATTTTCAGAATATTTCCGTGATTTGTTTCCAAATCCGTGTCATTCCTAAACTCTTCCATATGTTTAGTATAAATAGAGGCCTCCGGCCTCCATATTTGGCACGTGTGAGATCCCTGAAAAAATCTCCTTTTCGAAATAAGTAAATAATATGGAGTCGCTAGTAGGTTTTATAAAAAAACATACAAAAATAAGTTCACGGAAAAGGCCCCTTTTGATCCCTGGAATGGGGACTGATCCGTCACTCCGGCCTAAACCAAAGATTGCGGATTCGGGGGTAAAGGTACGGTCAGGGAAGGTGTTAGGCACCCAGACCGCCCATCAAACTTACGGCCTCTTTTATTTATTTGTAATATTATATATTTGACGAAATTAATAAAAGAATACGAAAAAGATACAAACTATATACAAAGACAAGTTAAATTGGTTAGTTTATATACAATATACGATAAACAAAGAAATAAATAAAAGACTAAAATAAAGAGAGTAAAGAAAACTTATTTGAATCGGTACCCTCAGGCCTATGTGGATGTTGACTATTAATGAATTTCGACTTTGTCGTAAATTAACGGCTCTTATGCGCTTATATGAAAAGTGGGACGATTTATTGTAAAAGGTTTGATGTTGAAGTTGAGATAGTATTTGAGACGGTGTATGAGAAAGTATTGAATTTATGGATCTGGGTGAATTAATGTTAACGGTATTTGTGATATTGTATGTGAGCTTCGTCCGTTTGGTTATTCCCTTCGCTATTTTCTTCTTGTATGTCTTTTGTATTTTCGTCCGTCCTTGTGTCGAATGGACTACAATAATATTTATAGTTATTGGAGGTTGTATTTTACTAAGATTAGGAATAACAAAAGATAGAACTTCTGGCTAAAAAGTCAATGTTGCTTGCTTTCGGTGAACAAATTTAAGTCTGGTCGTTTCACCAATTTCTATCTCCACAATTGTTTTGCTTAACCTCGAATTCCCAACCCGTATTGAAAGCCTTTTGTTTGAAGTAATTATAAAGTACGTAATTGCGTATGGCAATATGAATTGAGAATATTTATTTATCTTTTTACGTACGACATCGACTATTAACAAGGTGGGTTGCCTTGTTTACTTTGGGCCATTAACAAAAGATGGGTAACTAATTTTAAAGCTTGGTTATAAAATGAGATATTAAGTTGGGAAAACTAGAACACAGGCTTATAAATGGTTTTATGCTATTTTAAATAATTTTGCGAGTTGGATAAGGATAGAGGGTTTATGAGTGGTTTATGCCATTAATAAAAAAAGTGGGCTAAGTAGAAATAAAAGGGCTAATGGATGGTTTTGGGCCATTCTGTATGATTTATAGGAATATAAGCGTAAAGAGCCGTAAATTATAACATTGTCGATTTTCATTTAGTCATTAAATTTGAGCCTCATCATCGGGTACTCGTAAGGCTAGTAGACAACTTTGAGGTGTCTACAGAAGCCCCCACTTTGACCGAGTTTGAGTAAGACGAAGGTCAAAGTAGTCCGGTCGGGACAGATAAAGGTTAAGAAACGTAATTGGGCCTCTTATATTACCTGTCTGGAGTAGCTGGAATCTGGAGCTTGCTTAGCAAAACTTTGTTTTACTAATCTGGAATTAAGCTGGAACTGGTGCAACGAAACTTTGTTTCGCTGGTTTGATACTGGCATAGTGAAACAAAGTTTCACTGGTCTGGAACTGGTATAGCCAAACTTTGTTCAACTGGTCTGGAACTGGCATGACAAAACTTTGTTTTGTCAATCTGGAATGGAGCTGGTAAAACTTTGTTTCACCAATCTGGAAACTGGTATGGCAAAACTTTGTTTGGCCGCTCTGGAATCTGGTAAAGCAAAACTTTGTTTTGCTGGTCTGGAATCTGGAATAGCTAAACTTTGTTTAGCTGGTCTGGATCTGGTAGAGCGAAACTTTGTTTCGCTGGTCTGGAATCTAGTTAAGCAAAACTTTGTTTCACTTAAGAGTGTACCTGCAAAATTTGATTTCACAAGCTCGAATGCGTGTCAGGGCCCGCCGACCGAGGATCCAAAATTTTATTTTGAAAAAGGATTAGAATGTAAAATTTGATTTTACAAACTAGGATGCAAAATTTTATTTCGCAAAAGGCAAGTTCAAAAATTTTTATTTTAAGAACCTAAATGCATGTCAGGGTCTGCCGACCAAAGGATTCAAAATTTTATTTTGAAAAAGGATGGTAAGATCGTAAAATTTTATTTTACAAACTTAGATGCATGTTAGAGCCCGCCGACTGATAAGTTTGAAAATTGCAAAATTTTATTTCGTAAAAAAGGCAAGTTCAGAAAATTTTATTTTAAGAACTCAAACACATGTCAGGGCCTGCCGACCAATTGATTTGAAAATTGCAAAATTTTATTTCGCAAAAAGACAAGTTCAGAGAATTTTATTTTAAGAACTCAGAATGCATGTCAGGGCCTGCCGACCAAGATGAATTTCAAAATTTTATTTTGAAAAATGATGGATAAGATCGTAAAATTTTATTTCACGAAAAGGGCTGGTTAATTGCAAAATTTTATAATGATTAGAGTTTTTTGATTGATTTTGAAACTGGCAAAATTATTTTATGAGAAGGTGAGACTTTATGAGAAAGCCCCACTTTGGATGAATCTGGAAGATGAATGACAAAGTAGTCGACTGAGCAGTTAGTGACAAATATATGACACCTAGAATGCAAATGCATGTCCTAGATATGATGCTATGATGAATGCAAAACTTGAGTTCTCGAAAACATTTGAAATGAGTTTTGAAAACAAGTATTTTTTTTAAAATATTTTGAAAATGATGGGGTTTGACCCAAATGTGATCCAAGTAGAAGGACTGGACACTGACTGGACATTTTTATTCTGGAAATATCTCTGATGTGGAGAATATTTATCATTTTTATTTGACATATGAATTTGAGTTATTTTTGATGAGTTCTGCCCTCTTAACAGTAACGAGCTCTACTAATTAAGCAAAACTAATACCATAGAAAAAAAATACTTTTGTGACCGTATAAACTTAGTGTACATCCCCCGAATTCTTAGATGCTGAACGAGGGTGATAAATGGAATGGAGTAGAAGGTTCTATGGTGTTAGAAGACACTGGAGACCTGTGTGGCTCTCTCACTCACCTAAATGAATGAAAGGATCGTCCCAAGAGGAATGGTGACAACGAAACTGTGAATTAACCCGTCTGAGAAAGGACAAATAACTACTCTGGAATTTGATTTGAATTGTAGTTTTGACTGGAATATTTTTCCGCCTTGTGAAATTTTTGAGACTTTTGAACCTGGATTTGATTGCAACTTTTGGCTAGATTTTTTCTTGTCTTGTGAATTTTTTAGATTTTTGACAGTGGATTTGAATCTATTTGAGATCATATTTTTATTTGTCGTTGATTTTTTAAGAATTTTGTCACTGGAGTTGATTGCAACTTTGACTGGAATTTTTGTTGACTTATGAGAGTCTTCAGTGTGAGTATTTTTGAGCTAGTATTGATACTTGGACTCACATTTTAAGTTCATTTTAAGGGACTAGTGGTCACCTATAAAATAGCACGGAATGCGCGCTCCCGTGTCTTATTTGATATGTTTGGACACGGGTGTACTGAGAATCTGGTTTGAATATTTTTGAGTTAATTTTCTAGCACCAATGAAAATGAATGATAATATTTGCTAAAATGGCCGATCATATGAGATTGTGCTCATCTAGTAGTCATGCGAGATATGGAAAATTGACAAATTTGGTAGAAAGAAAGTTGTACTCATTTGGTAGCCATGGAAATTTGACGAATCAGATAGATAGAGAGTTGTGCTCATTTATATTAGTAGTCATATGAAATATGGAGAATTTGACAAATCGGGTAGAAGATGGAGTCTCCAAACCTAGAGATCACCTAGAGACACGACGATCAAGGAATTATCACACCACAGAGATGGAAAAGATGGTCAAATTGTTGGAGCTTGTGTCCTCCACAATTAGTGTGATAACATTTATAAATCTCTTATAGGTTCACAAGGGTATACTTCGTATTTTATCAGTTGATTAACGATTACCTTATAACGGTTGGCTTGTTAGAAAGTTTGACGTTATTATCATACTGATGGCGGTGATCAACTGGTCCCTAAAAGTCACACCTAAAGGATGTGTTTGAGAGATGTGATTGTATGAAAATATAATCACATTGATGCCTGACTAAAAGGTTAGTCCAAGTAATTGACTAAACAGTTAGTCAACGTGTTGATGAGACAATTATTTAATGCCGATTAAATAATATTAGCTGAGACGAATTAACTGTCAATTCGTAAATTGAATATAATATGTTATATTTAATTAATGTATATAATGTTAGCTTGAACGAATTAAGATGTTAATTCGTAATTAAATGTAATCGGTTATATTTAATCAGCAAATTATAAATATGCGATATTTATAGTTAAAGTATATATTATACGATATTGTCATAAAAAATATTATTGACCAGTATTAATAAATCAACCGCAAGCTGTTGTGTGTAGACTTGTTAATACGGAATAATATAAATGACAATTTATATTTAATACATTTTATACATTTTGCATACTACCAAAATAAGAAGATTTAATCTCCTTATTTTTGGGTAGGAAAAAATACCGAAAAAAGAGAAAATAATTTCTCTTAATTTCGGAATTATGGGCCGAATTAGGTGAGAAAAAAAATATCTCCATTCAACTTCTCTTTTTCGGTTTTAATAAGAAGAAGGTGAGATCATTTTTACCCGAATTCTAATCTAGCCTCCTCTCATCAAAGAAAAACACAAAAAACCCTAAATATTTTACAGAAAATTGGGGATCGATTCTAGCAAAGAACAAAGGCATATCTCATATCATCTTGGGTGCAACTGATAGGAGAATATCATTGCGATATTGTTCATAGGCCATATTAGCTAGGACCGAAGGTTATTTCTTATTCATCTACTATTTTGTTTATGCAATTTATTTTATGACTCGCATTCATCATTATAAATTCGTTATAATCCTTAAATTTAAAGGGAAGCATACAGATAATTCCCACACAAATGTACGCCCTCGTTTAGGCTGATACTAAGAGGTCGATTAATCTACACTAAAAAGATACGACCTAAAGTATTTCAAGTCTATTCTACTAGTTAAGGGTAAAAAGTAGAACAGGTGACTAATAAAAAATACACATGCTCTTCTTTTTATTTATGCAACTCAAAGAGGACTAGGATGGTCCTATCTTAATTAGACACTTATGTAAACTAGTTGTTTTTTAGGTAATGTCAGGAACACTCGTATGAGATTATGACTATAAGAGTGAATTTTCTTATTCTGTTGACATGTTTGTTCTTACTCTTAGTTTTTTTTTATACATATGCAACTGAGAAAGGACTTGGATGGTCCTAATTTAATCAAATTTTGATGGAAACCACATGTGAGTTGGTATTGTCTAGTCTTCATGACATCTTAGCTTTTAGAAAAACATTTTATTTCTTTTATAACAGAACTAGAATGGAATTAAATTAAATAGTGAATGCATATGTATCTAATGCTAGCTAAAGCTAAGACCTGAATACAAGGACCTGTTCTTTTTTTTTTACATGAATGCAAAGGTCGAGCTAAATTAGGTGCTGGTATTACTGTTGACGCGTGACTGACTGAAGGACTGAACTATTTTTTTTTAGTGTGCAGGACCGACGGTCAGAATTACGAACTGACGGACTGACCTGTGAACTAGCTAAATGCAAAACCTATGTAATGTCCTATGATGGTTCATGATGATACGAGACGGAATGCAACCAGACACAAGCCAAATGGTGACAGCCTACCGAGTATAAGCTATATGCAAATGCGAGGTAAATGCTATTTGAAAACAGGGACTTCCTAATGTGACTTTGGACTGTAGACTCAATGGATCAAATGCATATGTTAGGACGCTTAATTAATGGGATGCGCAAAGCTCTAGTCGTTGTATAGTATATTTATCTACTTTATTCTAACCAGTTATGGCTACGTGGGATGCAATATTATATGAAGTATGCAACTACTCCATGCAAATGTAGGCTAGGACTAATTTATTGCTGTAAGTACGTATGTAAGTGCATACTAGTTATCCTACTCAACACACATCTAGAACACTTTCTATTTATCATAATTTTTTTTTGGGTTAATTTGTTACGAGCAAGATTATATCAGAAATTAACAAACAGGACACATAATATAGCCTAACAAAGGTTCTACGGGATCTATGGTTAGGTTTATGGTTGGCAATTGGGTACTCACAACATTAAAAATACCCGAGGGTATCTCTCGCTTTTGTGCTCCCCTAGTCATATGGACCAGACGAGTTGCCAAAACGCGACGTTATGAGGTGGAAAATATGTGTAAGGCCTAGTCGGTCGAATGGACCTTCTAAGTATACAACATACTTTACCGAGGGTGAATAGGGTAGCTTAAATGGCATGATATTGGCTGACGGGGTGCACACCCCTTTTTTTGTCTTTACGGAACTTGATCAATAATAATTGACGGATATGCAATAAAATAGTGAAATTATTGAATATAAAACAAACAGAAGAGTCACAATCCTAAATTTGTTAAGCATGCAAGAAACACGTCTATACGTTGAACTTGTCAAGTGTGGTGTCAAAATTGCAAATAAAACTTCGTTGTGAAATAGAAAATGAACCTTCGTGTCATGCTTCTCGTCTTTCAGAAAGTCAAATATACAATTTTACAAATAAATTTCGAGTCTTACCTCTAAGTCCCCAGCGGAGTCGCCACTGTGAGATCCCTAAAAAAATCTCCTTTTCGAAATAAGTAAATAATATGGAGTCGCCAGTAGGTTTTATAAAAAAACATACAAAAATAAGTTCACGGAAAAGGCCCCTTTTGATCTCTGGAATGGGGACTGATCCGTCGCTCCGGCCTAAACCAAAGATTGCGGATTCGGGGATAAAGGTACAGTCAGGAAAGGTGTTAGGCACCCGGACCGCCCATCAAACTGACGACCTCTACTATTTATTTGTAATATTATATATTTGACGAAATTAATAAAAGAATACGAAAAAGATACAAATTATATACAAAGACAAGTTAAATGGGTTAGTTTATATACAATATACGATAAACAAAAAATAAATAAAAAACTGAAATAAAGAGAGTAAAGAAAACTTATTTGAATCGGTACCCTCAGGCCTATGTGGATGTTGACTATTAATGAATTTCGACTTTGTCGTAAATTAACGGCTCTTATGCGCTTATATGAAAAGTGGGACGATTTATTGTTAAAGGTTTGATGTTGAAGCTGAGATAGTATTTGAGACGGTGTATGAGAAAGTATTGAATTTATGGATCTGGGTGAATTAATGTTAACGATATTTGTGATATTGTATGTGAGCTTCGTCCGTTTGGTTATTCCCTTCGCTATTTTCTTCTTGTATGTCTTCTGTATTTTCGTCCGTCTTTGTGTCGAATGGACTACAATAATATTTATAGTTATTGGAGGTTGTAATTTACTAAGATTAGGAATAACAAAAGATAGAACTTTGGGCTAAAAAGTCAACGTTGCATGCTTGCGGTGAACAAATTTAAGTCTGGTCGTTTCACCAATTTCTATCTCCACAATTGTTTTACTTAACCTCGAATTCTCAACCCGTACTGAAAGCCTTTTTGTTTGAAGTAATTATAAAGTACGTAACTGCGTATGGCAATATGAATTGAGAATATTTATTTATCTTTTTACGTACTACATCGACTATTAACAAGGTGGGTTGCCTTGTTTACTTTGGGCCATTAACAAAAGACGGGTAACTAATTTTAAGGCCTGGTTATAAAATGAGATATTAAGTTGGGAAAACTAGAACACAGGCTTATAAATGGTTTTATGCCATTTTAAATAATTTTGCGGGTTGGATATGGATAGACGGTTTATGAGTGGTTTATGCCATTAATAAAAAAAGTGGGCTAAGTAGAAATAAAAGGGCTAATGGATGGTTTTGGGCCATTCTGTATGATTTATAGGAAAATAAGCGTAAAGAGCCATAAATTATAACATTGTCGATTTTCATTTACTCATTAAATTTGAGCCTCATCATCGGGTACTCGTAAGGCTAGTAGACAACTTTGAGGTGTCTACAGCACGCGAGTGTTCTGCCCCTTCTTTCTCTCTCTTTGCATTCTAGACTACGCTATTGCTTTTGACGCCTACGTGCTTGATCAATCGACCACGTAAGCTCAGATCCTTCTGAGTCCCAGTCACGTTGCATAGACCGACCAATTTGACCAACTCCACGTTTAGTCAACCTAATCAATTTACTAAATCCTCTAACGAGGGCACTTTCCACGCATATTCGAGTCGAGCAATCACTAAAATGATAACTTTAGTCAATCTCGTTTCGTCAAACATGTAAGTCTGAGGATGTAAATCCCATTTTTTTATTGTACTTTTTTTATCAATTAATGTAGATCTATATCAAAAGCACATTCGAAAACCGATTTAAAACTCGTTTTTTAAAACCGTTTTTACAAAACAGCGGAGGTCAGACGTCGGGAAGAAACGTAGCAGTAGCTGCACCTCTTCGAAGGATCGCAGCTCTGCTGCGCCTCTTCCAGAGGTTGCTTGCTGCTCCTGCTCTTTTTCTTCTTCCTCGACTTCCTGCAAGTTTCTCTTGTTCTTATTTTTTTCGTTTTTCTTTGTTTTCTTTGTTGTTTCAGTACATAAATCGTGTTTTTACCAAATCCTTTTTATTGCAATGCTTTAATCGTCCTTAATCCCGAGTAATTCAATACTCGCGGGTTTTCGCCGTTTTAAATCAAATCGATTCTTCGGGGTTTCTACTTGTTCATGTCGAGGTTCTGGAATCCTAACTTGATACATAAGCTTCTTTCGAGTCTTGTTTGTCTAATTCCGTTTTTAATCTCAAGTTTCTTCTTTTTATTTATTTTTGACACGAGTTAATGATAATCATGTAAACCGCTGTAATTTCCCATTTTTTATTCATTTTATGACTTGCCCAGATGCACATAATCGGTTAAAATATTTCAACTCGAGTCTAATATCAATAATCTATCTTAAATCTACCAACGAACGATAACATTGTTGCGGTTCTGACTTCACAGCTAGAGCCCAGCTCTAGAACATACGCAGGGATTGCTGCGCCTGTTCTGGGCAGGTTTCTATCTCTAAACTCTTTCTCGCTTTGACGTAGCTTCTAATTACGGTTTAAATCAACTATTATCCATATTATCACCCCTAATCTGATGTATTTTCGTATTTTAATTCTAAGTTTTATTTTCTTTTTTGAAATCCCGTCTTTGAGCGTGCTTTTGACGTAGATCAAATAAACCATGTAATATTTGTAATTTTAATTCTTGTAATTTTAATATTCCTTTATTATTTATTTATGTATGATTTAATTGTATGGCATTCTCATGTAATTTAATCTAACTTCCTACTTCGACCCTAATTGTTTGCTAAAACACGTGTTCACCGACATAGTCTAATTTCACAAGCTAGGATTAATCTACTGTTTGTTGCATTTCATGCATTACATCGACGACATATCAAATATGAATAATTTCCCTAATCATTAGTAGAGGCCGCTATCGAGGCAGGCGGGATTACGTGTTCGAATTAAAGAGCTTCCTAATACGTACCCTCACCCCTTACTCCAGTTATCTCTGGACATCCATGTCTATTGGAATCTTCGAGAGTCATTCTAGACACAGAATGCTAAGGGTAACGAGTTCTTAGTGTTTATGTCATTACTTTGTGTCTTGACATTACGCGAAGTATTTGAACGGTTTTCAATTTTTCCACAATAAATTGGTGGCGACTCCACAAATGCAGGCTTATTCAAACTTTCACCAGTTTCAATGCCTGACCAATCGGTAACGGCCCATGACGTGCTTTGGCAAACCAAGGTTCCGTGGGAGAAGTGCCGCCGCCTCGAAACCAACGCGCGGGTGGCCCATGTCCACAGTTTGGCGACTCTGCTGGGGATGATACACTTACGTGTTACCCAGGGTGAAACTTGAACAAGGTTAGGGAATAGTTTATACAAGACAGTTGTCGATTTTCATTACTCGACCTTCTTAGGTCGTTTCATTTGGTCTTCCTAGGCCCTAAACGAACCCATTCGACCAATCCTCCCGTCTTGACGGTCCAAATTCCTATCTGGGCCTAAAGATGGATAGCGATTGACGTCAACCATACCACGATGATTACTCATGTTTGTATCAAGGGCTTTTACTACTCGAGGAAATGGACTAGGAACCGACATTACTCATGTTTGGCAGGGACCTCTCCACAGACCAGGGTTTGATTTCTTGGTATGGCAACCCACCTTTCTAAGCCAAAACCCTTTAAATGCACTCAGCATACCGTTATAATGCCCATATGTATGTTTGTATTATATACGTGATCACCATTTGTAAACAAAACCATGACGAATTTTTGTAAAATAAAATCCATTTCAAAATGTAAACATTTTCAAAGATGGCCTAAAACAGCGCAGAATAAGCCGAAACTCTGTCCAAATGTCGAGTCAAACGTCGGGCCTCAAACCCATTTCGAGTCAGCACTCCTACAACTACACTACAGTTGTCTAGGACAAACACTCGTACTCTAATACTCTAAAAAGATTGATGAAACAAGGCAAACTCCAACCTATAGGACCTACACTTGACCCAGAGAAGAAGTCTAGATTCTGGGATGAGAATGCCTACTGCGAGTACCATAGAGGCAAAGGGCATGATACAGAGAATTGCTTCAAATTGAAGCATGCCATTCAGGATATGACTGAAGATGGGCGCTTGCCTATACCTCCTGCAAGCAAGCCTATCAGTACTCAGAATCCTCTTGGAATTCTAATGATCACAGATGAGGAATTCACCTTGGATTGTTTGCACCTCATTTCTCCAGCTGAAGATGAGATCAATGCACTAGAAAATGAGGAGAGTTATTCTACCATCTCCCCTACCATCGCTGATTTTGTCGCACGGGGAAAAGGTGTAAGTAGACAAGTTTCAGAGCTAGAAGCTATAGTGGCATCCCTACGTAATCCAAACACTATACCTAGGAGAGACATGCCAGTGGTTCCGACCTTATCTTAAGGATCCACAATGCAAGAAGTGATCGCAGTAATCGACAATATAGTCGAGCAAATAATCAACCTAGAAGCTGAAATCATAAGCTTGAGAGAGCTCCGTATCGTCAATGGAATATGGGCAGATGACGATGAAGATGTTTACCTCAAAGAACATCCTCTAGTCAAGGTTAGTGAAGATCAAGATGTAGACCACCTTACTCGCTCGGGACGTCCATATCAAAATTTTACTCAAGGATAAGCGAGTGGTCCAGTTGCTAATAACACCAATGTCATCACGCCAAATGATGGCGAGGATACATATCCTGACCATTTATTGAAGCAACTTCAAAAGACAAAGGCTGATCTTTCAGTCTGGCAACTAGTTGCAAGTTCATTTCCTCAGCGGCAGGCTTTACTGCAAGCATTGGCTAAATTGAACTTAGCACATGACTCTACACCCGATGACGTCGTCAACCTAGTCTTCCAAGACTCAGTCAAGCTAAGTAACCCAGTTACTTTCTCATATGAAGACTTGCCTCCCTTTGGCGTTACTCATAACCTTGCTCTTTACATCACAGTCACATGCTTGAAGAAAAATGTACCAATGACTTTGGTGGATGATGGCTCCGAAGTCAATGTCATACCACTAAAGACAACATACAAGTTAGGCATAAAAGAATCAAAGTGGACTCCTACTAACCAAGGCATTCGAGCATACGATGGAACGCGACGTAAAGTAGTAGGGCTAGTTAACCTTACTCTGGCCACTGGGCCAATCGAGTGAAAGGTTAATTTCCAAATAGTGGACATCGAGGCATCTTTAAATATACTTCTAGGTAGGCCCTAGATTCACACTTCCAAAGCAGTGACATCCACCTTACACCAAAAGATCAAGATCCCTCTAGATGGCAAGGTAGTGACGATCACTTCATCACCTATCAAGGCCGTGATAGAGAAAATGTCAAGCAACCAAGTAGTTATAGATCCAGTACACGAGCTTGGAGGATTTCAAATCATAAACCTTATAGAGAGCGAGCTGGCTCCCTTATATTTCGACCCATACTCCAACTTAGTGGTCAACCACATACTCAAATCCCAGGGATACTTCTCAAGAATGCCACTAAACCCTGTCAGAGAAAGTACCTTTACACCTTTTAAGGAAGGTAACTCTCAAAAGATACCACTAGGCTTGGGGTACAAGCCCACGAAGGCCAAAATCATCAAAATGCTTACTCAAGTTCAGAATCGCAAAAGTAAAGGAATTCAAATGCAACCCTATCTCCCTACACTAAATGGGTACTTCGTCAGGGAAGGGGATTGTGAATATTTTCATGGATTTCCCGAACCTTGGTTGTACAGAGGCATTCAACTAGGTGGAATCGAGGTCTTCCACGATTGCTACTTCATTCCTCCAGAAACGGTTTCTACCGTCAATACTCGTCAGACACTTTGTCTTGACGAACAGGCTGTTAGCCTTGTGTTTGGATATGATCGATTTGTCAAGGCAGTGCAGGATGAGATCATTACCATGATACTTCAAGACGACCATTTCAACCCTACAGCACTGATCACTCACACCAGCTCAAATCAGTAGAAAGGATGTAGAAAGTCGATCAAGTGGACTAACAATCAAGGAAAGCTCTTCAAGGTCACTACTGGAGAAGGAGAGATGTTCAAAGGAGAACCCGAAAATGATGAATTCGAGTCAGAGTCGGAACCTAAGTCTAGAGAAGTTGCTAGAGAGTCTTCTCTTGTCGTCACTCCCCACCCTTTTGTTTCTCCTAGCATAGTTTTGCCTAGTAACATTAGCTTGGGGAATGTCCCAGCAACTGTCCCTTTACCGCCACTGACTACTGCATAGATGTCTTCTTTGTTTCAGCTGTTTTTAAACTTTAATATGAATAAATCTCATTTTGCTTACTCCTTGTGTTATTCCGAATGAAATTCTATTTACCATGATAATGAGTATGATCCTGACCCAGACTCAATCAAATTACTTCCCTATATAATTAAAGAAATACTAGAAGATGGGGAAGGGATACCAGCTATAGAAAGCACCGAACTTATCAATGTAGGAACAGAATTAGAACCCCAAGAACTTAGGATAGGGACGACCCCAGACCCAACTAAAAGGGCCAATTTCATCGACATCCTACACGAGTTCAAAGATGTCTTCACTTGGTCTCACAAGGACATGCCAGGGATCGACAAGGATATTGCAGAACATCGCATTCCAATTAAGTCGGGTTTCGAACCTGTAAAACAGAAGCTTCGTCGGATGAGGACAGAGTGGGCTCTTAAGATTAAAGAAGAAGTCGATAAGCAATTCAAAGCCGGATTCATCAAAGTTTCCGAGTATTCAGACTGGGTGGCTAATATAGTCCCCGTACTCAAAAAGGATGGGCGAATCCGAGTTTGTGTTGATTTCAGAGACTTGAACAAACCGAGTCCTAAAGACGACTTCCCTCTACCACACATTGATATATTGGTAGATAATACAACAGATCACGCGTTGTTATCCTTCATGGACGGGTATGCAGGGTATAATCAAATCGAAATGGCCATAGAAGATATGTACAAGACAGCCTTTGTCACTCAGTGGGGCACGTACTTGTTGGAATATGTGTCCTCGACAATAATGCGATCACATGTTTAAATCTCATATTAAGAATGCTACAGGGAAAGTAATATTTTATTGTCAACTGATCCACATTAATCGGTAATGATTGGCTGGCTAGAGTTTGACATTATTGTCGTATGACGGTGGTGATCAGTTGATCCCTTAAGGTCATACCTCTAGGGTAACACTCTTAATTTATTAATTGATTAATTTTATGTTGATACAAGTTAATTAATTCCTTAAAATTGAACATATGATTTCGTGAGTATTGTTTTAGCAGGATTTTCCCTGGAAGGATCTGGCTTATTTATTACGTGATCAGGGTATCTAGTTCTATAAATTAGAAGTAAAAATATAAATATAAGATAGATGAGAATGAAGAGATAAATAATGTAGTTGTATTTCTTATCTAAGATGGGTACAAGTATTGCGTGTAAACTCAAAATGCTAGAGAGAAAGTAGTGAGTAATCTGCAAATAATAATGAATGATTAATAATACTTTACAATTGTTTGATGATGCTATTTATACTTCTCAAATGCTAACGTTGGATACTGCTCAACGTTCTCTTGGCCGTTGGTAATTGCTTGCTGAAAAATAGGGCGCATTCCCTATTAATCCGCTTGACTTAGTCTTCTTCAACAAACATTGGCTTTGTTATGTTTTACACGATATGATATGTGAGAATAAGATGCTTCTGGTGTTGGACTAGGTCTTCCATGAAAGTAGGACATGAACATTTCCCTTTATGTAACCGTTATGTTGCTTGATAATTCAATCCGGCCTGCTTAAGAGCTCTGCCAGGCTGTTCTATGCTTTCCTTTCTTGCCAGCAGACTTTTCTTCCAAGGTTTAACAAAATACCTACCCTGGAATATGCTTCATTTGTCAAATAGTAGTCAGATTTGTCCAGACCTTGGTTGCCCTACTCAGCCTAATTATGCCAGGCTAGACTGAGGTCGGTCCAGGCTAAATTGGGCCCAACAATTGCCTCTTGACATCTCATCCCTGCTGGATCCGGCCAGGGGTGAGATGTCAATTTACCTGGCTAAAAAATAAAAAGAATCATAGTTCTTTGAGGACTCTTAGACTTCTTGTGACCGTTAAATGCGGCAACGGCTATCAATGATGTCATGTTGACAGATTTGTGTTTCCTAGGGTTTTTAAACCGTTAAACAAACCACTCTTTCCCTCCTATAAATATGCGATTGAGGATGAATTCAACATTTACCAAAATTCTTCTTTCTTGTTTTCTATATTTTCTCTAAGAAATGTTCCCAATTTCTCAGAAAAAACCCTAATTTATTTTCTGCAATTTTACCTAAATCTCTTCCCAGCCTCCGTAAAAATATTCACTTAAGAACTTTGAAAAATATGGGAGCTAAAAAATGTCCTGCTTCTCAGAAGGCTACTGCCAATCCTGATCCGACAAAGTCCCATCAAAAGGAGGTGGTTGAGATAGATCCTCCTGCTAGTGTCATATCTTTTAGGTACCAAGATTCTATCTTTACTGCTCTTCGATCACTTGAGTCTACTTTTTCCGAGGAGAATCAGCTAAAAATAAATTATGATGGGATTTTAAGATAGAAAAAATTGATCCCCGATTCAGCTGAAGTCTGGATCCCTGAATCTTGTCCTGTCAGGGCCAACTGGACATCACCAGGCTGGTTTTGTATCTATGAATGGGCCTTCAAGGCTAATTGTAAGCTGCCCTTCACTCCTTTAATGATTGACACCATTCGGGCTATGGAGGTATCTCCTTTCCAGGTTATGCCGATGGTTTGGAAACTGGTTCACTCTATTGAGAATTTATGTGCCAAGCATAATCTCACTGTGCCGGTAAGAATTGGCAAGTTCTTCATCCCGGTAGACTTTGTTATTGTAGACATGGAGGAGGATTCCAACATTCCTATAATTTTAGGAAGACCTTTCTTACACACCGCGGGAGCGGTGATTTATGTGAAACATGGAGAGCTCACGCTTCAAGTAGGGGATGAAACAATCACTTTTAACCTTGACAAAACAATGAGGGCTCCCCGACTACATGAGCCATGTTTCATGATTGATCATTATAACCGAGAAAGTGATAGGAAGAAGTTGGCATCTCAATGCAAAGGACAAGCTATGGGTAAAGAATCACCACCCATATGGGAGAAGAGAGTGGATAATCTCCAAGATGCTCCATCCAAAGAGCAAGAAAGTTTCAACAAGAATGAGAGCTTGAATAGCTCACCACCACTCATGACAAGAGAAGAAGAAGGCCTCATTGGCCATAATGACAAGAAGAAAGAGGATTTGTTCTCATCAACTCATGATACTATTGGGAAGCAAGCTAATGAAGTATGTGGTCTATGGGATGATGAATTCGAAGGATTAGTCAATCCTTATATTGGCAATGCTATGACCGTGGACCAAGGCTTTGGTGACCATTTCCACTCAAGTCACCACAATGAATAACACAATGTGCAAAGGACTATTGAAGATCTTTATTATAACAATGAACAAGCCTTCGACTACTTCTTCAAGGTGTTGAGCAACATCAACAACAACTTGGCTATGCCCCCTTGACATCTCATACATGAATGAGAGTTTGGTGGAGTCCTCCCTAAACCACGATTTGTAAATATTCTAACCCCTTAACTTGCATTTTACTTATTGTATTGCATTTTTGTCAATTTTTGGATTTACCATCTCACTTTCATCAAGATTATCATTTTGAGAGAAAGTGAGGGAGGGACTTAAATGTTTCTTCATGTGTAGTGTTTTGACTTATTGTGGGGATAACAATTGCCTAGGCTATCCAAGCCTTCGTAGTGCCCCCACAATGAAGACCAAAGGAACGAAGACAAAATGACTTGGGTTATGAAAATACCCACGGGTGGAACTGAATCCGTGAGGTACAGGAGCAATCCGAGCGTCTCAGAGAGAACCTGCTCGTCTTGGATGAAAATCTGAGCGTCTTGACTAGAATACGCTTGTCCTGGAAGAGCTGGAAAGGAAGAATATGCACTGGGTGAGAATCCGAGCGTCTCCTCAAAAATCCGCTCGTCTCAACCAAAAGACGCTCGTCTCAGATAGAATCCGCTCGTCCTGGTTGCACCAAAATCGAGGATTTCACTTTGACCTGGAATCCGAGCGTCCTCAAAAGAATCCGCTCGTCTCCAGGCATCAATCCGCTCATCTCCTCCAAAAGACGCTCGTCTCAGCACAGGCTTCATTTCTTAAAACTGGCTGACCTAGAATCCGAGCGTCCCAGCCAGAAGACGCTCGTCTCCCTTGCTGAAATTCAAAAACACGGGATTTAAATCCCCTTTTCCCATTTCATTTCCTTCATTCAAAACATAAACACACATTCAAAACCCTCAATTCCTCCATCCACAAAAATCAATTTTCTCAACCAAATTCACCCAAATCAATTCCAAACTTCCTCAAAACTCAAACAAATCACTCCTCTATCAACAAAAAGCCATCTAAACATCCAAATCCTCAAAAATTGAATCGATTTTCTAGGATTAAGGGCAAAATTTGAAAATCCTAAATCTATTTGGGTTTTATTGAAGCTTGAGGATAACACAAGAATTCAAGCAAATCTTTTGTTGTTGATACATACAAAGGAGAAGAACAATGGCTAGGACCAAAGGTGGAAGCAAGGCACCCACAAAATCAAACCTTTCCAAAAGGCAACAAGCACTTCAAGCTTCCAAGGTTTTAGTGATACATCAAGCAAGAGAAGAAACTCAAGGAACTCCTATTCCAATGGTGGAAGCTACTACTTCTATCCCGGTTATTGAGCAACTAGAAAAATATCCGGAGGTAATTTTCACATCCGATTCTCATAGGAAAAATTTTGTGTCTCTTGCTGAGAAGTCGATTTTACCCACCAAGTTTATTTGCCAAGATGCCTTGACCAAATTGGGTGTCCTTGAAAGGACCAAGAACTTCTTTGAGTCTATAGGATTGCTTACATTGTTTGATATGCAAGAATTGACCTACCCCTCCCTCACCTTGGAATTTCTAAGCTCATTGAAAGTTACAAAGGTGGAGAATCGAACGAACATTGAATTCCGCCTTGAGAATGTGGATAGAAAAATGGGCTTTGGTGCGTTTGGTAAAATTTTTGGTCTTAGTAATGACTCGACCTATGTGAAGAAACCTCCAACAAAATATGATCCCACTCCTTTATGGAAGGCTATCACCGGAAGAAAGTTTACGTCTCACCATGATTGTCGTGCCCTTTATGTCCACCATCCGGGTATAAGGGTATGGCACAAGGTTGTTGGGAACACTTTAATTGCTAGGAAGGGGACTAATCATTTTAGCGAACTTGATTTTATATATCTCAAGTCAACCTTGAATGTCGATAAGAAGTTCACCACGAGATATAATATTCTTCAACTTTTAATCGAAAGGTGGATTAATATCGACCATGGCAAGGAAGGTGCGGCCTTTATAGTAAATGGGGGATTGGTAACATGGTTGGCAAAGCATTTCAACCGGAATTTCAACAAAGATAACACTTATAAGCCGGTTAAGGGAGGCCACCTCATTGATCTAGCCACTATGGTTCACAAATTCCATTGGGTCAAGAACGACAATCTTGACAACAAATTTGAGTGGCTTACCAAAGATGCCAAATCCTTCATTTTACCAAGCAAAATATGCCGACTCAATGTCCGTAGGACAAACTATCTTCTTCCACTCTCCGAGGAAGCCGAATTGATTATACAACAACAAAGGGAGGACATTGCCAAATCCTCATCCTCCTCTATTGTCACTCCACCCTACCCGTTTATCTACCAAGAATTCCAACCTAAAGATGTTGTGGTAGGTAACGATTACTTGACTCTATTGATGCAACACATGCACAAGCAAGCCTATGAAGACCGAGTCAATTCATATAGAGCTCAATATCCGCCCCTCTTACATCTAGCTAGGCAAGGACTCCTTGACCCATCATGTCCTTTGCCTAGTTGGGCGGATAAGGAAGTCTTCTTTCCTAATGCTCCTAAGGATGCTAGCATGGGTGATAAGGAGGTTGTTGTTGAGAATGGTGAAGAAGAAGAAGAAGAAGAAGAAGAAGAAGAAGAAGAAGAAGAAGAAGAAGAAGAAGAAGAAGAAGAAGAAGAAGAAGAAGAAGAAGAAGAAGAAGAAGAAGAAGAAGAAGAAGAAGAAGAAGAAGAAGAGGAGGAGGGAAGTGAAGAAGAAGAAGAAGAAAGCTCAAGTGATGATGGTGATGTTGGAATATGTGTCCTCCGACAATAATGCGATCACAACTGTCGATCATGATGATCACATGTTTAAAGTCTTATTTTAAGAATACAATTGGGAAGTAATATTTTATTGTCAACTGGTGCACACATATCGGTAATGATTGGCTGACTAGAGTTTGACATTACTGTCGTGCGACGGTGGTGATCAGTTGATCCCCTTAGGTCATACCTAAAGGGTAACACTCTTAATTGATTATTTAATTAATCGTATGACGATACGGGTTAATTAAATTATTTAAAATTGACGGACGATTTTGGAAGTAATATTTACGTATCTCATTATAATTTGATTAAATAAGATACGGTCTAAGTGATCGAATTGTTTAATTACTTAGATGAAATTATTGTTTACAGAAACAATTGAATTTGAATGAATAATTTATTATAAATACAAGATGTTGTGATTTATAATTGGTAAATCATTTTGGTACAAGTAATTATGAATTACTGAGTCGATTTTGTACATGACGTATTTTTATTAATGCGTTGATTTTTAATATGTTAAAAATGCATAACAATTTTACATGACTTGTGACATGTGACAAATTGACAAATTGACAAAATAATGTGTAAAATGGATTTTCCATTTTACACCATATGTGCCGAAATAAGGAGGGTGTATTAGGCTTATTTTTGTGTTAATTATGTTTAGTGGAAGGCATAATCATAAGACCTAATGCATAGCCTTACATGCCTATAATATTGGGAAGATTTGAAGCTTATGCATTGGCCATTACCCACCCCTCCAACCCGGTTTTCCTTGTGAAAAGGGCAAGGGTCTTTTGCTCATTTTTCTCTAATATTCACTACATGCATACTAGTGAATAATTATTCATTTCTTACATCTAAAATATAGAGTTTTAGAGAGATAAAAAATACTTCTTCTCCCTTCTCTTAACCGAAATTAAGAGACCAAAATCAATATTTTTGGGTCAATTTTATTTAGATTAATATTGTTCTAGTATTAATAATATTAATTTTATTAAGAGGTTATCTTGGGTATTATTCCTTGGGAGGGATTCTAAACTTGAATCCTTTGTTCATCCAATTTTAGGAGAGCTCAAGAACAAGTGAGTAGGAGAACTCATTTGTGCCCAATAATCCGAAATTTCCATTGTAAGAATGACGATTTCTTCTTTATCTTTATTCATGTTTGCATGCATAAGATCTAATTAATTTTATGACTAAATTAAAGTGAAACATATATGAATATGTTGATGTATTATGAGATATAGATTGCTAACAAGCGGTATCATGAGCCTTAGGTTGTTTGCATGCAAATCGGTTATAGTTTTTCCGAGTTATACGATTAACATATAAAACTTATAAATTTGTGTTTATTATGATATATCACGAAATCAATCATGTATGTTCAAGTTTCTGGTCCTAAAATGTATTTAGTATATTTTGGTTAATTTATGGATTTTTATTGTTCATTTTATATAATAATGGCATTAAAATGTGATTTTATGATAAAAATGTCATTTTTGGACTAAAATTAGCTAAACTTCGATTTTTCTAGTGGTTTTTGGATATGTTTTTACATATATTATATTTTGATGACCTGTAAATGTTCATAATTTTATGAGTTGGTATGCTCCAAATATGGATTTTTCATGATAAAATCGGATTTAAATGAAAAAATAGGTTAATATGAGTTATATTTCGAATCTGGTCATAGAAATTTAGTATGTTGTCACATGCAATTTTACAAGATGTGTGTAAAATAATTGGCTATAATGAAGTCTTTATGCATGATTTATGAATTTTTGATGAAAAATAACATAAATAGTGACTTTAATTAGTAAAAATTGCTAAAACGTACTTCATGACTAAGGAAAAATGTCACATGTTGCTTTTTATTACCTATTTCAGATCTAAAATTGAAAAGTAAATTAATATATTTTTCACATATTTTTATGATAATATTTGATAAATCTGATAAACCGCAACATTGTTTTTCTCGATAAATTTCAAAAATTTTAACCTAAGTTTTTTTTTTTGAACATTATGAGTGTCATGGTATTTTTTCAGAATGTTCATGAGTTTAAATTTCAAATTATGAATTTATTTGAAATTTTTATGATTTATTTGAAGTTTATGGCTTTTATTGTAATTTTAAGTCCTTTTATGAACAATTTTAAGAAATTTAAGTTAATTATTGTCAATATGTTAGTGGAGACTAATTTTGAGTCCTAAGATGGTTAGGGTAATTAACTAATACATAAATGTGATTTTATGTAATTATTGTGATTTTAAAAGGTTGAATCACGCAAATCCGTAAAAACTGATTAATATACGATATTGGCTCCTTAAAGGCGATTTAGCATAAAATTGGGCATGTTCATACATATTATAATGCTGCATTTAATTTATAATTGTCATAATTTTATTTTATGTAATTTTTGAATTATGTAATTTTTACTTAGTATGGCCTTAGTTTTTAATTGGTATTACCCGAAATGTATGGGAATATCGATTCGGTTGTAATTTATTGTGATCTCGTATCACCGTTTTGTAATTTAATAGATTTATTTTAATTTTAATTACAAATGTATAATAGGAAATTATGTAATTTGTTATGTAATTTATTTATTCCGGAGATCCATTAAAGACGGTGTTACCTCGAGATGCGTGTCAAGACCGAAGTTCAAGGGACCAATGGAGTTGGTTTCCGAATTTGTAATAGTTTATTAGATTTACTATTTTAGGAAGGCCATACTAGGATTTATTTTTATGCTTTGCATTTTATTCATATGTTGCATGCATCGCTAAATCGCCATAACTAAAACTTGCATTATCATTAAATCGAGTATATCGACCGTGTCATTTACAATTATCGTAGTTCACCGCTTTAGTTCACTTAAAACGTGATAGATGATAAATTGACATGACCTCTCCCTAAAAATAAACAATTGAGACTTAGCCTTACCAAAAAGTAGAAACCATGAAAACCTATTTCGTGAGGTAGTGCACTCAGCCACACCGGGGTACAAACCTTGTTACGTAGGGGAAGTGGGTGATAAATGTCTATCCACCGAATTCATGTTGATAAGGGATGAATCGGCTACACCGTGCCCAAGTTAATGTGGATTTGGATCATGGACACATTTATTCGAAATTTGGGTTGAACTCAACAAAAGTATTGATAAGGGATGAATCGGCTACACCGTGCCCTTGTCGGATGTGTTTTGGGCTAAAGATAAATGTTAATATAATTTTATCGACCAAGAGTTCTAAAAGTAGAATCGATTAAAGAGTTAATCCACCGAGTTATATTGATAAGGGATGTATCGGCCACACCGTGCCCAAGTTAATATGAATTTGGATCTTGGAATCATTTATAATAGTTAGGTAGAGGTCACTATATAAATGCTCATATCTTATTAATTTATTTACATGTATGATATTAAAAAGACAAATGTTAATATTTCCTTTTCCTCCATACTTGTAGTTCATTACAATGAATCCATCAAACGCTACCGCACCGATAACTATTGAGTCTTGCCACAATGTTTTTGACGACGTTTGCTTCAACAATGATTTCGACACTACTAGAGAAATTTCTTTTGGGATAGGTTCGGATGGAAACATAAACTTCATCACTTCTTCTAAACCTCCTACTACTACTACTACAAGATCTCTTGTGAGCCGGTCTCAGGAAGACCGCCTCATAAAATCTATAGGATCTTTGTCTTTGGAAGAGAAAGATGCCAAAACTAGTGGGAGCTCAAGCAATCAAGTTCTTGCTTCCAAGGGCAAAAAGTTTAAGAAGAAGGGAAAGAAAGGGAAAAACTTCAAGCAAGTTGAAGATGAGTGTCATTATTGCTATGGCATGGGACATTGGCTTAGGAATTGTCCCGTATATTTGCGAAATATAAGGGAAGGAATCATCGTTCCAAAAGATAAAATTCTAAGGAAATTTATGTTATTGATATAAAATATACTTCCACTATGACATGGGTACTGGATACCGGTTGTGGTTCTCACCTTTGTAATCATTTACAGGGTTTAAGAGACGTGAAGAGGCTTAGCAAAGGAGATGTGGATCTACGCCTTAGAAATGGAGCTCGAGTAGCGGCCGAATCCAAGGGAACTTATGTATTAGCTTTGCCTAATGGGTTTGAGTTGTATTTACATAATTGTTTGTATGTGCCTACACTTTCTAAAAACATTATTTCAATCGCTATGTTAGACATGGACGGTTTTTGTTTTGTCATTAAGAACAATCGTTGTACTATTTCTAGGAACGACTTGGTTATAGGCCAAGCTTCTTCTATTAATGGCATTTACATTTTAGAAACCTCGAATCCGACTAGTGATATCTATAACATCCAATCAAAGAAACTCAAATCAAGTGACCCAAATAAATCGTTCATTTGGCATTGTCGATTAGGTCACATAAACGAGAATCGCATCAAAAGATTAATTTCGACTAATGTGATTACACCATTTGATTTTCAATCATATGGAACATGCGAATATTGCCTTCTTGGCAAAATGACTCGTAATCCTTTTAGCGGTAAAGGAACACGAGCTAGTGAACTATTGGGACTCATACATACCGATGTATGTGGACCAATGAGTATCACCGCTCGAGAAAATTATGACTACTTCATAACCTTCACCGACGGTTTGAGTAGATATGGGTATATCTATTTAATGAGGCATAAGAGTGAAGCTTTTGAGAAATTCAAGAAATTTCAAAATGAAGTGGAGAACCAATTGAACAAAAGGATAAAAGCACTACGTTCCGATCGTGGTGGAGAATATCTTAGCCTTGAATTCGATTCACACTTGAAAGGTTGTGGTATTATATCACAACTTTCTCCACCCGGAACACCACAACTCAATGGTGTTGCCGAAAGGAGAAATCGAACCCTACTTGATATGGTTCGATCAATGATGAGTCAAACCGAGCTACCAAACTCATTTTGGGGATTTGCGATTCAAACCGCAATTAGATCTTTGAATAATAGTCCCACGAAGTCAACCGAAAAGACTCCATATGAGATGTGGATGGGAAGAGTTCCTAATATATCCTACATGAAAATTTGGGGATGTGATGCTTACGTCAAGGCAAAGACCGACAGCAAGCTTGCCCCAAGATCCGAAAAAAGCATCTTTGTAGGTTACCCCTCGACTTCTCGAGGTTACTACTTCCACAAACCTCAAGAAAACAAAGTGTTTGTGTCTTGCGAGGCTGTCTCCTTAGAAAGAGAAGTAATTTCTAAGAGACAGAGTGGGAGAAATTTTGAACTTGATGAAGTTCAAGAGCCACAAACCGAAGTAGAGACGCAAGAAGATGTTCTTTTATCATCTAGCGCGGTTGTCCCTCCTCCTCTTAGAAGAACGGGCCGAGTTATTCGCCATCCCGATCGATATGTGGGACTTATCGAAGAAGATGGATCACTCGATGTGTTGCTTTTAGAAAGTGACGAGCCCGCCACCTACAAGGCCGCAATCTCTAGTCCAAATTCCTCCTTATGGCTTGAAGCCAAGAAGTCCGAAATGGATTCTATGCATGAAAACCAAGTATGGAACTTGGTAGATTTGCCTAAAGGGGCGAGACCTCTTCAATGCAAATGGATTTTCAAAGTCAAGAATGGCATAGAAGGACATGATGATGTCTACAAAGCTAGGCTAGTGGCAAAAGGATTTACCCAAGTCCAAGGTCTCCATTATGATGATACCTTCGCCCCTCTAGCCATGCTAAGATCCATATGTATTTTGTTAGCGATTGCCGCATTTCATGATTATGAAATATGGCAAATGGATGTCAAAACCGCTTTTCTAAATGGGCATTTAGAAGAGGAAGTGTACATGCTACAACCCGAAGGTTTTGTTAATTCTAAGAATCCTAACAAAGTGTGCAAACTTAAGAGATCCATATATGGTCTTAAGCAAGCATCTAGAAGTTGGAATCATCGATTCGATCATGTTATAAAAGAGAATGGTTTGACTCGAAGTGTTGAGGAACCATGTTTATACATGAAATTTAGTGGGAGCAATGTTGTGTTCTTAATATTGTATGTCGATGACATACTACTCATTGGAAATGATATTCCAATGTTATCTTCTGTTAAGAAGTGGTTAGGTAACCACTTCCAAATGAAGGATTTAGGAGAAGCACAACGCATATTAGGTATCCGGATCCATAGAGATAGATCCAAGAGAATATTGGCACTAAGTCAAGAGTCTTATGTTGATAAGATTCTTCGACGGTTCAGCATGGACAAATCAAAAAGGGGATTGGTACCTATGGTAACTGGGACAATATTGAGCAAGTCTCAATCTCCATCTGAACCCTATGATGTTGAACGCATGAAGATGATCCCTTATGCTTCCGCTGTTGGATCAATCATGTACGCCATGATATGCACACGTCCTGATGTCTCGTATGCCTTGAGCATGACGAGTAGATATAAAGGAAATCCAGGTGAGAGTCACTGGATAGCCGTCAAGAACATCCTTAAGTACTTGAGAAGAACTAAGGATTCTATCTTAGTGTTTGGAGGAGACACCGAGCTACGTGTTAATGGATACACGGACTCAAGTTTTCAAACAGATAAAGATGACATGAAATCACAAGCTGGTTTCGTTTTCATGCTCAATGGTGGTGCCGTTAGCTGGAGAAGCTTCAAGGAAGTCGTGGATCATGATTCAACAACGGAGGTGAGTACATTGCAAAGATCGGAAAGCGCCAAGGAAGTCTGTGTGGATCAAGCAATTCACGGAAGGTCTAAGAGTAGTACCTACCGCCAATGATCCCATCACTCTCTATTGTGATAATAGTGGGACGATCTTCCAAGCTAAAGAGCCAAAGTCTAGTAATAGATCTAGACATGTACTTAGAAAATATCATGTAATTAGAGATTTCATTGAAAGAAAGGAAATTGTGATTTATAAGGTTAGGACGGATGACAACATAGCCGATCCGCTCACCAAGCCTTTATCGCAGGCCAAGCATGATGGACATGTTGCGTCCATAGGACTTAAACGTGTACCAAGTTTATCTTAGATTTTGAAATGAAATAAACGTGTTGTTTTTGTTCATGTTCATAATCGCATTTGTCTTTTATCTTTTCTTTATACATTGTTACATCCAAACGGGTTGTAGTGACAATTGAACCCCGTTAAAGTGAACACGGATTAACATAGTATTTGCCCATAGTCACTTGTATGAGGTGACGTCTCGAAGTGACTAGAGTGTGATGCGATTGATGGCAAGTTCAAGTGCTATAGAGTCATATGAGAATGACTAGTCGATCACATAGGCAGACTGTTAGGAACACTATGTCGGGCCTTATTGAAGGAAAAGTAGATCTATATACTTAACATATTCATATATGTTTTAATTTAATTTGTCATAAAATTAATTAGTGATCTTATGCATGCAAACATCAATAAAAGAATATAAGAAAACATTTTCTCACCATATGAAATTCGGTCATATTGGGCACCAACAAGATCTCCTTCTTGTTAGTTCTTGAGCTTTCCATTAATGGATGAACATTCTTGACTTCAAATTAGAAGCCCTCCAATTAGTTGCACCCAAGACTATCCCTCAAAACCACAAACTAATATGTACTAGATATTTATATTGTGGTTTACCTTAAAATTGATTACTAACACTCATATATTACATTAATAATTTTAGTAATCTTTCATGAACAATTTGGATTAAATCTCATCTTTTTGATGAAGATTAAAGAGAGAGAAGAGAGAAAAGTACATGAACTTTTTGCATGTGATTAATTGAATGAATTATATGAGAAAAATAAAATCCTCTTAATGGTGGAGTGTTTTCAGGGTTGGAAAAATGGAGTATATGGCATCTACTTATTACTTTTTGTCTTTACAAGAAATAGATGTGTAAGAGTAGGTGTAAGGCTATTAGGTGTAGGCATCATTGTTTTATTTTTATCACATAAAATAACCACAACCCACTAACTTCTCCTCCATTTCGGTCCACTTCTATAAAATGGACTACCATTTTATTTTTCTCAATTAGTCATTTGTCACACAATATGTCACATGTAGTATGATACATGTCACTAATAAATTAAATGCATATTTATCACATAAATATCATTTTATAAATTAATTAAATTACATTCAACAAATTGACTAGTGATACTTGATCACATAAATAAAATGGGTCATATAATTATAATTCACAATATCTTGTAATTATAATCAACCATTCATTCTTATCTTTATTGTTTCTCAAACAATAAACAATTTTAGTAATAAAGCATTTTATTTACTAAAATAAATCTTATTTAATCCCATTACAATAAGATATCAATATTCTCTCTCACAAATTGAATTGTTCAACTTTAAGGAATTAATTAATCTGTATCGGTATACAATTAATTAACCTTTTCAATTAAGGGAATCGTCCTTTAGGTGTGACCTCAAGGATCAATCGATCACCACCGTCGCACGACAATAATGTCAAACTCTAGCCAGCCAATCATTACCGATATGTGTGGACCAGTTGACTATATATATTATGTATCATCCCTTCCGTATTCTTGTAATGAGATTTAATAATGATATTTAAATCATGTGATCGCACTATTGTTGAGGACACATTTCCCAACAATTTCCCACTTGTCCTCGACAAGTGTGCGTCACCAATTCTCTTGTCCTATTACTATCTCCCACTCAATGCAAGGTGTCTTTCGGGTCGTACTTGCAAGTGATCATATCGAGAGTGGTTTCCTCGATCTGGAGAATAACTGATTGACCGGAATTTATCCACCATGGATACCTTCCGAGCGTGGCCACGCATTTCCAGTTCATTACTCCTCGAGTGGCCCTGAGATATTGTTTTAACCCTGACAAGGGGGTGGATAATTCCTATCGCACTTATTCCCTTCGACTAGCCACAGCCATCATAACCCAAAATATGCCCATTTGACCCCATTTACGAAGGTCGTAGTAACACAAATCAAAGTTAATCTGAAACTGTGCCATCTTACGCGAACAGTCTTTAGTCAAAAGAATCGACTCATTAGAATACTATAGTAGCTCTCGCCACGACCAGGCTTTATAAATTTGCCAGAACTCTATAAGCGGTCACCGCCCGACAAAATGTTCCTAACAATCCGCCTATGTGATCGACTAGTCATCTCACATGACTCTATGGCACTTGAACTTGCCATCAATCGCATCACACTCTAGTCACTTCGAGACGTCACCTCATACAAGTGACTATGGGCGAATACCATGCTAATCCGTGTTCACTTTAACGGGGTTCAATTGTCTCTACAACCCGTTTGGATGTAACAAAGTATAATAAAAGAGTTTTAAAGTAAAACTCGAACGACAAATGCGATTATAACATATGAATAGTCAATGCTTGATTACTATTTGATGTTCTATAATCTAATTTGATCTTGTATGTAGTTGTTCATTTCAATTCAGTTGAAATGGTATGACTCATCATGTTTAGCCTTTGAGAAGGCTTTGGTTAGTAGGTTTTATCAACTTCTTGTACCTTACTCAACCTTACTACATACTCGTTTTCCTTTGTAATGTATACATTTGCATCACAAAACTTTCTGAATACGTGTCGAGATTCAATTCCTAAGAAAAGCTCCCACTGTTTTCACAGTGTGCGGGACTCATCCTCTTGCACATCTCATGATTGCAAGTGTACTCAATTTCCGTTATAAATATCTCTCATTGTTCTTTATTGCCTAGAACGATTCTAGAAAATCTATTTCTTAAATAACATAGCCACAATGGTATCTTAACCATCCTAATGTGTTTTGATTATGGTTTTGTCGGAAACCATGCGCAATCTCAATTGTCAATTGTCACTTGTGTAACACCCTTACACAAAATTGCATCAAAAACACTTTGTTTTACTTCCTTAATGCTTCTGTAAGCACTTAAGGTTAATCTTTATGGCTTCCTTGGTAAAGATTACTTAAATTCGATTTTGAAAAACAATTCATCATACTCGAAGTATATGAAGTGTTATACATCATTACTCAATTAATTGATCTGGCAGCGGAAGCAAATGGAATCAATCAAATATGTTTAGTCATGAATCTTATCAACACAAGACTTCTTAGATGACGCTAATATCACGTGGATTTATCTACATAAATCTAGATATTGAAAGATGTATTATATTACTCCAAAAGTCTTAAATCATTCTTAATGATCAATATGTCATCCACATATCGGACTAATTAAAATTTCCGTAACTCCCACTAAACTCCATGTATAAATACAACTTCTCGACTTATCGAGAAAAGTTTTATCACATGATCAAAAACAATGATTCCAACTCATTGATGTCCTACTTAAGATTCTCTCTTAAGTTTCACATTATCTTAGGATTGCAAGAATCTACTAAACTCAAGACATGTATTGAATACATTCCTTCTATTGAAGAAGTGGGTTTTAGATTCACTCGCTATGTATTTCATAATAATGAAACACAATCCCTAAGAAGATCCAAATAGACTTAAGCATTTCAACTGGTGCAAAACCCTTTGCAACCAATCAAACCTTGAAATCTCTCTTTATTAGTGCAAAACCCTTTGTCACTAATCAAGCCCTTTTGCTTCGGATTTTCATGGCTCTAAGCCTTGGATTGAGTTGTGACTTAAACACTCTTATGTAAGTCATATGTTCATTACTTTCTAGAAGTAATCAACTTGAATCAAACAATTTCTTTTGTAAGTTATAAGCTCTTTACTTTCTTAAAAGTAGCATGAATTCATCATTTTTAACAAGTGACGAATTTAACCTCCTAGGTTTTGAATGAAATAATGTCTTACACAAAACGTCTCATGTAGCCAAGAAAGACCAGTTTCTTGCGACATAACATTCTCTGTGGCATTCTTTGTGGCTCTTGAATAATTTCTCCCACTCTGTCTTCTAGAAATAAACTTGTATTTTAGAAAGGCAGCCTCACGAGCCGCAAACCCGTCGTACTCGTGATAATTGAAAAGGGAAAAATGAGCATTTGTTTCTTGTGAAAACTTACAAACATGGTACCCTTACCATTTCATATCTCATATGATTCGATT
The DNA here is from genome assembly GCF_048544455.1 of Silene latifolia. NCBI lineage: Eukaryota > Viridiplantae > Streptophyta > Magnoliopsida > Caryophyllales > Caryophyllaceae > Silene > Silene latifolia. Next base: position 59,867,707 of record NC_133526.1, read on the forward strand.
TAGTGGAAAAATAATTTAGACAAAATGATAATATCCCCAAAAGGATCAAGTAACTCAAAGTAACTTGATTGAAGTTCAAACCATATCGAATAGCGTTTGATTTCTTATCCAACCACACATTATTCCATAATGCGTGCTAAGAGAGATTAACTTGTGATACTATATCATATTTCCTTTGGCTTATATCAAAGTCTTCACTTTGATAATCCCATCACGACTAAATCGTGATTCCTTGAACTCTTTGAAATTATTCAAAGATTTCTCTATTTACCTTATTAAGTGAACATATTGGTGTCACCTAAATCGTTGGTAAAAGATAATGATCAACCTATTTTGGATCGATGATTTATAACCTCGATCTCCTTTTCAACCAAAAGGCACGAGACATCTTGCTTTGAATACAAGATACGCATATACCATTAACAATCTAATGGTTTCAAGAGTACTCGATAACTCTTTGCGTTCATCATTCCAAAATTTAAGGTTTAATCTTGGGTTACCAATTTTGAATCTTACATCATCTACATGATATATCATTCTAGTTTGGTTTAGAATATAATCACCTTGATAATGGGCTAGCCATACATCAAATTGTGGTGTATAGGGTCACAAAAGTGAAACATCTTTTGTTTCTTAACAAGTTTATATTCTTATTTAGAGTTTATGCACTTAACAGTCATAATTAAGTACAACTTTAAATCCAAAAACTAGATTGAGTACACAATTACTCTATCTCTCGACATTATTGTTGCTAGTCGTCATATTCTAATCATCTTATGCGTCGAAAACAATGATGAAAACCTCCACTGGTTTCTAATATTGACGAAGTAGTACTAGCAAAATTTATGTTTAATCAAATAAACATTTAAAGAAGAAGGTCCCATTAGATGTCCCACAACTAACTTGTTGATTCTTCAATAATTTGGGGTAGTTTCCTTTCTCGTGTCCAACATTTAAGACAATGGAAACTTATCGGTCGGGATTGATAGGTTTAGTATCGTCATTCTCAACAACTTTACCTTTAACATTACCTTGTATCAATTCCATTATAATCTTTACTTCTTGAACCTCGTCCCCATCTTAACGGTTTAAGAGAATGCTCCCACTTATTTCAATGAGTCTTTGCTTTGAGAAGCAAAATTGAATTCATGAAGATTACTCTTCATTTGTTCGTTTTAGTCTTAAAACTTTCATTGAAGTGGTTGCGTTATTTTGGTCAATTACGAATTCTGAAAATCTAATCACCAAAACAATTTATCGCTTCAAGGTACTTAATTCATTTAAGTACATGAAAACAATCCATTGTAAGTAGATGTGTTAGTCTAGAATCAAAAACCTGTTTGATAATGAATAACTTTAATCTATACTCTTTACAAGAGATCCTTAGCAATGGTTCGTTTGAGGTTTTAGAAGCAAATTCAAATTTTGTCGTTAGTTACGATGTTTTAATGGAGATTTGAATCAAAATCGAAATGATATCGTATATGAATTGTGGTAAAGAAATAGAACAATATAAAAACGGAATAGTGGAAAACTTAACATTTATCGTTTTATTAATACTTGAAAAACAAGTATATAGCATTTACATAGTGACCTCTACCCAACTATGATAAATGATTCCAAGACCCAAATTCATATTGACTTAGGCACGGTGGGGCCGATACATCCTTTATCAATATAACTCGGTGGATTAACGTTTAATCGATTCTACTTTTAGAACTCTTGGTCGATAATATTACATTAACATTTATCTTTATCCCAAAACACATCCGACAAGGGCACGGTGGGGCCGATACATCCCTTATCAAAAACTTTTGTTGAGTTCAATCCAAATTTCGAATAAATGTGTCCATGATCCAAACCCACATTAACTTGGGCACGGTGTGGCCGATACATCCCTTATCAACATGAATTCGGTGGATAGACATTTATCACCCACTTCCCCTACGTAACAAGGTTTGTACCCCGGTGGGGCCGAGCGCACTCCCTCGCGAAATAGGTTTTCATGGTTTCTACTCTTTGGTAAGGCTAAGTCTCAATTGTTTATTTTAGCGAGAGGTCATGTCAATTTATTATCTATCACGTTTTAAGTGAACTAAAGCGGTGAACTATGATAATTGTAATTGACACGGTCGATAAACTCGATAAAATGACAATGCATGTTTTAGTTATGGCGATTTAGCGATGCATGTGACATATAAATAAAATGCAAAGCATAAATTTAAATCCTAGTATGGCCTTCCTAAAAATAGAAAATCTAATTAACTATTACATATTCGGAAACCAACTCCATTGGTCCCTTGAACTTCGGTTGTGGCACGCATCTCGAGGTAACACCGTCTTTATGTATCGCCATCTTGAAGAAATCCGTCTTTGGGAACTCCGAGATGAAATTAAATTACATAGCAAATTACATAATTTCCTATTATACATTTGTAACTAAGATAAAATTAAATCTATTAAATTACAAGACGGTGATACGAGATCACAATAAATTACAACCGAATCGATATTCCCATACATTTCGGGTAATACCAATTAAAAACTAAGGCCATACTAAGTAAAATTACATAATTCAAAAATTACATAAATTAAAATTATGACAATCATAAAGAAAATGCAGCATTATAATATGTATGAACATGCCCAATTTTATGCTAAATCGCCTTTAATTAGCCAATATCGTATATTACTCGGTTTTTACGGATTTGCGTGATTTCAACATTTTACAATCACGAAAATTACATAAATTCATATTTATGCATAAGTTAATTACCCTAACCTCTTAGGACTCAAAATTTAGTCTTCACTAATAATTTGACCATAATTAACTCATATTTATAAAATTGTTCATTAATGGACTAAAAATTACAAGAATAAGCTATAAACTTCAAATAAATCACAAAATTTCAAATAAATTTGAAATTTGAAATTTAAACTCATGAACATTCTGGAAAAAAAAAATGACACTCACAATGTTCAAAAACTTAGGTTAAAAATTTCGAAATTTTTCCGGAAAAACAATGTTGCGGTTTATCGGTTTTTAACAAAATAATCATAAAAACATGAGAAAAATTATATTCGTCAACTTTTCAATTTTAGATCTGATAATGATAATAAAATGCAACATTTTATGTTTTTCTTTAGTCATAGAGTATGTTTTATCAATATTTCACTAATAAAGTCACTATTCATGCCATTTTTCTTCAAAAATCCATAAATCATGCAAAAAAACTTCATTATAGCCTATTATTTTACACACATCTTGTAAAATTGCATGTGACAACATACTAAATTTCTATGACCAGATTCGAAATTTATCTCATATTACCCTATTTATCACTTAAATCCGAATTTAATAATGAAAAATCTATTTTTCGAGCATAAAAACTCATAAAATTATGAAAATTTCCAGATCATCTAAAAATAATATATGTGAAAACATATCCAAAAACCACTGAAAAATTCAAAGTTTAGCTAATTTTCGTCCAAAAATGGCATTTTTATCATAAAAATCACATTTTAATGCCAATATTCTATAAAATGAACAATAAAATCCATAAATTAACCAAAATATCCTAAAACATTTTAGGACCAGAAATTGAACATGCATAAATTAATTTCGTGATATCTCATAATAACACAAATTTTACAAGTTTTATATGTTAATCTTTATAAATCGGAAAAACTTTTAACCGATTTGCATGCAAACAACCATGGCGCTCTGATACCGATTGAAGGAAAAGTAGATCTATATACTTAACATATTCATATATGTTTTAATTTAATTTGTCATAAAATTAATTAGTGATCTTATGCATGCAAACATCAATAAAAGAATATAAGAAAACATTTTCTCACCATATGAAATTCGGTCATATTGGGCACCAACAAGATCTCCTTCTTGTTAGTTCTTGAGCTTTCCATTAATGGATGAACATTCTTGACTTCAAATTAGAAGCCCTCCAATTAGTTGCACCCAAGACTATCCCTCAAAACCACAAACTAATATGTACTAGATATTTATATTGTGGTTTACCTTAAAATTGATTACTAACACTCATATATTACATTGATAATTTTAGTAATCTTTCATGAACAATTTGGATTAAAATCTCATCTTTTTGATGAAGATTAAAGAGAGAGAAGAGAGAAAAGTACATGAACTTTTTGCATGTGATTAATTGAATGAATTATATGAGAAAAATAAAATCCTCTTAATGGTGGAGTGTTTTCACGGTTGGAAAAATGGAGTATATGGCATCTACTTATTACTTTTTGTCTTTACAAGAAATAGATGTGTAAGAGTAGGTGTAAGGCTATTAGGTGTAGGCATCATTGTTTTATTTTTATCACATAAAATAACCACAACCCACTAACTCCTCCTCCATTTCGGTCCACTTCTATAAAATGGACTAGCATTTTATTTTTGTCAATTTGTCATTTGTCACACAATATGTCACATGTAGTATGATACATGTCACTAATTAATTAAATGCATATTTATCACATAAATATCATTTTATAAACTAATTAAATTACATTCAACAAATTGACTAGTGATACTTGATCACATAAATAAAATGGGTCATATAATTACAATTCACAATATCTTGTAATTATAATCAACCATTCATTCTTATCTTTATTGTTTCTCAAACAATAAACAATTTTAGTAATAAAGCATTTTATTTACTAAAATAAATCTTATTTAATCCCATTACAATAAGATATCAATATTCTCTCTCACAAATTGAATTGTTCAATTTTAAGGAATTAATTAATCAGACGGTATACAATTAATTAACCTTTTCAATTAAGGGAATCGTCCTTTAGGTGTGACCTCAAGGGATCAACTGATCACCACCGTCGCACGACAGTAATGTCAAACTCTAGCCAGCCAATCATTACCGATATGTGTGGACCAGTTGACTATATATATTATGTATCATCCCTTCCGTATTCTTGTAATGAGATTTAATAATGATATTTAAATCATGTGATCGCACTATTGTTGAGGACACATTTCCCAACACTTATGACCGCTTATAGAGTTCTGGCAAATTTATATAGCCTGGTCGTGGCGAGAGCTACTATAGTATTCTAATGAGTCGATTCTTTTGACTAAAGACTGTTCGCCTAAGATGGCACAGTTTCAGATTAACTTTGATTTGTGTTACTACGACCTTCGTAAATGGGGTCAAATGGGCATATTTTGGGTTATGATGGTTGTGGCTAGTCGAAGGGAATAAGTGCAATAGGAATTGTCCACCCCTAGTCAGGGTTATAAAAATATCTCAGGGCCACTCGAGGAGTAATGAACTGGAAATGCGTGGCCACGCTCGGAAGATATCTATGGTAGATAAATCCGGTCAATCAGTTATTCTCCAGATCGAGGAAACCACTCTCGATATGATCACTTGCAAGTACGACCTGAAAGACACCTTGCATTGAGTGGGAGATAGTAATAGGACAAGAGAATTGGTGACGCACACTTGTCGAGGACAAGTGGGAGATTGTTGGAATATGTGTCCTCCGACAATAATGCGATCACAACTGTCGATCATGATGATCACATGTTTAAAGTCTCATTTTAGGAATATAATTGGGAAGTAATATTTTACTGTCAACTGGTCTACACATATCGGTAATGATTGGCTGACTAGAGTTTGACATTATTGTCGTGCGACGGCGGTGATCAGTTGATCCCCTTAGGTCATACCTAACGGGTAACACTCTTAATTGATTATTTAATTAATCGTATGACGATACGGTTTAATTAAATTATTTAAAATTGACGGACGATTTTGGAAGTAAAATTTACGTATCTCATTATAATTTGATTAAATAAGATACGGTCTAAGTGATCGAATTGTTTTATTACTTAGATGAAATTATTGTTTACAGAAACAATTGAATTTGAATGAAAAATTTATTATAAATACAAGATGTTGTGATTTATAATTGGTAAATCATTTTGGTACAAGTAATTATGAATTACTGAGTCGATTTTGATCATGACGTATTTTTATTAATGCGTTGATTTTTAATATGTTAAAAATGCATAACAATTTTACATGACTCGTGACATGTGACAAATTGACAAAATAATGTGTAAAATGGATTTTCCATTTTACACCATATGTGCCGAAATAAGGAGGGTGTATTAGGCTTATTTTTGTGTTAATTATGTTTAGTGGAAGGCATAATCATAAGACCTAATGCATAGCCTTACATGCCTATAATTCTTGGGAAGATTTGAAGCTCATGCATTGGCCATTACCCACCCCTCATACCCGGTTTTCCTTGTTAAAAGGGCAAGGGTCTTTTGCTCATTTTTCTCTAATATTCACTACATGCATACTAGTGAATAATTATTCATTTCTTACATCTAAAATATAGAGTTTTAGAGAGATAAAAATTACTTCTTCTTCTCCCTTCTCTTAACCGAAATAAAGAGACCAAAATCAATATTTTTGGGTCAATTTTATTTAGATTAATATTGTTCTAGTATTAATAATATTAATTTTATTAAGAGGTTATCTTGGGTATTATTCCTTGGGAGGGATTCTAAACTTGAATCCTTTGTTCATCCAATTTTAGGAGAGCTCAAGAACAAGTGAGTAGGAGAACTCATTTGTGCCCAATAATCCGAAATTTCCATTGTAAGAATGACGATTTCTTCTTTATCTTTATTCATGTTTGCATGCATAAGATATAATTAATTTTATGACTAAATTAAAGTGAAACATATATGAATATGTTGATGCATTATGAGATATAGATTGCTAACAGGTGAAGCCTCCGGGTCTATGGAGGTAGATGATGATGATGATGCTAGTGAAGAATTTGATGATGAGGATGATGATGGAAGCGATGTCGCCATGAGCGACGATTGAGGGATTAGACAAGCTTTTGGAGGATACCACTACCCATTGTGAGTTTCCTACCCCTCCTTTTAGCTTTGTCTTTATAACTTTTTTAATTCAATCTTGATCATGAGTATTGAGTCCTAGCACCACATAGAGGACTCTCACCTAGGACTCATTGAGGTGTCTTTTATTGTTCCCACATGAAAAATCCAAAATGACAAATCAAGCTTAGTTGCATGCATAGCATTTTTATGCATGAACTCCCTCACTCTCATTTGGTTTGGGGAAGTTCAAGCATACGCATTGGGAGTTAATTTAAGTTATGCTCTCCAACCAAACAAAAATTCATGCATCATATACCATAGCTTAGTTTGCATTCACTTTTGTTCATATATCATATAGTTTGCATTTAGTATAGAAATCATGCATTTTCATATAGTTTGCATGATTTTCTATCGTATTGGCCATTGAGAACAATGCCCATACTAGTGTGGGGATGGGAATTCTAACATGACTTTTATAAAACAAAAATGATAAAAATTGAAAATTTTGAAAAATACAAAAAAATGTCTTTTTATTTCATAAACATAAAAACTATAAAAATTTGAAAAATGCGAAAACCCAAAAACATGTTCATTTCCCTTATAGTTTAGAATTGTATATATTGTATATACTTGTTTGTTTGATTGTTTGTTTATCCTTTTTCACATTGATCAACTACGCCACATCCGAGACATGAGGATATTGAAGACCGCATGGTATGATCTTTCCAATCTCCTTTTTCCACTTTATGTTAATGACTATGTGGCTTTATTTTGATTGATGCGGTATAAACAATGTGATTATGGGATTGCATTTAGATTATATGGCATACTAGGTGATAGAAGCATATGCATTAGGTTGTATAAATGTTAGTTGCATCATGGCATATAGTTGCATTTAGAAAAAAAAATTGTGAAAGCATATATTTGGGAAACTTGACAAGTGTATATAGGCCCTTGTAGATACTTTTTCTTCTTGAGACTTTGCTTGTTAGAATACTTGTAAAACATCCTAGGATGTGTCATGCTAGTATCCTTTGACCCATGGATTAAGGCCTAGTCAAGAGTACCTTGTGGTGTGATAACTCCTTGGCTACCGTTTATTCCAAGGTGACCCTTGAAACCATGTAACCATCGTCCATGCTCTACCACATTTTGTCATCAAAAAGGAAATGGGCACAAAAATTGTTCAAATTTGAGTTCAAGAATTGAAATGAAAGTCAAAAAAAGTTTGCAATTGCATCAAAAGAAAAGAAAAGTAACAAAAATGAAAACTCCTATGCTTCAAAAATAAGCACCCTCGTTACTAATTGGGGTGACTTTGAAAATGTTCAAAAAAGGAAAATGCAAGAAAAAGTTGAAGTTGTCAAGTATTGAAATGCCAAACATCAAAAGAAATGGCAAAAACAAAGTGTTCTCAAAACGTCAAATGCCACAAATTGGGGGGAAAAACAACAACAAAAGCAAACTCCCATATGAAACTCAAATACTATCGATCCCTTTATCCATCGAATCCACTTTTGTGCATGGTAGAGAGGGGACGACCCTTCTTCTTGTTTAGGCAAGAAGGGGAATTCCGCGATCCTCCAGTGTTTCTAACACCATAGGGAGTCTACCCTTGTCGAAAGCATTTAACGATTGAGGACAAAGGTACCCTAGCTTGACACAACTTGGAGGTGATTTATTTGTATCCTTCTAGGCTTAGTAGTTTGAAGAAACCATATCTATGAAGGAATGTGTACCTTAGATTGCTTCCCTTATAGATAATTTCCGCCACTTAGATGAGGAAAGTGGCTATTTATTTTTGTAGATGCATCCATTACTTGTTTTATGTGCTTTAATGATTGGATGTGTCACCATTTTGGCAAGACCCACCTTGCCTTGCAAGGAGGCATCCTACCTCATGGTTGTCTTATTGTGAGTTGAAGGGGCGGAGTGAGACCCGCTAGTTGTCTCACATCGGCTATATTAGTAGGTTAGTTTGAATAAGGGTCCTAGTTTTTGTCACCTCTTTACTCGGGACGAGCAAAGGTTCGGTTTGGGGATGTTTGATGTGACTCAAATTTGAGCACATTTAGTCCCCGAATTAGCCTCGTTCCTAAGCTTTTTAGTACATAATTGGGTCATTTACTATCTTTAGTTTCCCATTTTGTATATTCTTTGAGGTTTTGTTCTCTTGGTAGGAGAGGAGTGCAAACCTTGCATTTACATGGCAAAATGGAGCTAAATTGATCGCACCTAATGACCAAGCATCAAGGGGAAGACAATACTAGATGGCCTATGTAGATAATGAAGTAGATTGGGCAGTGGCGAAAGGATCCTTGCATCCCCGGATTGGTCCTCGCGGATTATAAAGGAAGAAAAGAAGAAAAGCTGCCTGCCACGGGATCCGAGCGGATCACAGACGATCCGAGCGTCTCCCTTCACCATAATCCGAGCGTCCCATGCTGAAGACGCTCGTTCTGAAGCAAGGTGATCCGAGCGTCTCCCCTGACAATCCGCTCGGATCTTACTACAGGGAACCCGTGCCTATCCTCAAGACGCTCGTCCCGTTCCAAGACCAGCAAAACGGAGATGCTCATCTCCTTGGAGAGGAGCATTTCCTCAACTTTTCTTAAGGACTTAATAGTCATTTAAGCCCTTAGTAACCCTAATTTTTGTACCTAATCTTTAGTATAAATACCCCTTTGTACTACTTAGATTATCATAAAGTTGTAATCAACTAGTAATCATTCCTTAATCTTGTAATCAACTCTTAATCTAGTCTTAATACAAATCTCAACACTTAATCTTTCCTTAATTTCTCTATTGTTCATCATTTATTTTGGGTAATTAGAAGATCATTTGGGTTTATTGGGAGATTGACAACCTTCCATCAATCATCAAGTACTTATATTATTCTTTGCATTATTATTTTGGAATCTCCATAGGTATAATTCTCTTAAGCCTTGCTTTAATTATTGTTAATCATTTTCATTCATTCATCATGTTTTGTCTTGTTAATGTGTTTGACAACCTTGTTAGCATGTTAAACTTGATAATGAGTGACTAGTTTCTTTAGCTAGGGTTAATGGGTAATTAGGGGAAACCAACATGGGGAATGATTCATGCTTAATCTAATATGTTCACATAATTCATTTGCTTGCTTGTTGTGATTTCAACTTATGCACATGTTATGTTTGATGAAATGCGAGCCTATGAATCCTTGTATTTTTTTACCCCTCACTTATCTTTTCAATGAGGCTTGTAAGACATAAACCAACTCGAGCCTCATTAGACCATGCATAATGTTGAATAGGAAGGATTAAGTCGACTTGTAGGTGTTGTACAATCTAATCGATTCGGCTCCGGGACCCAAACCTTCTTAGGAATTGTAAGATATACACTAACTCGATCCCATCACAACAATAATTGCTTGCTTATAATTTGAGAACATGTTTGTATCATCAACTCCCATGTTTTCCCCTATGAACCCATGATACCCTAGTGCTTTTAATCAATTGTTTACACCTTCATTTTATTTACCTTGCTTTGTTTTTATTGTTGATTAGTTTTAATTGATCTCCTATTTCAACCCCAAATTCTGACACCCTAAGACACGACCATTTACAATTGAAAATCCTACATCAATACCCGTCCCTTGAGATCCGACCTTTACTTGCCTCTTTACTAAGAGTAGTTGGTGAAGTTATAAATATTGTTTTGGTTGGGTAACTTTTGACGACGAGTTTTAAACCTTCGAACCAACAGTAGTCTATTTTTGGGCACTCGATCGAGTAGGTTTGGGCACTCGATCGAGCGGGGTCAGCTCGATCGAGTAAGAAGGTGGCTCAGTTGAGTACGTTTTTGGATGCATTATGGTCAGGTTCTGGAGTCGAGGCACTCGATCGAGTAAGTGGGCAACTCGATCGAGTGGCCTCAACTCGATCGATTAGGTTACGATACTCGATCGAGTGGGTTTTACGCATGTCATTTTCATTTTTTGAGTATGGGATGTGTGTTCATGTTTACCTTTTCTTATATAGTTTGAAGATTCTTATATAGTTTGAAGATGCCGCCAAAGAGAACGGCATTGTATGCCAGGGCTGAGAACATGAGCGTAGATGAGATAGTTAAGATGTTGGAGCACCAACATGCTCTTACTGAGGCTTTAAAGAAGTTCGGAAAAGATAAGGAGGCGGGTGTAGATTTCGCCATGATGAGTATCAATATAGCGAGGTTTAACCCAAGGAGTATATGGGCACTGGGGCGCCAATTCTGCTGGCTAATTGGCATAGGAAGATGGAAAACATACTCAATATGGTGCATTGCCCAGAGGAGTTCCGAGTGGAACAAGTTGCGTTCTACTTGAGGGAAGCAGCAAGAGAGTGGTGCGATTAGGTTAGGGTGAGTGCTCTGGATCTATATGTGAGACAGGGGTTATCTGTTATACCATGGGATGAGTTTAAGAGGGCTATGAGGCGAGAGTTTGTGCCGGAACATGTGCGTAGCAAGCTGAGAGAGGAGTTTGATGACTTCAAGATGACTTCTGATATGAAAGTTGTGGAGTATTATCACAAGTTCAATGAGAAGTCTAGGTACGCAGAGGATATGGGCCTAAGCCAAGAGAACTTGGCATTGAGATTTGAGAAGGGGTTGACACCCAAGATTATGGAGAAGTTTCCGGTAGGGGTACTTACTGATGTTAAGGAAGTATATGAGCGTGCTGGGAGAGTTGAGAGGTTGGTGGAGATGACTAAGGAAAACAGGGAGAGAGCTTCTGAGAAGAGGAAGGCTGAGAGTGAGGGAGGTGGCCAGACTAGTTACAAGAGGGGCGGCCATAACCAAGTGAGAGCTTACTCTTCGGGGTCGGGGTTTAGCGGTGGAGCTTCTTACGGGCGTGGCCGTGGTGGTGGTAGTGGCAGCTGGGGTTTGACTTGCTTTAACTGTGGCAGTGTGGGCCACAAGAGACATGAGTGTACCAGTGCAGCGGGCCAGGGTTTTCAGAGGCAGTCACAGGGAGTTTCTCTCAGGGTCCGTCTCAGAGTTTTGCGAGTAACAGGCCGGCTGGGTCGTGGAATCATTAGGGTGGTCAGAGTAATAACAATGGTGGGGCTAACCGCAATGGCGGTAATTCATACCAGAGACCGGCGACGAACAATAACCAGGGGTCGGGGTCGGCTGCTAAGCCGTCTACCTCAGCCAGTACTGTTCAGGGAGGTGGACAGAAGACCAGTGGTAAGCTGTTTATGATGGAGAAGAAAGCAGCTGAGGATGACGCTCACGTTATCACAGGTACTTTTCTTGTTAATGGAGTATATACCTTTGTTTTGTTTGATTCGGGGGCGTCACAGTCGTTTGTATCATTGAGTCATGCTAAGCTTTTGGGTTTGAGAGAGTTTGAGTCTCTAAATGAGGAGGTGTTCATAACGTCGGGTGAGTCTGTATATTGTGGGAGGTTGTATAGGGGTGTGTCTATGATAGTTGGGCAGGTTGACCTACTAGTGGACTTGTTAGAGTTTCCCTTTGATGGTTTTGAGATGATAGTGGGTATGGACTGGTTGGGTAAGTACAAGGCTAAGATAGACTGTCATCAAAAGAGGGTTTATCTAAGAGGTCCTAAGGGGATTAGTGTGTCTATCATGGGTTTGTTGTCAAACCCAAAGTTAAGTTGATTGCAGCAGTGGCCTTGAAGTCTTATCTGAGGAAGGGGTGTCCGTTGATCTTATGCCATGTGAGAGACCATAGTATGGAGAGTCCGACAGTTGAGCAGATACCAGTGGTGGGAGAGTTTCTAGTTGAGATACCGGGTTTGCCACCGAAGAGGGAGATAGATTTCAGTGTTGAGTTGAAACCAGGGACGGGACCAATTTCTAACGCACCGTACCGTATGGGTCCTAAGGAGTTCGAGGAGCTGAAGAAACAGCTTGATGATTTGATTGAGAAGGGATACATTAGACCTAGTGTATCACCGTGGGGAGCTCCAGTTCTGTTTATGAAGAAGAAGGATGGGAGTTTGAGGTTATGCATCGATTATAGAGAGCTGAACAGGGTTACAGTGAAGAACAAGTATCCTTTGCCGAGGATAGATGATTGTTTGATCAGTTGAACGGTGCAACGGTCTTTTCTAAGATCAATTTGAGGTCGGGTTATCATCAGGTGAAGATTCAGGAGGAGGACATAACGAAGACAGCTTTTACATCGAGGTATGGTCACTATGAGTATGTTGTGATGCTGTTTGGGTTGTCTAACGCACCTGCAGTGTTTATAGATTTGATGAACCGGGTCTTCAGTCAGTTTTTGGATCGGTTTGTGGTGGTCTTTATCGATGATATCTTAGTCTACTCTAAGACTAAGGAGGAGCATGAGGAGCATTTGAGGATAGTCTTGCAGACTTTGCGAGACAATCAGCTGTATGCAAAGTTAACTAAGTGTGAGTTCTGGTTAGAGGAGGTTGCTTTTCTGGGGCATGTGATTTCAAAGAAGGGTGTAGCTGTGGATCCTGAAAAGATAGAGGCAGTTACTCGGTGGGAAGCACCGAAGAATGTAACTGAGATCAGGAGTTTCTTGGGTTTGGCAGGGTACTATCGACGATTTGTGAAAGACTTTTCCAAGATAGCCAGACCTATGACAGCTTTGATGAGGAAAGAGAATAGGTTTCGTTGGGATGAAAGTTGTGAGACGGTGTTCCAAACATTAAAGGAGCGTTTGACCACAGCTCCAATCTTAGCATTACCTGAAGGGAGTGAGAACTTTGAAGTGTACACTAATGTTTCAAATAATGGGTTGGTGTGTGTGTTGATGCAGAATGGGAAAGTGATTGCCTATGCTTCTACGCAATTGAAGCCTTATGAGGAAAACTATCCGACACACGATCTGGAGTTGGGTGCAGTTGTGTTTGCTCTCAAGATTTGGAGGCACTATCTTTATGGGGCGACTTTTAAGGTGTTTTCAAATCACAAGAGTCTCAAGTACATCTTCACTCAAAAGGAGTTGAACATGAGACATAGGAGGTGGATGGAGCTGATTGAGGATTACGACATGTATATTATATACCATGAAGGGAAGGCTAATGTGGTTGCAGATGCGCTGAGCAGAAAGAGTGTGCATTGTCTTTGCACAGCTATGTCTTTGATGAGGTTAAGAGATGAGGTAGGGAAGATGGGGATACATATGATACAGAAAGAGGATGCTAGAGGGGTTTGACACTGGAGCCAGACCTTTATGATGGTATTCGCAGGAAACAGGCATTGGATCCTAAGATTGAGGAGTGGAGAGCTGGAGTAGAGAAAGGGACGATGTCTCGATTCTCTATTCATACAGATGGTAGTGTGAGATTCGATGGTAGTTGTTGTGTACCCAATGATGAGGAATTGAGAAAGATGATCATGACAGAGGCTCATTGCACACCGTATTCAGTACATCTAGGCGGTGACAAGTTATATAAAGATTTGAAGAAGACTTTCTGGTGGCCTGGGATGAAGAAGGAAACAGCTGAGTTTGTGGCTTGTTGTTTGACATGTCAGAGAGTTAAGGGGGAGGAGCGACGGCCACAAGGTAAGATTCAGTCCCTTGAGGTACGTGAGTGGAAGTGGGAGTCCATTTCTATGGATTTTATAGTGGGTTTGCCTAGGAGTCAACAGGGTAACAATATGATATGGGTTATAGTTGATCGATTGACCAAGTCAGCTCACTTTGTGCCGATGAAAGATACTTGGACCAAGATACAGTTAGCTTTAGCTTATAGGAAACATATGGTTCATTTGCATGAGGTGCCTAAGGATATAGTGTCAGATAGAGATGCAAGGTTCATATCGCGGTTTTGGAAAGAGTTGTAGGAGTTGATGGGAACTACCTTGAAGATGAGTACTGCATTTTATCCTGCAACAGATGGCCAGACAGAGAGGACCATCAAGACTTTAGATGATATGTTGCAAGCTTGTGTGATGGATTTTGGTGGTAGCTGAGAGGAGAGGTTGGACCAGATTGAGTTTTCTTATAACAACAGCTATCACGCGACTATTGGTATGGCACCTTTTGAGGCTTTGTATAGGAGGAGGTGTAGGAGTCCGATTTGATCGGATGATAGAGCTGAGGCAGTGGTTTTAGGACCACGGATGGTAGAACAGGCTAAGCTGATTAGGCAAAAGATGAAAGCGGCTCAGGATCGACAAAAGAGTTATGCAGATTTACATCGGCGTGACATGGTGTTTCAGGTCGGAGACAAGGTTCTTTTGAAAGTGTCTCTTATGCGTAGAGTCATGAGATTTGGTAAGAAAGGGAAGCTGAGCCAGAAGTTTATCGGACCATATGAGATTCTCGATCGTGTGGGCGAGGTTGCTTATCGGTTAGCTTTGCCAGCTGCTTTGGATAGGGTGCATAATGTGTTTCATGTATCTCAGTTGCGGAAGTATGTGAGTGATCCTTCACATGTGTTAGAGGTAGAGAACATCGAGTTGGATGAGTCCTTGTCTTATCTTGAGGTGCCAAAACAGATTCTTGATCGCAAGGTTAGGAAAACTAGACATGGGGAAACGGTTTTGCTTAAGGTTCTTTGGTCTAACCATGAGGTTGAGGAGGCTACTTAGGAGGCGGAGGAAGCTATGAGGGAGCGGTATCCGTCTCTTTTTGATCAGGTATGTGTGGTTACGGGGACGTAACCATGTTTCTTTTAGGGGGGTCGGAGATGGTCTCATAGAGTTTTTGCATGTTTTGTGTTGGTTCTAGTACAGTTAGTAGTTGTTTTGACTTTTGAGTCGGTTTGAGTGTTGTTTTGGGAGTTGTGTTTTGAGTTTTGGTTATAATGTTGTGTCGGAGTGGTGATAGTGTGTTTTGTTTTTGTCTATGGGTTGAACTTCGGGGACGAAGTTCTTTTTAAGGAGGGAAGACTGTAATACTACGGTTTTCTATGTCTATGGATACTCTATCGAGTGGGACTTACTCTGTCGAGTAAGTAGCTTTTTACGCAAAACAATAGGCTGCCTGTAGGGTACTCGAACGAGTAAGTGTGACACTCGATCGAGTAAGTGGCACTCGATCGAGTAAGGGACTTACTCGATCGAGTAAGTGCGTATTTCAGGGTGTTTTAGCCGGGTTTTGTTAATAATGCGGGATTAATATAAAAGGATTCCGTCACTTTTCCTTGAACACTTTTATCATCTAAAAACTTTTCAAGAGAATATTAGAGGTTACGTTGTTCGCTTTCGCCGCATTATTAGCAAATCCCAAGGCTTGGTTTGTCGGATTGTTCTATTCTTTATGCCGTTGTTATCGTTGTGTCGAGGGTAAGCTTCTTGTATAATTTTTATAATGTTTTGATAAGTATGATTAAACCCTAATTGGGTAGTTTTGGGGGTTTGGGGATATTATGATGAGTAGATGGTAATTGTATGTATACATGTTATAGGAGGATGATTCGTAGAGGAGAAGTTCTGATTAGCTGCTAGACGGTCTGTGGTGATTGCTATTCCAGTTAGGGTTTCCCTACTCAGTATTGTTTACATGGCATTGTTGATTGTTGGTGATTATTTTATTGTTGTTGATTGATTATCATAAAGGAATTGGCATTTGGTGATTGTGATTGTATAACGTGATTGTTGTGTAACTGTCGGTGGTTCTCGGGGTGCGTCCCTGGCTGAGTGGAGTCACTTGCGGGAGTAGCTTCATGCCCTTGATTCGCCCTCTATGGAACCCGCCACAGAGGGGATGTGCACATTAAGGAACATGGGTTTATCGCTCGGATGAGATGAGCGGGGCTTAGGTGGGACGGCTGCGGTCCCCCACTGGCGGTGTGGAATACTTGTTGCGATGAGTATTCTAGCAGGACTACACACTATAGTGTGTAGTCAGGTGTGTGGTGATGTGACGGAGTTGGGGATTGATTTGGTTTGTAATATTGTTTTATTGCAGCTGTTTGTTTTGTGTAATCAGTACTGACCCCGTTTAAATGTTTTAAAAACTGTGGTGATCCATACGGGGATGGTGAGCAGTTATTGAGCAGATATGAGTTGATGCGCATGGGATAGCTGGGTTGAGTCATCACGAGCTGTCTTAGAAGTCTTCCGCTGTGTCGAACACCCTTTCAGTTGTTTAGTTGGTTTAGTTTTTTAGATCAGTTGTACTTTTTACTTTATCAGTTTTGGTTGGACTTGTATCACATTAAACTATTTAATAAAGTACATTTCGTTATTGTCTATTTAATATACATTGCCTCGGGTAACCGAGATGGTAGCACTTTCATGCCTTAAGTGGTCCTGGTAAGGCACTTGGAGTATGGGGGTGTTACACTTTAGGTCTAGGAATCAAGTGCCACACTTTGTTTCTTTCGAATTTTTGCAACTCTTCTTGAATGGCAACGATCCAATCTGATTCAGCAAGGGCTTCTTTGATATTTGTAGGTTCAATAGTGGAGAGAAAGGAATAAAAGGAGCAAAAGTTGTTCAATTCTCTACGGGTTTGAAAACCTCTCCTTAAATTTCCAAGAATGTTCTCCATGGGATGAGAATCTTTATATTTCCATTTCTTATAGATTGAAGACTCGTCATTGTCATTTGAACTAGGCTCACCTTCTTCAAATGATTGGGATTCAAGAATTGTTCCCCCCGAGTTTAACCCCGGGGGTTATAGTAGAATCAGGTATAACTCTTGATTCTATACCTTGGTTTGGATTTGAAGTTATAGCTTCATCAGATATAACTTCAGTTTCCAAGTTCTTGTTTTGAGAGGAAGTTATAGTATCATCAACTAAAACCTCAGCTCTCTTTCCCTTTTCATTGAAGGATTTCCACGTTCATCATTCGTGCCTTCAATTTCTTTGTCTTCCTCATCCAGCTCTGGAGGATCACCTCTAGATAGACGGAAATCATGTTCGTTCATATCTTCTTCCTCATCCTGTTCAGCTTTATCAAACGTATTATTCTCATCAAAAATAACATGAACACTTTCTCGATGCATAAAGTTCTTTTATTAAAATCCTTATATGCTTTACTATGATTAGAGTATCCAACGAAAACTGCTTCGTCACATCTAGGATCAAATTTGCTTAAACGATTTTTGCCATTATTATGGACGAAACATTTACTTCCAAAGCAATGTAGATGAGATATGTTAGGTTTTCATCCTCTGAGAAGCTCATATGGAGTTTTCTTAATGATAGGTCTAATCAAAGCTCGATTATGAACATAGCATGCAGTGCTAATAGCTTCAGCCCAAAAGTTGCGAGGTAAGCCACTACACCTAACATAGTGCGTGCCATATCCTCAAGTGTTCTATTCATACGTTTAACAACACCGTTTTATTGTGGGGTTCGTGATGCAGAAAAGTTGAGACCTACACCGTTTTCCCTACAAAATTCTATGAAAGCATGATTATAAAATTCGATGCCATGATCGGTACGTATGGAAACTAATTTTGATCTGTACTTATTTTGGACAAGCTTCATTAGAACTACAAACTCATCGAAATTTTTATCTTTTAAATTCAGAAAAAGAGGCCAAACGTACCTGGAATAATCATCTACTTGAACAAAAACATGCCTGGATCCGCCTCTACTTCTTACCTTCATTGGGCCACACAGATCCATATGTACTAGTTCCAGTGGTTCTTTTGTGCTTAACACTCTCTTAGGTTTGAATGACGATCTCACTTGTTTGCAACGAGCACACGAGTCACATAGCTTTTCTTGATCAAATTTGATTGATGGCAACCCCTCAACCAAATCCCATTACTTAAGTTTATTCAGAATTGTAGAGCTAATGTGAGAAAACCTCTTGTGCCACAAACACGGATCATCTAAAGTAGCTTTTATGCATGTAAACAAGTTAGTAGGAATTACATTCAAATCAATCATATAGACATTCCTTTTACGATGCCCTTCAAGAATAACACTACTAGTTCCTTCAATTATTATTCGACAAGTATCTGAATGAAAAACGACTTTATTTCCCTTGTCGAATAATTGAGAAATACTGAGTAAATTATGCTTGAGTCCTCTAACAAGATAAACATCACTAATTGCATGAGAAGTAGAAATACCGACCTTACCAACATCAACAACCTTACCTTTCTTGTTATCTCCAAATGTAACCTTACCTCCATCAAATGGTTCAAGTGAAAGAAACAGGTTTATATCTCCAGTCATATGCCTTGAACACCCGCTATCAAGGTACCATAGATTATTTTCTTTCACCACAACCTGTAAAGAGTTTAGATACAGTTTTTAGGTACCCAAGCAAGGTTGGGTCCTTTAATGTTAGTCACCCTA
Source organism: Silene latifolia (assembly GCF_048544455.1). Classification (NCBI taxonomy): domain Eukaryota; kingdom Viridiplantae; phylum Streptophyta; class Magnoliopsida; order Caryophyllales; family Caryophyllaceae; genus Silene; species Silene latifolia. The sequence continues at coordinate 59,886,861 of NC_133526.1, forward strand.
AAGATTATATTTTTTCTAACCCAGACTTGTCTAATGGTTTTCCATTTGATAGATGAATGGGTTTGTTTTGGAGGTGTCCTAGTCTTAGGGTAAGCCCAAGGCATTTCACGTGGTTGTTTTTCAGGTTGTTTCAGGGGAGCCGGACTCTTTAGGCTTCTGTGGTTGTTTAGGTTCATTGCTCTTTTTCTTGTAATCAAAACTCATATCATAGAACCAACGGAAGTTATTATTTCTTTCTTCATTCAAGTTAGGTTCATTTATGGGAATATCATTTTGTTCAACAACCCTGTTAGATGCTTTAACGAATTGAATGCCTTTGCGTAAATCTTGCACGTGTTTAACACAGTTGTCTTCAACATGTCCCGTATGACCACAGTAATTACAAATCAAGTATTCAGGTGAATTAACATATTTTCTCTTCCTAAAATCTTGTTCGGAAGGAGTTGATTTGCATTTAGAGTGATCTATACGACCATAGCACTCATGTCCTAAACCCATTTTCATATTATTATCTGATTGCTCAGTTAGAAAATTTAGGACTTTCGTGCTCCCTTCCCATTTGTCGTGAACCTTCCTAGTATGTAAGAGCAGATCCTTTAAAGATTGAATTTCTTTTAAACATTCTAAATGATCTAGTTCTACAACTTTAGAGGGATTATTCTCTTTATAGTTGTCACGAAAATCTTGGAACCTTTTGTTAAGAACTCGTACCATCTCAGAGTGTAGCTTCTTAGTATCGGATAGTAGAGTTTTAGATTCTTTCAATTGCTGATTCGGAGAATCTATTTCCTTCTTTTGATCTGAGACTATAGCTTCTCTAGTTGTTGCCTTAGTCTTTAGAAGATCTTTGACTTTTCTCAGTTCTAAGGTTATAGCTTCATTAGCTATAACCTTGGCTCGGAGATGTTTAATGTTGAGTTTTATTTCTGAGGTTATATCTTCATTAGCTATAACTTTAGACTTAAGAGCTAACTTTTCAGCATTTGTCGAATCTAAAGTTGTAGCTTTATTAGCTGTAACTTTAGATTTGAGCTTCTTGGTTTTAGTTTTTAGAAGACGATTCTCTTTAGCAATATCTAGAATCTGTTCTTTCAAATCTTTCAGTTCCAGATCTTGTTCGTGACACTTATCAAGAGATTGTTCGAAGTATTCTTTTAACGCACTCTTAGATAACTTTTTGGCTTGTTTATTAAGTTCAAGATAACTTACCTCCTCTTCTTCATCTTTTGATTCAGATTCACCTAGAATACAGTACTCTGAGCTCGAACTAGTGCTGTCATCGTCATTGTTAGATATCAAGTGAAGACTGACGTTGCTTAGGAATAGATTGACAACTTCTTCATCTTCAGATCCCTTGTCATCTTCTGTGTCGAGGTCTCCCCAACACGATGCTAACATGACTTGTTTAAATTCATTTTTGGTCTTTTCACGTTTAGTCTTGTCCTTGATTTTCTCCCATGTGGGACAGTCTTTGATCATATGAACGGACTCTCCACACTTGAAGCATCCTCTATTAATGTATGACGATTTTGACTTACTTGCTTTCTTATTGAAGGATTTATTATTATAGGACGACTTTGTTTGCTTGTTTCTAAATAGTTTCTTTTTGAAGCGTCCGACAAACAAGACCGTCTCATCCTCAATATCGGATTCAACCTTTTCACTTTCTTATGCTTGAAGATCCATGCTCTTATTTTTAATTGGTTCAGCATCATCGTTATCTAGGACAATCTCGTGAGCCATAAGGGCTCCTATGAGTTCCTGATAAGACAAGGAAGTAAGATCTCTTGATTCTTCCATTGTTGTCACCTTAGGACGCCACTTTTTGGTCAGACTTCTAAGGACTTTTCTCGCAATGTCCTTCGATTCAAACTTTCTACCAAGATTTATTAATTCATTTATGATACTGGAGAATTGTGTAGGCTATCAAGAGATTCATTTCGCTCCATTGTAAACAGCTCATATTTTTGAATCAGCAAGTCAATACGATATTTCTTTACAATTGTTGTCCCCTCATAAGCTAATTCAAGACCATCCCATATTTCCTTGGCCGAGGTACAAGAAGAAACACGATCAAATTCATTTGATGTCATGCCATTTTGCAACAGGCTTATAGCTTTTGAATTTTTCTCAGCTTTCTTGTAATCAGGCTCCACATAGTCTTCTTTCTTTTTCTCATAGGTAGTGCCTTCAGTAGATCCGACTAGAATTTTATTCGGTCCAGTTTGTATGATCTTCCAGCACTCCCAATTGTTGGAATATGTGTCCTCCGACAATAATGCAATCACAATTGTCGATCATGATGATCACATGTTTAAATCTCATTTTAAGAATACGAAAGGGATGATACATTACATATATATAGTCAACTGGTCCACACATATCGGTAATGATTGACTGGCTAGAGTTTGACATTACTGTCGTGCGACGGTGGTGATCAGTTGATCCCTTGAGGTCACACCTAAAGGACGATTCCCTTAATTGAAAAAGGTTAATTAATTGTATGTCGATACAGATTAATTAATTCCTTAAAATTGAACAAATTATTATCATAAGAGAGAAAATGACATCTTATTATAATGTGATTAAATAAGATTTTATTTAGTAATTTAAGAAGTTATATTACTAAAATTAATCGGTGTTTGCGAAACACGCGAGATGAGAATGATAAGTTAGTTATAATTACAAGATGTTGTGAATTATACTAACTAGTATTTAAATGACCATTTCATGTGAAAGTAATTTTGAATTACTAGTCAATTTGTTAAATGTGATTTATTTAATTTGTTAAATATGCATTTTAAATTAAAACATGACATAAGACAGGTCACATGTCACATGACATACAATTGTACAATTGACAAAAATAAAATGGATTACATATTACACATGATAACCGAAATATTGGTGGGTAATTTTAGAAGTTTTGTCTTATTCATTTGTCTATGACATTTGATAGTGACTTAACTATGACAAAGGCTTACACTAATTAGTCTTGTAAAGACAAAAAGGAAAAAGAAAAAGGTCCTAAAACCCTCCATACCCACCGGGTTTTAGTAGTAACAATTGAGAGATTTTTCTCAATTTTTATTCATTCTCTCATGTTTTATGAAAACACAACACTCTCTCTCTTGTTCTTCATAAAAATTATATTTATGAATCTAATTTGTACAAATCAATCACTAATAATACTAGTAGTAGTATATGAGTATTAGTAATCGATTTTAAGGTAAACCACATTACAAATATCTAGTACATATTATTTTGTGGGATTTTGGGATAGTCTTGGGTGCTACTTATTGGAGGGCTTCTATTTGAAGTCATGGATGATCATCCTAATGTATTTTCTAGCTCAAGAACAAATGAAGGTAGGAGACCTTCATTTGTGCCCATTTGGCCGAATTTTTGATGGTGAGAAAACGATTTTCTCATCTCTTGTTATTTAGTTTGCATGCATAAGATCAACAATTTATTTTATGACTAAATAAATTAATTCATATATGAATATGTAAATTAATGAGATTAATGATTCTAACAAGCGGTATCATGAGCCTTAGGTTGTTTGCATGCAAATCGGTTTATAGTTTTTCCGAGTTATAAGATTAACATACAAAACTAATTAATATGGTTTTATGAAGATAAACCTAAAAATAACCTTGCATGTTAAAAGTTTCTGGTCCTAAGTGATTTTTAGGACATTTTGGTTTATTTATGGATTTTATTGTTCATTTTATATAATATTGGCATTAAAATATGATTTTTATGATAAAAATGTCATTATTGGACGAAAAATAGCTAAACTTCGATTTTTTCAGTGGTTTTTAGATATGTTTTCACATATATTATCTACTGATGGCCTGTAAATTTTCATGATAAAATGAGTAGTTTTGCTCGAAATATGGATTTTTAAAGTTAAAATCGTATTTAAATGGGTAAATAGGTTAATATGAGTTATATTTCGAATCTGGTCATGGAAATTTAGTATGTTGTCACATGCAGTTTTATAAGATGTGTGTAAAATATTTGGCTATAATGATGCCTTTATGCATGATTTGAGAATTTTTTGATGACAAATCACATAAATAGTGACTATAATTAGTAATAATGCTAAAACATACTTCATGACTAAGGAAAAATGTCACATATTGCATTTTATCATATATTTCAGATCTAAAAGTGAAAAGTTGATGAATATAATTTTTCCCATATTTTTATGGTCATAATTGTTAATATCGATAAACCGCAACATTATTTTTCTCGATAAATTTTCGAAATTTTTAACCTAATTTTTGAACATTACGAGTGTCATGGTATTTTTCCAGAATGTTCATGAGTTTAAATTTCAAAATTTGAAATTATTTGAAATTTTTATGATTTAATTTGAGGTTTATAGCATAAATTTTGTATTTTTGGGTCCATTTATGAACAATATTAAGAATTCAAGTTTAATTATTGTCAAATGTTAGTGGAGATTAATTTTGAGTCCTAATATGGTTAGGGTAATTAACTTGTACATAAATATGAATTTATGTAATTATTGTGATTTTAATAAGTTAAATCGCGCAAATCCGTAAAATCCGATTAATATACAATATTGGCTCTTAAAAGGCCATTTAGCATAAAATTTGGCATGTTCATACATATTATAATGCTGCATTTTATTTATGATTGTCATATTTTAATTTTATGTAATTTTTGAATTATGTAATTTTACTTAGTATGGCCTTAGTTTTAATTGATATTACCCGAAATGTATAGGAATATCGATTCGGTTGTAAATATTGTTATCTCGTATCACCGTTTTGTAATTTAATAGATTTATTTTTATTTTAATTACAAATGTATAATAGGAAATTATGTAATTCATTTTGTAATTTATTTATTCCGGAGTTCCTTGGAGACGGTGCCACTCGAGAAGGCGATCCATTAAAGAAATTGTTGCCTTGAAATGCATGCCAAGACCGAAGTTCAAGGGACCAAAGGAGTTGGTTTTTGAATTTGTAATAGTTTATTAGATTTACTATTTTAGGAAGGCCATACTAGGATTTTATTATTTTATACTTTGCATTTTATTTATATGTTACATGCATCGCTAAATCGCCATAACTAAACATGCATTTTAAATCGAGTTTATCGACCGTGTCAATTACAATTATCGTAGTTCACCGATTTAGTTCACTTAAAACGTGATAGATAATAAATTGACATGACCTCTCGCTAAAATAAATAATTAAGACTTAGCCTTACCAAAAAGTAGAAACCATGAAAACCTATTTCATGAGGGAGTGCACTCGGCCCTACCGGGGTACAAACCTTGTTACGTAGGGGAAGTGGGTGATAAATGTCTACCCACCGAATTTATAAAGATAAGGGTTGTATTCGGCTTTACCGATGCCCAAGTTGATGTAAATTTGGATCATGGACACATTTATTCGAAATTTGGGTTGAACTCAACGAAAGTATTCTCGACGGTTGCCGGATGATTTTCGGGCTAAAGATAAATATTAATGTAATTTTATCGACCAAGAGTTCTAAAAGTAGAATCGATTAAAGAGTTAATCCACCGAGTTATATTGATGAGGGTTGTATTCGGCTTTACCGATGCCCAAGTTAATATGAATTTGGATCTTGGAATCATTTATCATAGTTGGGTAGAGGTCACTATGTAAATGCTTTACTTGTTAAATTGTTAAATTATTTACAAGTATTATTATAACGATAAATGTTTTGTTTTCATTATTTCGTTATCATATTGTTCTATTTCTTTACCTCAATTTATATACGACATCATTTCGATTTTAGTTCAAATCTCCATTAAAACATCGTAACTAAAGACAAAATTTAAATTTTCTTCTAAAACCTCGTATTATCCATCGTAAGGATCTCTTGTGAAGAGTATAGATAAAAGTTATTTGTGATCAAAAGGGTTTTTGATTCTTGACTAACATATCTACTTACAATGAATTGTTTCTCATATGCTTAATTGAGTTAAGTACTTTGAAACGTTACATCATTTTGGTAACTAGATTTGTTGGAAATCAAAATTGACCAAAATACCGCAACCACTTCAATGAAAGTTTAAGACTAAACAAACAAATGAAGAGTAGTCTTCATGAATTTCAATTTTGCTTCTCTTAGCAAAGACTCATTGAAATGAGTGGGAGCATTCTCTTAAACCGTTAAGAAAAGGATAAGGTTTTAAAGAAGTAAAATTAGAATGGAATTGATACAAGGTAATGTTAAAAGTAAAGTTATTGAGAATAACGATACTAAACCTATCAATCCCGACCGATAAAGTTTCCATTGTCTTAATTGTTGAACGCTAGAAAGGAAACTACCCCAAATTATTGAAGAATCAACAAGTTAGTTGTGGGACATCTAATGGGACCTTCTTCTTTAAATGTTTATTTGATTGACACAAATTTTGCTAGTACTACTTCGTCAATATTAGAAACCGATGGAGGTTTTCATCATTGTATTCGATACATAAGATGATTAGAATATGACGACTAGCAACAATGATGTTGAGAGATAGAGTCATTGTGTACTCAATCTAGTTTTTGGGTTTAGAGTTATACTTAATTGTGACTATTCAATTCATAAACTCTAAATAAGAATATAAACTTGTTAAGATACAAAAGAGGTTTCACTTTTGTGACCCTATACACCATGATTTGATGTATGGCTAGCCCATTATCAAGGTGATTATTTTCTAAACCAAACTAGAATGATATATCATGTAGATGATGCAAGACTCAAATTGGTAACCCAAGATTGAACCTTAGATTCTGGAATGATGAACGCAAAGAGTTATCGAGTTCTCTTGAAACCATTAGATCTTATGGTATATGCGTATCTTGTATTCAAAGCAAGATGTCTCGTGCCTTTTGGTTGAAAAGGAGATCGAGGTTGTAAATCATTGATCCAAAATAGGTTGATCATTTTCTTTTACCAACGATTTAAGTTGACGCTAATGTGTTCACTTAATAAGGTAAATAGAGAAATCTTTGAAGAAGTCAAAGAGTTCCAGGAATCACGATTTAGTCGTGATGGGATTATCAAAGTGAAGACTTTGATATAAGCCATAGGAAATGTGATATAGTATCACAAATTAATCTCTCTTAGCACGCATTATGGGATAATGTGTGGTTAGATAAAGAATTCAAACGCTATTCGATATGGTTTGGACTTCAATCAAGTTACTTTGAGTTACTTGATCCTTTTGGGGATTTTATCATTTTGTCTAAATTATTTTTCCACTAAATCTAAAACGAATCATATGAGATATGAAATGGTAGGGTACCATGTTTGTAAGTTTTCAAAAGAAACAAATGCTCATTTTTCCTTACTATAATCACGTGTACAACGGGTTTGTGGCTCGTGAAGCTGTCTTTGTAGAATACAAGTTTATTTCTAGAAGACAGAGTGGGAAAAATTATTCAAGAGCCACAAAGAATGTTATGTCGCAAGAAACTTGTCTTTCTTGGCTACATGAGACGTTTTATATAAGACGTTGTTTCTTCAAAACCTAGGAGGTTAAAGTCATCACTTGTTGAAGATGATGAATTCATGTTACTTTTAAGAAAGTAAAGAGCTTACAACTTACAAATAAATTGTTTGATTCAAGTTACTTCTGGAAAGTAATGAATATATGACTTACATGAGAGTGTTTAAGTCACAACTCAATACAAGGCTTAGAGCCATGAAAATCCGAAATAAATTCCAAGTGAATTGTTAGATATCAAAGCTTGATTGGTTGCAAAGGGTTTTGCACTAGTTGAAATGCTTAAGTCTATTTGGATCTTCTTAGGGATTGTGTTTCATTATGAGATATATATAGCGAGTGAATCTAAAACCCACTTCCTCAATTAGAAGGAATGTATTCAATACATGTGTTGAGTTTTGTAGATTCTTGCCATCCTAAGATAATGTGAAACTTAAGAGAGGGTCTTAAGTAGGACATCAATGAGTTGGAATCAATGTTTTGATCATGTTATAAAACTTTTCTCGATAGGTCGAGAAGTTGTGTTTATACATAAAGTTTAGTGGGAGTTACGGTAATTTTAATTAGTCTAATATGTGGATGACATATTGATCATTGGGAATGATTTAAGACTTTTGGAGTATTATAATACATCTTTAATATCGTATTTATGGAGATAAATCCACATGATATTAGCATCAAATAAGAAGTCTTATGTTGATAAGATTCATGATTAGTTCAATCGAGTTGAACATATTTGATTGATTCCATTTGTTTCCGCTGCCGGATCAATTAAATAAGTAATGATGTATAACACTTCATATGCTTTGAGTATGATGAATTGTTTCAAATCGAATTTAAGTAATAGTTACCAAATAAGCCATAAAGATTAACCTTAAGTGCTTGCAGAAGCATTAAGGATGTAAAGCAAAGTGTTTTTGATGCAATTTTGTGTAAGGGTGTTATACAAATGACAATTGACAATTGAGATTGCGCGTGGTTTCCGACAAAACCATAATCAAAACACATTAGGATGGTTAAGATACCATTGTGGCTATGTTATTTAAGAAATAGATTTTCTAGAATCGTTCTAGGCAATAAAGAACAATGAGAAATATTTACAACGGAAATTGAGTACACTTGCAATCATGGGATGTGCAAGAGGGATGAGTCCCGCACACTGTGAAAACAGTGGGAGATATTTTAAGGCAAGAAAGGCTATGTCTAGATTGGATCTAGACACGTACTCTGAAAGTTTTGTAATGCAAATGTATACATTACGAAAGGAAAACAAGTATGTAGCAAGGTTGAGCAGGGAGTTGCTAAGACCTACTTACAATGCCTATTCATAGGCTTAACATGATGAGTCATGTCATTTCGATTGGATTGAGATGAACAACTACATACAAGATCAAATTAGATTATAGAATATGAAATAATAATCAGGCATTGACTATTCATATGTGATAATCGCATTTGTCGTTCGAGTTTCACTTTAAAACTCTTTTATTATACTTTGTTATATCCAAACGGATTGTATGACGATATTGAACCCCGTTAAAGTGAACCCGGATTAACATAGTATTCGCCCATAGTCACTTGTATGAGGTGACATCTCGAAGTGACTAGAGTGTGATGCGATTGATGGCAAGTTCAGTGCCATACAGTCATGTGAGATGACTAGTTGATCACATAGGCAGACTGTTAGGAACACTTTGTAGGGAAGTGACCGCTTATAGAGTTCTGGAAAATTTATATAGCCTGGTCGTGGCGAGAGCTACTATAGTATTCTAATGAGTCGATTATTTTGACTAAAGACTGTTCACCTAAGATGGCACAGTTTCAGATTAGCTTTGATTTATGTTACTACGACCTTCGTAAATGGGGTCAAATGGGCATATTTTGGGTTATGATGGCTGTGGCTAGTCGAAGGGAATTGTGCGATAAGAATTGTCCACCCCCTTGTCAGGGTTAAAACAATATCTCACCGCCACTCGAGGAGTAATGAACTGGAAATGCGTGGCCACGCTCGGAAGGTATCTATGATAGATAACTCCGGTCAATCAGTTGTTCTCCAGATCGAGGAAACCACTCTCGATATGATCACTTGCAAGTACGACCTGAAAGACACCTTGCATTGAGTGGGAGATAGTAATAGGACAAGAGAATTGGTGACGCACACTTGTCGAGGACAAGTGGGAGATTGTTGGAATATGTGTCCTCCGACAATAATGCGATCACAATTGTCGATCATGATGATCACATGTTTAAATCTCATTTTAAGAATACGAAAGGGATGATACATTACATATATATAGTCAACTGGTCCACATATATCGGTAATGATTGGCTAGCTAGAGTTTGACATTACTGTCGTGCGACGGTGGTGATCAGTTGATCCCTTGAGGTCACACCTAAAGGACGATTCCCTTAATTGAAAAAGGTTAATTAATTGTATGTCGATACAGATTAATTAATTCCTTAAAATTGAACAAATTATTATCATAAGAGAGAAAATGACATCTTATTATAATGTGATTAAATAAGATTTTATTTAGTAATTGAAGAAGTTATATTACTAAAATTAATCGGTGTTTGCGAAACACGCGAGATGAGAATGATAAGTTAGTTATAATTACAAGATGTTGTGAATTATACTAACTAGAATTTAAATGACCATTTTATGTGAAAGTAATTTTGAATTACTAGTCAATTTGTTAAATGTGATTTATTTAATTTGTTAAATATGCATTTTAAATTAAAACATGACATAAGACATGTCACATGTCACATGACATACAATTGTACAATTGACAAAAATAAAATGGACTCCATATTACACATGATAACCGAAATATTGGTGGGTAATTTTAGAAGTTTTGTCTTATTCATTTGTCTTATTCATTTGTCTATGACATTTGATAGTGACTTGACTACGACAAAGGCTTACACTAATTAGTCTTGTGAAGACAAAAAGGAAAAAGAAAAAGGTCCTAAAACCCTCCATACCCACCGGTTTTTAGTAGTAACAATTGAGGGATTTTTCTCAATTTTTATTCATTCTCTCATGTTTTATGAAAACACAACACTCTCTCTCTCTCTCTTGTTCTTCATAAAAATTATTTTTATGAATCTAATTTGTACAAATCAATCACTAATAATACTAGTAGTAGTATATGAGTATTAGTAATCGATTTTAAGGTAAACCACATTACAAATATCTAGTACATATTATTTTGTGGGATTTTGGGATAGTCTTGGGTGATACTTATTGAAGGGCTTCTATTTGAAGTCATGGATGATCATCCTAATGTATTTTCTAGCTCAAGAACAAATGAAGGCATGAGACCTTCATTTGTGCCCATTTGGCCGAATTTTTGATGGTGAGAAAACGATTTTCTCATCTCTTGTTATTTAGTTTGCATGCATAAGATCAACAATTTATTTTATGACTAAATAAATTAATTCATATATGAATATATAAATTAATGAGATTAATGATTCTAACACCAATCATGTCCTTTCACATAGTGTGTCATCATATTATTCCAAAGTCCATAATTCTTGCCATCAAAGACGGGACACTTTAGATACTTGGAATCCATTTCACACGTGTAAGGCAGCGGAATAAAAAGTAAATAAAATAAAATAAAAAAGATAGACGGATCAACCTCTTTGCAGTTAGGTAATCAAGAGCACGAGGCTCTGATACCAATTGAAGAGTCTATCGATCCGATATACTTAAGAGGGGGGGGGGGGTGGGGGTGAATTAAGTATATGTAAATGTGCCCAATTTTTCGATTTCTCCGTATGAGCGTGAATTGTTAATTAATTACTCGAAGTTTATGAATTAAACTCGATTAACTAACTAACAATGTGAAGCGTAAATAACGAAATAAAGAAAGATGCAAAGGACACACGATATTTAAGTGGGTCAGCTTCACACATCGAAGCCTACGTCCACTATTCTCGATTAATAATTTTAGTACCTTTCTACGGATTACAAAATTATCAACCCACTCGTACAACTAACTCTAGTTGTAACTCAATTGAGTATCGTTAAATACTCGATATTGTCGAACTTACGTTAATAAGAAAGCACTAGATTGTTCTTCTAATATGTTCACATAATTGAACGAGTAAGAAACAATGTAAAGTACTATTATCCAATAACGTAATCAATGAAAGTAAGGAACAATATGAAGTACGACTTTTGGAAAGGATTTTCAAATTGGAAAAACAAATTAATCCCTTGATAAAAATGTTTACTCAATTTTTGCAAAAGCTCTTTATAATTGCGCAAAGTTGAGTTTAGATATTGAAGTACTTGTGTATATATAGTAGAGAGGAGAACTAGGGTTTTGCGAAACCCTAGAGGTGCCGTGTTCACCTAATAGATTGTTTCACAAGAAACAAATCTTATCTTCTATTACCTTAATTCAATTAATATCTTATCATAAGTAAATAAGGTAAATCTATAAATTGTTAAGATAGGAAAGTATCTTACACCAACTTATTCTAGATTTAACCTAATAGATTACTTGTGCAAGGGGATAATACGAAGTGGACGACGGCTCATAAGCCTACCGTCTCAATTCGAAACTCTAGAAAAAATATTAATACATAAATTAGGGTTTAGATCTATATAAATTTGAGAACCCTAGATAGCATGACAACTCATAAGTTATTTTACTAATCAATAGGATATTCATAAATCTATTTGATCTTATCAAACCCGTATCTCCTTTCTAATATACATACACGTATTTTCGAAAAATATATTTAAAGATTTGAACTTCGAAAATCGATTTTAAAACACTAAAATCGTGACTTCATATTGCAGCCTAAAGTTATAGGTCAAATGACTATAACATTAAGCTTGGTAAGTAAAGTTATATGTGAAATAGCTATACCTTTACCTTTCTTACATCACTTTCATAAATACCGTTAATAGACGATGTCCTATACTAGCTAATCTTCCTGGAGATCTTGAGTATAAGGATCATCTCTTCATCTTGATCATAAGCTCTTTATCTTGAGCTTCTTAAAGACTTGATCATCCCTTTTGCTGGAGTAATCATTGTAGTCAACAATGCTTTAAAGAATCTTCAATGTTATAGCTCAAGCAGCTATAACATTACATCAACGAGGCTTCACAAATCTTCAATGTTATAGCCATGAATGCTATAACATCGTGTGCTTATATTGTAACCCTTGTTAAATCTAACCAAGACTAAACAAACGATTACGAGCAACAGATAAATATAAGGCATACTTGTCATTATCAAAACACAACATATAATTATATGGTCCAACACCCATGTCACTTCCAGCTCGGGCGAGCCAATAGTGAAGTCGGGCGGGGCACTCTATTTTGCGCTCTCGGTTAGACTAAGTATAATGACCCAATTAGCTCTTAATCTTGTATTGGTATAAAGAGTACCCCTCATTCTCCATTAGGGAAAATACACACCATTATAAGGATAATTAGGAACGTTTACTTTGATTATCACTTTAATCACATTTAATTAGCTTAATTGTTCTTCAATCTTTTTACAATTAGTCTTAGATCTAGTCTTGCAATTCAAGAATTCTTGGATTGTATTTGAAGAAGGTGACAATTCATCAATAATCAAAGAGTTTCTTCTATTTTATTCTTCATCATTATTGTTCATCTCCTTATATGTTTGGTATAATTCCTTAATCATTACTTAATTTCTTATTAATCTCTGTTAATTACTTACTTTGATCATCATGTCTTCCATTGCTATGATGCTTGACAACATTACTTGGATGATTACCATGATAATGAGTGAATAGTCTTCTAGCTAGAGTTAATGGGGGATTAGGGGAATGATTAGAGGGTAGATCCATACTTCACGAGTAAATTTGTTTGATTAAATTGTTGTTGTAAGTTCTAGCCTAGTTCACATTGTTATGTTTGATGAAATGCTTGATTTACAACCTTGCATGATTCTTTACCTTTTAAACAATACCTGTAAGATCGAAAGCCTCTGTGTTTGTTAAACCATGCATTAAGTTATGTTTGATGAAATGCTTGGTGTACGCTAGAAGCTAACCCGACTCGATCTATGAACTGAAGGACCAAAAGTTCCGGCCCTACTCTACCATGACCTTGACCAATTCAAATACCAAACTCATATCCTTTGGATTTACCATTTTATCACCCCTATGATCCCATGACACCCTAGTGTTTTCCTTACATTGATTTCACCCTCATTTTCATTACTTGCTCTAGTTTTCATTAGTTTACATTTCTTTATTTGTTTTTAGTCGTAGTTCCACTTATTATATCAATTAATTGTGACACCCTTGACACTATTACAAGCACCTTGATAACAATTGCAATTCGAATTTGAAGTCAACCGTCCTTTGGGTTCGACCTCTACTTACTATTTGCTAAAGTTGTTTGTCGAGTCATAAATTTGTTTGGGGGTTTTAAACGACGAGACACATCAAAATGGCATCGTTGCAGGGGATGATGTGGATTGAATTGTATTGTTTTATGTGTGCTTTTAGTAGTAACTTTGTTTGTTTTGACTTTAGGGAGCATAGTTCGTTAAGGTAGTGTTAATCTTTCTTCCAGTGTTGTCTTTTAGTTGCATAGAAAATCAAATCATGGTAACCCATTACCAATTGATCCGGAAATTGAAAGAACATTGAGAAACATAAGAAAAGGTTATATAATCATTGAAAGGGGATCTACTTCAACCATAGTGGGATCAAGCTCTTTGAGTGATAGAGGTTTAGTTGACATTAGGATTGAATTTCTTAATCCATTAATGTGACCATAATTAGAGCATATTTAGTCCCCGAATTAGCCTTGTTCCCATGCTTTTTAGTGCATATTTGGGTCATTTATTGTCTTTAGTTCTTTGTTTTGCATATTCTTTGAGGTTTTGATCCCTTGGTAGGAAAGGAGTGCAAACCTTGTATTTTCATGGGAAAATGAGACTAAATTGATTGAATTCAATGACCAAGCATCAAGGAGAGAGAAGATTAGAAGGCCTTTGTACATACTATAGTAGATGGGCAATGATGAGAAAAGATCCTTGCATCCCCGAGGAAATCCACAAGGATTTTATGAAGAAAAAGGAAGAAAAGAAGAAGAAACGAGACTGCCTAACAATCCGTGCGTCTTCCCCTGAAGACGCCCGTCCACCACCCCACAACCCGTGCGTCTTCACCTTCTGGACGCCCGGGCAAAAGCTCCAGAAGACGCCCATCTTCCTCCACAAGACGCCCGGGCAGAGACCACAAAATCCGCCCGTCCCGTGCTAAAGACGCCCGGATTCCAAAGCAGACCCATTTCGTCTTCTTCAAGCTTCAAGGAAGGATGCACATCTTTTTCTAGAGACCGGAGTCTCCCTAGAGACCGGAGTCTTTCCAAAAAGACCGGCGTTTCCTCAACAAGGGACTTAATCGTCATTTAAGCCCTTAGTTAACCCTAATTCATGCACCTAATCCCCACTATAAATACCCCATTAGTCTAATTAGAAGAGCATGTTCTTCTTAGCAATCTTTAGTGTAGTTAATATCAATCAAATCTCTCTTTAATCTTGTAATCAACATTTAATCAAGTTTTAATACAAGTTTTATTTCCTTAATCTCTCTCTTGTTCATCCTTTATTTTGGGTAATTGAAGATTATTTGGGTTATTATTGGGAGATTGACAACCTTCCAATCAAGCATCAAGTACTTCTTTTATTCTTTGCTTTATTATTGGAATCATTAGTATGTATAATTCTCTTAATCCCTTTTTAATTATTGTTAATTATCCTCATTTATTCATCATGTTTCACTTTGTTGGTATGATTGACAACCTTGCTAGCATGTTCAACATGATAATGAGTGAGTAGTTTCCTTAGCTAGGGTTAATGGGTAATTAAGGGAAACCAACATGGGGAATGATTCATGCTTAAATTAATATGCTCTCATAGTTTATTTGCTTGCTTGTTGTGATCTCAACTCATGCACATGTTATGTTTGATGAAATGCGAGCCTATGAATCCTTGCATTTTTTACCCATCACCTATCTTTTCAATGAGACTTGTAAGACATAAACCAACTCGAGTTTCATTAGACCATGCATGTTGTTGAGTAGGGAAGACTAAGTCGACTTGTAGGTGTTGTACAATCTAATCGATTCGGCTCCGGGACCCAAACTTTCCTAGGATTGTAAGATATAAACCAACTCGATCCATCACAACAATAATTGCTTGCTTATAACTTGAGAATATGTTTGTATGATCAATTCCCATGAATCCCCTATGACCCCATGACACCCTAGTGCCTTTTATCAATTGTTTACATCCCTTTTAATTCATCTTGCTTGTTTACTTTCATTGCTATTTAGTTTAGTGATCTTCTATTCAAACCCCAATTGTGACACCCCTTAGACACCACTAGTTGCAATAGAAATCTCATCTCAATTCCCGTCCCTTGGGATCCGACCTTTACTTGCCTCTTTACTAATTGTAGAGTTGTTGGTGAAGTTATAAATTGTGTTTTGGTCTAGGTGCTCCTAACGACAAGTAACCGAAAAAAATAGTCCCGACCAAAAATGGCGCCATTGCCGGGGACGGTGTTAACTTGATTTAGATTTTCTTATATTGTTATTAGTTGTGTCTTTCTTTGCCTTGGGGAAGTAAAACTCCTCAAGGTTTGTTCTAATTATTTTCGAGTTGTTTGATATTTTGCATGTCTAGTAGGTCACAAGGTGACTTGTTACCTTTTGATCACGAAATTGAAAGAACTTTGACAACCAATAGAAGACTTGCTAGGAGAACTTTGAGAGGTATTAGTGAGGTTATTCAACCAAATACTATTGAGTTCATCAACCCTTTTGCAAGAGAAGGTGAGGAGAACCCAACACAAAATCCAACACAAAATCAACCCACAATGCCTAAGTTTTCATCACATTTCGTACCCACCGAGGAGAACCTACCCAATGGTACTCCCACACCACAACATCTAACCGGAAATTTTATTGCCAAATCCGCATTTATCCAATTAGTCGAAAAAAGCCAATTTGGGGGGATGCCTAATGAAGACCCTCATTCTCATATGGAGGCTTTTTGCGATTATTGTGATGCAATTTCTCAAACCGGTGTAACTCAAGACCAAATTCGATGGGTCTTATTTCCTTTTTCTCTCATTGGCACCGCGAAACAATGGTTGAAAAGCCTTGATAAGGCTACTCTCGGAATTGATTCTTGGAAGAAATTGGCTCTAGCTTTCTACAAAAAGTTCTATCCACCGGAAAAGACTAACATGCTAAGAGCTCAAATCACGGGCTTTAAGCAAAGGGATGAATAATCTTTGTATGAAGCTTGGGAGCAATTCAAGGGAATTTGTCGCTAATGTCCTCATCATGGACTTAGCGAGTGGTTCTTGGTACAACAATTTTGGAACGGTCTATATGAAGATTCAAGGAACATTCTCAACATGGGCTCAAATGGAATGTTCACCGAAGTTGATGACAATCAAACTTGGAACAAAATTGAGGAAATAGCGGTCCATAACTCACAATATAGTAGACCTCGCAAGGCTACTAGGGGAGGAAAACATGAAGTGGACTCCGTTACTCAATTGGGTGCTCAACTTAGTGCTCACATTGATACCATCAATTTGAAGTTTGAAAAGGCTATGGCTAGACTTGAAGAAGCCTCAAAATCACCAAAGCATCATGTTAATGCCATGACGGCATCTTCATCAATCCCAAGTGGGATATGTGAGAATTGTGGAACTTTGGGACATGACCAAAGTGAATGTAGGGGAACAAATGAACAAGTGAATGCTTTCCAAGCATACAAGAGTGGTACCCCTTATTCCAACTATTACAATGAAAACACCAAATTCCATCCAAATCTCTCATACAAAAGCCAAAATGTTCAAAAACCTCAACCAACATACACCCCACCTCCCATGAGAAACCAAAATCAAAGACCCTTTTACAACCAAAACCAAGGTTACCAAAATCAAACTCCATACAATCAACAAAATGACCAAGGTTTTGATGTTCAAAAAGTGGTCCTCCAAATGCAAAAGAATCAACGAGAGTTTTTTACTCAAATGCAAAAGGATAGTCAAGCAAAGGAAATCACCATCAACAACATCCTAGCTCACACCAAAATGTTGGAAACCCAATTGACTCAACTAGCATCTTCAAGCTCACAAAGACAAAAGGGGCAATTACTACCTCAAAGTAATCCCCCAAGACATGAAACGGTTAGTGCCATTCACTTGAGGAGTGGTACAAGGTATGAAGCACCGAAGAAGCAAGTTGAGGATGAAGTTGTGGAAGCTAGTGACAAAGAAGAAATTGTGCAAAACTCCAAGGATGGGGAACCATCAAAAGAAGAAATTTCAACGAAAAATGAAGACAAGGTCAAAGAGAAGGAGCCCATTGTGATTAGACTTCCTTTTCCAAGTCGTCAAGCCAAGCCCAAATTTGATGACCAACTTGGAAAATTTATGAAAATTGTGAAGAATTTGGAAGTCTCGATTCCTTTCACGGAATTAATCAATCACGTGCCGGCCTATGCGAAATACATGAAAGACATCCTCACAAAGAAGAAGTCAATCCGGAAGCTTGAGACTATCGCCTTCACTAAGGTGAGTAGTGCAATACTTCAAGGGAGTTCACCTCCAAAACTCAAAGATCCGAGAAGCTTCTCAATACCGTGTACCATTGGCGACACCACGATCAACAAAGCCTTATGTGATCTAGGGGCTAGTGTGAGTGTTATGCCGTACTCGGTGAGTAAAAGGTTGGGGATGGGAGAGCTTAAATGCACCAATATCACACTCCAAATGGCCGATAGATCGACAAAGACACCATTAGGGATATGGGAAGATGTTCCCGTAAGAGTTGGGAAATTTTTCATCCCGGTAGACTTTGTCATTGTTGACATGGAAGAAGACTCCAACATTCCAATCATTCTAGGAAGACCTTTCTTACACACCGCGGGTGCGGTGATTGATGTGAAACATGGAGAGCTCACTCTAGAAGTGGCAGATGAGAGCATAACTTTCAATCTTGAAAAGACCATGAAAGCTCCCCGTTTGCACGAACCATGCTTTATGGTTGATCATTATAGCCGGAAGGATGATAGGAAGAAGTCGGAATTCCAATGGAAGAAGAAAATTGAAGATGCTCCATTCAAAGAGCAAGTGAATTGTAACAAAGAGAGCTTGCAAAGCTCACCAAAGTCAAGCAATGAAGAGGATGGCCTCATTGGCCAAGACAAGAAAGTGGGAGAGGTGTCTCCATAAACTCAAGAGATCTTTAGTGATCAAATAGATGAAGTTTGTGGTCTTTGGGACGATGAGTTTGAAGGGATTTTCAATCCCTATATTGGTAATGCTATCGATCAAGACCGACAACAAGGGCAAAGATCTATTGAAGATCTTTATCATGATAATGAACAAGCTTTTGATTACTTCTTCAAGGTGTGGAGCAACATCAACAACACTTTGGCCATGCCCCCATGACATCTCACTAAGGATGAGAGTTTGGTGGAGTCCTCCCTAAACCATCATTTGTAAATATTTCTAACTCCCTAACTCGCATTTTAATTCTTACATTGCATTTTTGTCATTTTTGAATTTTTATGCTTTGATCAAGATAATTATCATTTTTGAGGGAAGTGAGGGAGGGACTAATGATTCAATTGATGTGTAGTGCTTTAGCTTAGTGTGGAGATAGCATTTGCCTAGGCTATTCATGCCTTAGTAGTGCCCCCACAATGAAGATCACGGGATTTGAAGAGTGAGAAAAATGACAAGGGATATGCAAGTGCACGGATGGAACTGAATCCGGGTAAAACAGGGAGAATCCGAGCGTTTTCCAGGGAATCCGCCCGTCTTCAGGCAATCCGGGCGTCTGGGTCAAAATTCGCCCGTCCATCTGAGCTGAGAATTTGAAATTTTGGGACTGTTGATAAATCCGAGTGTCCTGGACGAGAATCCGCCCGTCTTCAGAAAGACGCCCGTCCTGGAAGGAAAGACGCACGTCTTTTTGGCTAGGAAAAACAAGAAAACTCACTGGAAGAGAATCCGCCCGTCTTCAGCAGAAGACGCCCGTCCCGCAATTGAAGAATCTGAGCGTCTTTGCTAAAAGACGCCCGTCTTTAGGCGAGAATTCTCAACCCAAAACAGGCAGAATCCGAGCGTCCCGAAGGAAAGACGCCCGTCTTCCCCTGCTATTTGAAATTTTTCGGGTACTTTAAATACCCCCTCCTACATTCATTTCTTCATTCATTCATTCAAAACACTACCCATAAACCCCAAAACTCAAAACCCTCATCCTCTCCATCACCAAAACAAGATTTCCTCAACCAAATTCAACAAAATCAAATCCAAACTTCCTTTTAACAACAATTAATCACTCCTCTTCCAACAAAAATCAAGCCAAGCACCAAAATCTTTAACCTTTGAGTCGAGTTTTGAAATTATAAAGGCAAAGCCTTTCATCTTAAAATCGATTTGGGTATACTTGGAAATTGAAGATTTTCACTCTTTTCTTGGTTTAATCATCAATGGCAAGGACAAAAGGAGCAACGAAGGCACCTAAGGCAAAGGCACTCTCAACAAGACAAAAGAGTCTTCAAGCAAAGAAAGCCTCATTGGCTATGGTGGTAGCTAGTTCAAACTTGGAAGTGCAACAACAACAACCTCCCTTGGAAGCAACAACATCAACAACTCCGGAAATTGCTCAACTATCGAACTATCCGGAGGTAATTTTCATTTCTAACTCTCATAGGGATACATTTGCCAAGTATGCTAGAAAATCCTTTCTATCCACCAAATTCATATGTGAAGATGCCTTGAACAAGTTGGGTGTCCTTGAACAAACGAAAGCCTTCTTTGAAGCCATGGGGTTGGGAAAATTGTTTGCTACAAAAGAATTGACATACCCCTCCCTTACCTTAGAATTCTTGAGTTCTTTGAAAGTTACTAAGGTAGAGACTAGAGAAAACATCGAGTTCCGCCTTGCTAATGTGAGTAGGCGCATCACCTTTGAGGAATTGGGTAAAGCATTGGGTCTTAGTGATTCACCTAGTTATTTCAAGAATCCCGGAAAGTATGACCCCGCTCCTCTTTGGGAGGCGATTTCCGGGAGGAAATTTGAGAACTATCATACTAGTCGCGCTCTATTAGTCCACCATCCGGGCATTAGAGTGTGGCACAAGGTCATCGGGAATACCATCATTGCAAGAAAAGACACCAACCACTTTACCAAGCTCGATTGTGTTCTTCTTGAGTCGGCCTTAAATATTGGAAGGAAATTCACCAAGCCTTACAATTCTCTAAGGCTTTTGGTGGAAAGATGTCTAAATGTTGATTGTGGGAAGCAAGGCACCACCGTTATTATAAATGGAGGTCTAGTCACTCTTTAGGCTAAGTACTTTGATCCGAATTTCAACAAGGATAGCAAGTATGTGGCGAAAAAGGGGGGTCATCTCATTGACATGGATGCTATGATTAACAAGTACAAGTGGGTTACCCATAATCCTCTTGACACCAAGTATAGGTGGCTCGCCAATGAGGCTAGATCTTTTACTTTGCCTTCCAAGATATGCCATTTGAGTGTCCATCGGACCAACTACCTTCTTCCCCTCTCAAAAGAAGCTGAATACATCATCCGTCAACAAAGGGGTGAAATTGAAATGCCCTCCTCCTCCATTGTCACACCACCCTATCCTTTCAAGTATCAAGAGTTCAAACCCGAAGGTGTTAAAGCAAGCAATGACTACATGACTCTACTTATGCAAGAGATGCACAAGCAAGCTTTTAAGGATTGGGACGATGCATACTTATCCCAATATCCACCCCTCCTTCATTTAGCTAGGCAAGGACTACTTGATCCTTCATGTCCTTTGCCTAGTTGGGCGGATAGGGAAGTCAACTTTCCGAGTGCATCTAGGGGTGAGATTCCGGGTGACGATGAGGTTGTTGGTGATGAGGTTGTTGATGATAACATTGAGGAAGAGGCTAGTTATGAAGAAGAAGAGGATGATGAAGGAAGTGAGCAAGGAAGTGAAGAGGGAAGTGGTGATGAGTCCACTTCTATTGAGGAAGATGATGATAATGATGATATGGTGGAAGACTAGCAAGCTTTGGAGGCTCCTACCCTCTTGAGGTTTGTCTACTTCTTTCTTTGTTTTATTTATTTATCTTGATCATGGTTGGAGAGTCCTAGCAACATAGAGCACTAACACCTCGGCCCCATTGAGGTGTTCTTATTTCATGGTTCCCACTTTTGAAAATCTAAAATGACAAATTTAGTTTCATGCATTGCATCTTGTGTGCATGAACTACCCCAACTTTAGGACATTAGAAATAATGTCTAACTCGGTTTGGGGAAGCACATGCATATGCAACGGGAGGTAATCTAAATTACGCTCTCCGTCATAAACAAAAACTCATGCATCATGTAGTGTAGATTAGTGTAGCTTGCATTTAGTGTAGAAATCATGCATCATGTTTGCATAATTTCCCATCAATTTGGCCATTGAGGACAATGCCCATATTAGTGTGGGGATGGGGAATTCTAACTTAACTTTTATTCAAAAATTAAAAAAAAAAAAAAATTGAAAAATTTCAAAAAACCATAAAAATTGAAAAACCCAAAAACAAGTTCATTTCCTTTGTAGTGTAGTCATGTATATATTGTTGTATATATTGTGTTTGCTCTATCCTTGTTCACATTGATCGACTACGCCACATCCGAGACATGAGGATATTGAAGACCGCATGGTAAGATCTTTCCAATCTCCTTTTTCCTCTTTATGTAATGACTATGTGGCTCTATTTTGATTGATGCGGTATAACAATGTGAACTTAGGACTTGCATTTAGTTTATATGTCATATTAGTTAGTAGAATCATTTGCATTAGGATGTTTATATGCTAGTTGCATCATGGCATTTAGTTTGCATGTTAGAAAATTTTTGCGAAACCGTCTACTTAGGAAGCTTGACAAGTGTATATAGGCCCTAGTAGATGCTTTTTCTTCTTAAGACTTTGCTTGTTAGAATACTTGTAAAACACCCTAGGATGTGTCATGCTAGTATCCTTTGACCCATGTATTAAGGCCTAGTCAAGAGTACCTTGTGGTGTGATAACTCCTTGGCTACCGTTTATTCCAAGGTGACCCTTGAAACCATGCATCCATCCATCATCCATGTTCTACCACATTTTTTGTCATCAAAGGGAATGGGCACAAAAAGAAATCAATTTGAGTTCAATGAAATGAAAAGTGAAAGAAAGTTTGCAAAAATGCATCAAATGAAAAGAGGAGCAAAAATAGAACTCCTAAAAGCTTCAAATATAAGGCACCCTCACTACATATGGGGTGACTTTGAAAATGTTCAAAAGAAATGCAAAGAAAATTTGAAAAGTTGTCAAGTGTTGAAATGCCAAAAATCAAAAAGAAATGGCAAAAGAAAGTGTTCTCAAATGTGAAATGCCACAAGAAATTGGGGGGAAAAACAAAAACAAAAGCAAACTCCCAAAGTGAAAATCAAATATCTATCGATCCCTTTATCCATCGTATCCATTTTTGTGCATGGTAGAGAGGGGACGACCCTTCTTCTTGTCTAGGCAAGAAGGGGAATTCCGCGATCCTCCAGTGTTTCTAACACCATAGGGAGTCTACTCTTTACAAAAGCATTTAACGATTGAGGACAAAGGTACCCTAGCTTGACACAATTTGGAGGTGATTTATTGATATCCTTCTAGGCTTAGTAGTTTGAATAAATTGCATCTATGAAGGAGTGTGTACCCTTGAATTTCTTCCCTTGTAGATAATTTCCGCCACTTAGATGAGGAAAGTGGCTATTCTTTTGTAGATGCATCCATTATTTAATTTTGTGTGCTTAATGTTTGGATGTATCACCATTTTGGCAAGACCCACCTTGCCTTGCAAGAAGGCATCCTACCTCATGGTTGTCTTGTTGTGAGTTGAAGAGGCGGAGTGAGACCCGCTAATTGTCTCATATCAGCTATGTTATTAGGTTAGTTAAAATAATGGTCCTAGTCTTTGTCACCTCTTTACTCGGGACGAGCAAAGGTTCGGTTTGGGGATATTTGATGTGACCATAATTAGAGCATATTTAGTCCCCGAATTAGCCTTGTTCCCATGCTTTTTTAGTGCATATTTGGGTCATTTATTGTCTTTAGTTCTTTGTTTTGCATATTCTTTGAGGTTTTGATCCCTTGGTAGGAAAGGAGTGCAAACCTTGCATTTTCATGGCAAAATGAGACTAAATTGATTGAATTCAATGACCAAGCATCAAGGAGAGAGAAGATTAGAAGGCCTTTGTGCATACTATAGTAGATGGGGAATGATGAGAAAAGATCCTTGCATCCCCGAGGAAATCCCCAAGGATTTTATGAAGAAAAAGGAAGAAAAGAAGAAGAAACGAGACTGCCCAACAATCCGTGCGTCTTCCCCTGAAGACGCCCGTCCACCACCCCACAACCCGTGCTTCTTCACCTTCTGGACGCCCGGGCAAAAGCTCCAGAAGACGCCCGTCTTCCTCCACAAGACGCCCGGGCAGAGACCACAAAATCCGCCCGTCCCGTGCTAAAGACGCCCGAATTCCCAGGCAGACCCATTTCGTCTTCTTCAAGCTTCAAGGAAGGATGCACATCTTTTTCTAGAGACCGGAGTCTTTCCAAAAAGACCGGCGTTTCCTCAACAAGGGACTTAATCGTCATTTAAGCTCTTAGTTAACCCTAATTCATGCACCTAATCCCCACTATAAATACCCCATTAGTCTAATTAGAAGAGCATGTTCTTCTTAGCAATCTTTAGTGTAGTTAATATCAATCAAATCTCTCTTTAATCTTATAATCAACATTTAATCAAGTTTTAATACAAGTTTTATTTCCTTAATCTCTCTCTTGTTCATCCTTTATTTTGGGTAATTGAAGATTATTTGGGTTATTGTTGGGAGATTGACAACCTTCCAATCAAGCATCAAGTACTTCTTTTATTCTTTGCTTTATTATTGGAATCATTAGTAGGTATAATTCTCTTAATCCCTTTTTAATTATTGTTAATTATCTTCATTTATTCATCATGTTTCACTTTGTTGGTATGATTGACAACCTTGCTAGCATGTTCAACATGATAATGAGTGAGTAGTTTCCTTAGCTAGGGTTAATGGGTAATTAAGGGAAACCAACATGGGGAATGATTCATGCTTAAATTAATATACTCTCATAGTTTATTTGCTTGCTTATTGTGATCTCAACTCATGCACATGTTATGTTTGATGAAATGCGAGCCTATGAATCCTTGCATTTTTTACCCATCACCTATCTTTTAAATGAGACTTGTAAGACATAAACCAACTCGAGTCTCATTAGACCATGCATGTTGTTGAGTAGGGAAGACTAAGTTGACTTGTAGGTGTTGTACAATGTAATCGATTCGGCTCCGGGACCCAAACTTTCCTAGGATTGTAAGATATAAACCAACTCGATCCATCACAACAATAATTGCTTGCTTATAACTTGAGAATATGTTTGTATGATCAATTCCCATGAATCCCCTATGACCCCATGACACCCTAGTGCCTTTTATCAATTGTTTACATCCCTTTTAATTCATATTGCTTGTTTACTTTCATTGCTATTTAGTTTAGTGATCTTCTATTCAAACCCCAATTGTGACACCCCTTAGACACCACTAGTTGCAATAGAAATATCATCTCAATTCCCGTCCCTTGGGATCCGACCTTTACTTGCCTCTTTACTAATTATAGAGTTGTTGGTGAAGTTATTAATTGTGTTTTGGTCTAGGTGCTCCTAACGACAAGTAACCGAAAAAAATAGTCCCGACCATCCATTTACAAGGGAACGACAAACCAACCCACAAACTAACCCACAAAATCAACCGATCATGCCAAAATTCTCATCACACTCCGTACCAACCGAACATAGTCTACCCAATGGCACTCCTACACCCACACACTTAACGGGAAACTTCATAGCAAAATCCGCTTTCATATAATTGGTTGAAAGAAGCCAATTTGGGAGGGATGCCAAGTGAGGATCCACACTTTCATATGAAGATCTTTTGTGATTATTGTAAAGCTATCTCTCAAACGGGTGTAACTTAAGATCAAATCCGATGGGTGCTATTTCCATTTTCAAAAGCAATGACTTAAGATTTTGAACAAAACTACTCTTGGCATTGATTCATGGAAGAAGTTAGCCTTAGCTTTCTAAAGGAAATTCTACCCACCAGTAAAGACCAATATGCTTAGAGCTCAAATCAAGGGATTGAAGCAAAGGGATGAAAAATCACTAGATGAAGCTTGAGAGCGTTTTAAGGCAACTTCTCGGTCTTGTCCTCATCATGGTCTTAGTGAATAGTTTCTAGTTCAACAATTTTGGAATGGACTTTATGAAGATTCAAGAAATGTTTTGAACATGGATTCAAATGGTATGTTCACCGAAGTTAATGACAACAAAACATGGGCCAAAATCGAGTAGATGGCGACTTATAATTCTCAATATAGTCGGACTCGGAAAGGTAGTAAAGGAGGATAACATGAGGTGGATTCCATTACCCTACTTAGTGCCGACTTTGGCGCTCAATTAAGTTATCATATGGATACCATGAACTTGAAGTTCAAGGAAGCCATAGATCAAGTGACGAAAGTTTCAACTGCACCAAAGCAACAACCGTTTCATCAAGTTAATGCCACAGCAATGACACCATCTATTCCAAGTGCAATTTGTGAGAGTTACGGAACTTTGGGACATGATCAACAAGTGTGTAGAGAGACGAATGAATAAGTGAATTCTTTTCAAGCATATAGAAGTGGTACCCCATACTCAAACTTTTACAACGAAAACACCAAATTCCATCCAAACCTCTTATATAAAAGTTCAAATGTTCAAAACTCACAACCAATATACACCCCACCAGCAATGAGAAATCCTATTCAAAGATCTTTCGATAATCAAAATCAAGGATGTCAAAACCAACCATCATACAACCAGTCCTTATATAACCAACCCAATGATCCATCTTTCGATGTACAAAAGGCAATCTTGCAAATGCAAAAGAACCAACAAGAATTTTTTCCCCAAATGCAAAAATATAGCCAAGCAAAAGACATCACTAGAGCTGGCAAAAGGTGACCCGACCCGAGGAACCCGACTCGTCCCGCCCGAAACCCGACCCGATACAACCCGAAAATTGGGTGACCCGAAACCGAACCGACCCGACCCAACCCGACCCGATAACCGATAACACCCTTATTTTTTCCAACCCAAACCCGACCTGAACCGACCCGACCCGACCCGTGACCCGATATTGACTCAACCCGATAGTGAATTAGCTTAATAATGGTGTAAATAAGACCAAATTAACATTAATCTTAATTATTTTCACTTAAAATTACAATTAATGCACCTACACGTTGTTTAAACAGAAATTTACCCATCTAAAACTAAATACATAAGAGAAAATATATGTTTATAATCTGACCCGATACTGACCCGACCCGACTTGCAACCCGCTAATGACCCGACCCGAAGATGACCCGGCATGAACCGTAACCGACCCGACCCGTCGCTAACCCGTCACAACCCGAACCCGATATGACCCGACCGCTTTGACCCGACCCGTAACCGACCCGAGTGACCCGATTGCCACCTCTAGACATCACCATCAATAATATCCTAGCACACAACAAGATGCTTAAGATCAAGTGTCTCAAATAGCCTCATCAAGCTCACAAAGACAAAAAAAGGCAATTACCTTCTCAAGGTAATCCACTCACAAGAAATAAGACGGCTCATGCTGTCCACTTGAAAAGTGGTACCCAATATGAGAGTCCTATGGTGCCAAGTAAAGAGAATACTATTGAGGTGAGGAGTAAGAGAGATGACAAAGGTTTGCAAAAGAGTGATGGGGGTAATACAAGGAAAAATGGTGAGAAGATGGTAGATGTGAACAATGATGAAAGTGAATCAATGAAGAGAAAGAAGGATGAAAAAAGAAGGATGAAAAAAGAAAGAAGAAGATTAATGAGGAGCCTAATATCATTAGGCTACCCTTTCCAAGTAGACAAATGAATTCCAAAATGGATAAGCAATTCGGGAAATTTATGGAAATCGTGAAGAATTTGGAAGTCTCTATTCCCTTCACCGAGTTGATTATCCATGTTCCGGCTTATGCCAAGTATATGAAGGACATCCTCATAAAGAATAAATCCATTGGGAAAACAGAGACAATTGCTTTCGCCGATGCTTCCTAAGCATGCCTAAATAATGGGCCAATGCCTGGAGGTCTCTTTCCTTCCCTTTGTTCCCTCTTTAGCTAGCTCTCCCCTTCCCCATATGCTATCTTTTTCACTTCTCAACGCATCAATTAAAACACTAGCCTCTCTATCCCTCCTAAACACAAATATTCAGATTTTAAACTCAACTTAGACAAATCTTAGAGAGAAGATAGAGTAAGGAAGAGAGAAGAAGAAGGGGGAGAAGAAAAGGGTTGTAGGGAAGGAGGATCTTGACATTACTTGAAGTTCTACACTAAGTAAGACCTCATAAACCCTTCAAATATGGTTGTGCCATCTTTTAACATACATTCACATTTCAGTTAAGATCTAAACTTGAAAATATGAGTCTTCATCCATGCATGCAAATGATTAAAGCTAGTAAAAACCATTAAATTGTCAAAAACGTAGGATGCATGTTGTAGATCTATAATCACGGGTTATGCTTGATATTTCTAGGTTAAAAATAAATATAATGTTCCTTTTGTTGTCTTTAGTACGATCACCAAGTTTCGTAAATTTTGCATGCACCGTTTTTAAATGAAAAATAGAACATCACAACATGTTTTATGACTATCTGAAACACTAAATCTCACTAAAAGAGTCCTAAAACCATATCTATAAAATGAACCAGTATCTCATCTTTTAGTATGATTAACTAATATGAATTTAAATGGCAATAGGATTTTTAGTCAACCTGTTTTGATTTGTTATGAAGGATTTATGATGTTATTTTCATGACTCGGTTTTTAACCACTGTTAGAAAAATGAGATTTGAGATATGATAGACCCATTTTTTAGACATGACCCATGATCTACTTCATTCTATGAACCGTTAGATTTATGTATTTTTAAGATTTCATGATTAATAACATTAGTAAAGAACAAATTCAACAGAAAATTTGTTGATTACAACAAATTCTTATAATATTTCATTATATTTGGGTAATTTGCAGGTGGAATGACGTTGAACAGGGATATTGATGCTCAATGGAATAATTGATGTTTTGTGTAATAAAATAACTGATGTTGTATGATAGAATAATTACGTTACCGTAATAAAATAACTTTTTTATTGAGAATAATGTTCTCTGGTATGTATAGTTATTTTAATGTAGAAACTCAGTTATTGTAATGAATAACTCATGTTATTGTATTGAGCTGAAACTCAAATATAGCTGGCCATTTTCAATAGAATAATTGATTTTCTTCAATGAAATTATTGAGATTGGTTAATACAATAGCCAAGCTAATATACTCCCTTCCCGATTTGTTGAGCGTGCTTTAGAAGAAGAAGGCGAGGAAGATGAATAAGAAGCAGGATTATAAAAAGCGGATGAAGATGAATTGGAATGTGAATCTGACAGAAGCAACGCTTATTTACAACATAAAAATAGATTAATTAAATCAGAGTCGTATAATAATAGCCATAAATTATTACAATAACCGTGATTGAACTTTACAATAACTATGAGTGAACTATTGTGTATATAATAATTATTATTGTGAAATAAAGAGAGGAGAGAATTATACAGAGAAGTTAGAGAGAATATAAAAGAGACAAAATTGTCTTCTTATTCCATTATAAGAGGTATATATACATATACAATGAGGTAGAGTTTCCATAAGATAATACACTCTAGAATATTCCAAGATATAGACATCCATATAATAATATTTCATAACACTCCTCCATGGATGTCCTTTACTGAAGAAGATGCCTCGCTAAAAACCTTACTAGAAAAACCATATGGGGAAAACCCTAGAAAGGAAAAGAATACACTAATCTTCAAACATGCATAACAAGCTGCCTCGTTAAAACCTTTTCCATAGAAAACCCAGTGGGACAAAACTATGGTTAAGGAAAAAGAGTACAACACGTGTTTAACTCCCCGTGATAATTACATAACTTGATAAATTTTGAAATGACCCATGCTTTGACATAAATTCTCGATTCATATTCGTTCATAACTTGATATCTTCAATTAGTGTAATTCTAGATAACTTTAATCATCATAATTCATCGGAACTCACAATCTGGATATTATTATTTCATAATAACTCTTGAATCTTCATTTCAAATAATACCTCCGCAATAGCGATATAGTTGCTCATTAATAAACGACATAACATTATATGTCTAAAACAATTTTGTCACCTCAATCAATCATGATGACATGACTAAAATATAGCGTAATAATGCGCTTATAGTGCTACCTCGTGAAAAACCTTGCTAGGAAAAACCTGTTGGGACAAAAAACCTAGTCGAAGGAAAAACGAGTGTAGCCATCATTCCTTAATCCTTGTCTTAAGGAGAATCAATCCGATAATTATTGAATAAATCATCCAATACCTTTTGAGCGTATTTCTTTGCTAAACCACATATGTATGGATTGACATTCTCATTATAGACTTTGACTACATTATTTTCCATTCGTTGTGGTACTTTTGGACCATAAACTAATTTCACATGTTTAGCAAATAAGTCATTTTAATCATTATTCTCATATGCTCAAACTTCAGGTTGAGTTAATAATAGTTTCCTTCGAGTAAACTCTAGAGGAGTTTGAATATTCCATTTTGGAAATCACAATAACCTTTCAATCGTATCGCAGAGGTTCACATATAATCATGAGTTCCCAAAACTCAATTAACATCATCATTTGATGATCGTTTATAAGAGGCTCCTATAGGGAGTTTGTAATACTCCCATAATCCAAATGCCTTACCAGGACCACCTAAAGCATGAGAATGCTACCATCTCGGTTACCCGAGGCAATGTATATCAAATAGACCATAAAACAACGTACTTTAATAAATAAGTTTAAGTGATTATATAACAAAACCAACTGTAAGGTAAAGTACAACTGTTCTACAACCAAACTACGGCTGAAGTAACAAAAGTATAAGGACAACACAGCGGAAGACTACTATCAGACTCGTGGCAACTCCATCCCCAACTAATCCCGCGTGCATCCATAGTATACCTGCTACACAACTGCTCACCACCCCCAAATGGATCACCACAGTTTTCAAAACATTTAAACGGGGTCGATCGATTACACAAAACAAACAAATTAATAAAACAATACCACAACCAATTCAATCAACCCAAACTCCATCACATCACCACACACCTGACTACACACTAAAGTGTGTAGCCCTGCCAGAATACTCATCGCAACAAGTATTCCACACCGGCAGTGGGGGGACCGCAGCCGTTCCCACCTAAGCCCTGCTCATCTCATCCGAGCGATAAACACATGTTCCTTAATGTGCACATCCCTTCTGTGGCGGGTTCCACAGAAAGCGAGTCAAGGGCATGAAGCCACTCCCGCAAGTGACTCCACTCAGCCAGGGACGCACCCGAGAACCACAGACAGTTATAAGATAATCACATCACACTACCAACAATCAACAATTCAGAAACCAATGCCAAAACGATATACAACAACAACAACAGATAATTACCAACACAACCATGTAATCAATACTGAGTAGGGAAACCCTACCTGCAACAACAGCCACAAGACCGTCACAGCAGCTAAACAACAATGTCCGTCTACGAATCCTCCTCCTATAACACATATTCATATAATTATCACCCAATCCATACAATACACCCAAAACCCCCAAATCTACCCAATTAGGGTTTTAACCAAACTCAATGAAACGACATAAAAACTATACAAGGATCTTACCCTCGACACGATGAACTTAACGGCATAAAGAATACGACGATCCGACCATCTTAGCCTTTGGGATTTAATAACGTGACGAATGCGAACTACGTAACTCTTTTCTCTTCTCTTGAAAGGTTTTAAGAAGTAAAAATGATTAAGAATAATGACGGAAGCCTTTTATATTAATCTCGCGTTATTAACAAAACCCGACTAAAACAACCCGTAATACGCACTTACTCGATCGAGTAAGTCACTTACTCGATCGAGTGACCCTTACTCGATCGAGTACCCAACATACTCGATCGAGTACCCATCAGGTAGCCTACTGTTTCGTATAAAAACATACTTACTCGACAGAGTAAGCCCCACTCGATAGAGTACCCATAGACATAGAAAACCGTAGTATTACAGCCTTCCCTCCTTAAAAAGAACTTCGTCCCCGAAGTTCAACCCGTACTCAAAAACAAACATACCCACTCGACCATGACGAAACAACGCAACAAAGACTCAAAACAAAACCTCAACCACAACTTATACCGACTCAAAACAACCTACCTCCACAACATGGCTCACGATATCGTATCCACCACATTATAGTCTGTCGGCATTAACTCCATACACTACCAAATACCATCCACCAACGCCGCTAGCTTCGTCTCACTAACATATTATCCACTAGAAAAATCCATTATCAAGACACTCATAAACATCAAACAGAATGTTATATTCTACCACCCTTAAAAGGAACTTCGTCCTCGAAGTTTACTCCCACTCATAACATCATCATCCAACTGTGAACACTATCGAATTCATAAGCATCCTCACCCAACTGTCAACATTATCGAAGTCTTCTCACACTCCTAGACATCACACTACTACAAGCACGACCATGACCTTTAATAAAATCAATCACAACAAAAATCCATCTTTTATGCTACACCAACACTCTACTTCCAATTATACTACAACATGCACAACCATCAAACTCTCTTTTATCGCATCCTACTCCTCTTAAGATAAATGTTACGTCCTCGTAACCCACTAATACTAAATCCTTAGCTGCATCTTCTCATCACCACCACATGTCAAAGATAATTGCCTATAAACTCAACACTTACAACCATTCCTATATCCAAGGCTCTCTTACTTTAACAGTTCCCATACCTCAATTCATTCGGCACACTACCTAACTTATACCACAAAATCCTTAGCATAACCAAACTCCAATTCTTCCACATTACTGTAAAACGACATACCTCTCTATATAAAGCACCTATCCCAAAAGCATACTCACGATCCATACTTGTTACACACACTCACACTAGATCCTCAAGTTCTTTTCTTTTATTATCATAAAACTCATCCACAACTTAACATGATACTAATTCCCAACACTCTATACTCACTGTCTCAATAAAACATTATGAACCATCTGCATTTTCCAGATCATTACAACACATGTTCCACAAATCACTTGCCATTACTATGTCCACCAATGCCTCATCTAAAACAAGGTCAAAAATACTGTAACAACCTCTCACAAATGTGTATCATAAACAGAATATTACTATATCACGACAACAACTGAAACATACACAACTCTCTTCCATATCACACTCTACCCTCACTCCTAAGCCAAAACTAGCAAGAAACATCAATAAACAAAACAACCGTCTATATGTCCAACCGAAACTCACAGGAAGCAGCAGCAAACAAAACAACAATCCATATAACTGGTCTGCACTTTTGAAAACTCGTATTGTACTCATCCCTCCTACTCTACCACAATCGATGACGGCATCGCAACACCGCCACCAAAAGCCGCACCGCAGCGCGAAAATACCTGCATCACAACACGAAGTACCGTGCCCGGATCACCACCCGAAGCACAACAACCACATCGATAGTCATTGCAACTTACACAATTCCCATAAAAACTGACTCAGTATAACTTTCCGGACAAGGAGACTACTCAAAACCGCGTTACTAGGTCACAACGCAACATATTACACGGAATAAACAGATAAGAACCTCAAGAACATCATCCCTACCATTTCACGGAATAAACATGTATCATCAATACACATACAAGTATAACTAGCCATGCCAGATCGCCCAAATAAACTATCACTTTTGAATACCATTCCATTAGGTTACCGTACCCAACATGCATTACAGAACATTCAAATAACAACTTTATAACTATCACACCATACCACTTCTCGTGAGGTCAGAACCTCACACAAACATTTATACACATCATAGACCCGTAATCACATCCAACCAGTCAATCCTGATCACATAAGTTACCACTTGATAAAGGTTATCTGTCGCCCGAGCTTAACTCGATCGCCTGCCCTTCATAACACATTCTCCCATTTGCATAACTATTACCTCCTGCCAAATGTAACCATACCATTAGTACCCAAGTACAAGCAACCGCCTCCTATAATCGCATCGTATACCCCCTCACAACCATACATACCAATCCGGCCTCTACAAAATCAACCTCTTTAAAATGGCTACCTTTCCTATTAATCACCACCCTTACCCACTAGTGACAACACCACAACACCACCACTGTTCGTATAACAAATCTCTTACACTCACCCATAAATATCACGGTTCTTTCCCAACTCGGTTAACAACCCAAATGACGAACATCAAACCCATCCACAAAATTTACCTGAACATTCATCCCAATTTTGCCTTTACTTGTATCGCCACCTAACTCACCTCCAAAATCTCATATCGTGCAAATACTCTTCCAACTTTTACTCCCCTTAAGTCCTCAAAGCTCATGGCTAACATGTTGTCCTGAAACTCCTATATAACCATTAACTCGCACCCTCTCATGATGCTATCACACATTTCCACGATTCCTTACTTTCGTGTTCCTTAACTCCGATCGACATTTTCTCAGCTTACTTTCATCCTTCTCTTCCCTTTACACTCAACAATACCAATTATTAGTTCATCTCCTTACTCCTTGTTTCTAACTCTCTGGTAATCCGGTTACCTTTTCGTTGTCCCAAAACTCAAATTTCATTACTTCATATCGGTACCTTCTCTCTCTTTCTAACCATGGGTCCTCTCTCATCATTCTACTCACTCACACCTACCACTAATCAGTCCACAAAATCATCGTTTACTGAGCAACTCACACCCTTTTTTTTTTAAACCAAAACTCATCTAATACCTTTAATTGCCCAAGGAAATCACACACTAGTTTCACCTCTCAATAAACCAAATTCCCAAACTTAATCTCTATCTACAAATCCACATCGTGACATGTCTCCATCTAAGTTCACTATATAGCACTCTTCTCCATCCTCCTACAACGACCTTTCATTACATATATTCTTAACCAACACAATCTAACCATCTCCTTCCATAATTCCTTACACTTCTCAAGTTGCTACTATCCACATCCTTCCTTTCAACCTTTTCATTCTCACGTTCCTTAAACTTATATCACTCCTTACTCATATACACTTATCTTTACATTACTCAAATTTGCAGTTATATCCCTCACCACGTCTCACGAAACTTGCACCATGCCTCAATCAGCTCATCAAAGTTCCTTTTCTTTTTCCACTATCTATCACAACCACATATAGCTCATGTCCTCCCCACCGAACTCATACCCACCACAAGGTGCCACTCACTACATCATAAGATTGGGTAACTTATGCATCGAGACCGACACGCACGTAAAACAATGCATAAAGAAGCAAAATAACACCTTTGAATTAAACATAATATGCAACGAAGTCAAAAGATAAGCATATGACCCACAACAGGGGTCACTAGATCGAGTACAGCCTACTCGATCGAGTTGGCGAAGGTCAGAAACACGTATAAGAAATTACCAGGGCTACTCGATTGAGTAACAAGGGGTGAACTCGATCGAGTGAGGGCCACTTGATCGAGTACCCTACGCATTTCTCATCACTGTCCAATTTTCCTAAAACAGTCATATCTCACTCGTTTCTTGGTTATTTTCGGCGTGTGACCTATCGTTAGAATCGTAAAAGAACAAGATATCACCTCCAATTGGAATCACATCAAAATCATATAGACATCTCAAGTTATAACAGTTTAAAGACAACCTCTCTATAATCGAACAACATAACTACTTGATCTTCTCTTTCAAACAACTTAAATATCAACAAAGTGAACAAAAGCTACTCGATACTTATAAAACCACTATCCCTAACCACATGTTACTACCTATAAAAAGCCAAACAATATCATCTATCATTGCTCATATAACATTCAACTTACCAATCATGAACTACCCGAATGTTTTAACTTTATAACTTTCTGTAAAACAAAGCATACTCATACATTACAAAACCTATTTCCATGTTACTAATATAACAATATTACAAATCCACTTCGTCACCTAAACATATTCATAATCACGCAATTCATATTCTCATGCAATTGTCACCCATCTTTTCCAATCAATTCATCCATGTCAACCACATTCTTCATCTAACAAGAGCATATGATACAACAGTAGACAAGTATATGAACTTATTATATAACTTTATGCAAACAAAATTATGTAAAATCATATCACATCCCCTAATCACATGTTACTAATATAGCCACATTGTAAATCATCCATCCTGCAACATCATTATTCATCACATATTATCATATATGAACTACTTCCTTTTTCCACCACAATCATTTTCCAAAATTTTCTATACAACACATCATCCAATATACGCAATAGAACATTAGTAAACACATAGCGATCCCATGACACCCCATAGTGACCGGTTTAAAGTTGTAGAGTGAGTTCGCGACTTTAGGACGTCTCCCAAGTCTTTGCATTAGCTCATAGCAACTCCTACCCGGGTTCATTTTATTTTGACTCTCTAGATTCGTTGGGTTCATTGGTTACAGGTTCCAAAATCGTCTCTCTGATACCACGTTGTAACACCCCCATACTCCAAGTGCCTTACCAGGACCACTTAAAGCATGAGAATGCTACCATCTCGGTTACCCGGGGCAATGTATATCAAATAGAACATAAAATAACGTACTTTAATAAATAAGTTTAAGTGATTACATAACAAAACCAACTATAAGGTAAAGTACAATTGTTCTACAACCAAACTACGGCTGAAGTAACAAAAGTATAAAGACAACACAGCGGAAGACTACTATCAGACTAGTGGCAACTCCATCCCCAGCTAATCCCGCGCGCATCCATATTATATCTGCTAGACAACTGCTCACCACCCCGAATGGATTACCACAGTTTTTAAAACATTTAAACGGGGTCAGTACTGATTATACAAAACAAAAAAACTGCAATAAAACAATACCATAACCAATTCAATCAACCCAAACTCCATCACATCACCACACACCTGACTACACACTAAAGTGTGTAGCCCTGCCAGAATACTCATCGCAACAAGTATTCCACACCGCCAGTGGGGGACCGCATCCGTTCCCACCTAAGCCCCGCTCATCTCATCCGAGCGATAAACCCATATTCCTTAATGTGCACATCCCTTCTGTGGCGGGTTCCACAGAAGGCAAATCAAGGGCGTGAAGCCACTCCCGCAAGTGACTCCACTCAGTCAGGGACGCACCCCGAGAACCACAGACAGTTATAAGATAATCACATCACACTACCAACAATCACCAATTCAGAAACCAATGCCAAAACGATATACAACAACAACAGATAATTACCAACACAACCATGTAATCAATACTGAGTAGGGAAACCGTACCTGGAACAGCAGCCACAAGACCGTCACAGCAGCTAAACAGCAATGTCCGTCTATGAATCCTCCTCCTATAACACATATTCATATAATTATCACCCAATCCATACAATATACCCAAAACCCCCAAATCTACCCAATTAGGGTTTTAACCAAACTCAATGAAACGACATACAAACTATACAAGGATCTTACCCTCGACACGATGAACTCAACGGCGTAAAGAACACGATGATCCGACCATCTTAGCCTTTGGGATTTGTTAATAACGTGATGAATGCGAACTAGGTAACTCTTTTCTCTTCTCTTGAAAGGTTTTAAGAAGTAAAAATGATTAAGAATAATGACGGAAGCCATTTATATTAATCTCGCGTTATTAACAAAACCCGGCTAAAATAACCCGTAATACGCACTTACTCGATCGAGTGCCCAACATACTCGATCGAGTACCCATCAGGTAGCCTACTGTTTCGTATAAAAACATACTTACTCGACAGAGTAAGCCCCACTCGATAGAGTACCCATAGACATAGAAAACCGTAGTATTACAGAGTTATCCTCGTTGCCTCGTTAGAGTATCTCATAAGATAACATTTATCCCTTTTAAGAATTTATCCAAATAAAACAATATAATTAAGCATGTGCATGTATATGATATGTAACTAATTCTAAACAACATTATAAAACAATGCAATAATTTATATATATTAAAATTAAGATGCAAATGATGAGCTTAATCTCTAAATACACATGATGATGACTCAATGCTGCAAACTGTACAGTTTCCTTTTCCAATATTCATAACTTAAATTGACTTCAGACTAATGAATGGACTTCAGGTCCATGAGCTCATTCATAATCATTTATTATGTGTCGACAATAAAATTGGACTTATTTATAAGATCCCCATTATATAGTCCATTAAATTCCGCGCGCAAATGCATATCGGTTCCTTAACCATATCGATATAATTTCAACATCTCGTAATATTTTCAGTACTGAATAATGATATCTGAGTATATATATGGTACCATTCCTTTTCGATATAGGTCATCTATTATTATTCAGATATTTATGTCACTTCCAGGACATCCAAATTTCTTTGCTCCATAGGAGTACCAACTGCTCATGCTTGCCATTTTCTTATTATTTGATATATGTGAACCAATATGACTTTCACACTACCTTTCATGTGTGGTTATTGTTCAATTTGGCAAGAATCTCAAATTTTTCGTTACATATATTTTTTATGACTAATTTATAGCTCGCTATACCACATATAGGGCTAATCTGTCTATAATTAAATCATAGATTTTAATGTAACACATCACATTTTGATAAGATGATCAAGCTGATATTATAATACATCTTCATAATCAAATGAATATAATTTCGTAAACTTCTTATTTAATGTATTTCATATTGAAAACAAAGGGGATAACATACTTGTTTGTTTTTACCAGCTTTTTCTTATCAGTCTCCCCCTAAGGTGGTAAAACCTATCTATACCAGATAGATTTAATGGGCAATAGATCATTATATCCACCTTAATTGTCTTATGCAGTTGGTTTTTTCAAGTGTTGAACCATAATGCCTAATTTGGAGATTTACGATGTCATATAATAATCAAACTGTGATTTTCACACAATAACTACTCAGAAAAATTATTATGTGGCTATAAGCCACTTAATATGACGTCATGAACATTTAAGTTCATTATTACACTCCGAGTAGTTGTTAGATCTCCATTAAATTTACTCAGTCTCCGTGTAATGTCTTGCCTTTAATAAATTTACACGAGAGAGTTTCAACACTTACATTTTCCTTTATGATAAACTTCATGTTTATCAAAATGGGTATAATAAGAACCCGGATGGCCTTTATTGTCACATTTAAATCATTTCATGTCAACTTGCTTAGTTGCCCGCAATCTAGGGCAATCTTTCATAATCTATCCGGCCAGATAAATGATGTGACATAAGACACAACATGTGTCTCGTATATGTAGGCAAGACTCATCAATGTCAGGGAACATGACTGTGATCTTGTATACTTCTGGTATACAGCTTCTATTTATGGAACTTCTAGTCCAAAATAGGTAATAGATAAAAATTTTAAACTTCTGTCAATTAGAAACTAATGTCGTGATTTACTAAAAAAAACATGGGACATGAGTATCAAAATTCAATAGCCAACATCTATAAATAATCAGTTACTATGTCACAGGCTTATTTATCAAAGTAATGGAAGGGTAACTTTTAATGTAATTCACATCCATATAAACCAAGTCAACCGGTAATTACTGTGATCTTAATCATGAATCATACATATTATGCAACTTACATGTTTGTTTGTCAGCGAGAGAACAATTATACATCAAAAGGTTTGTGTGCATGCTCTAAATCCTTATCCAATTTGACTTAATTGAAGAGTGTCAAATTACTCAATCGACAAACCGAAAACACTAATCCATGTGACGTCTAATTATAGCATATTAATTAGATATGATGAAAACACGATCAAATAATAGCAAGAGACTTATTATGAAGGCTTAACAAATTTATAGCAGAATAGAAGTATAAATTCATTAGTTACCAATTATGACTTAGATCATTGAACTAATATAGTAGTATGATTTATATTCCATCAATTTCCATGCTATATACACAGTCACAATCTTATAAACATATGAACATAAAAATATTAGTTGTAGGTTGTGGAAGATAGATGCTCGTAGGCAGTAATCAACAAAATTGACGGTGTCGAATAGAGTAGCATATTGTGAAAAATAACCAGACATACTGAATTCCGTTAACTTTACATGAATCGTACTTATTTAATACTAATCATACGACATAACACTTGAAACATGCGTTAACGATATCACCATATGAAAAATGTGAATTATAAATACTGGGAACTTCAGGCCATAGTTTTAATATTGTAAACATTATGAACTTCAGTTCATAATCCTGTATATGTAAATACTATGAACTGTGGGTCATAGTTTTATTATTTACAAATTATTTATGAGTTAAAATTTTGACTTAATTGAAGAGTGTCCAATTACTCAATCGACAAACCGAAAACACTAATCCATGTGACGTCTAATTATGAACTTCAGGCCATAGTGTAAATGTCAAAATTTTAACTCATAAATAATTTGTCCTTTCTCATATCAAACTTTGAGCATATATGAGCCTCGCATGACTTTTATGAGATATTTCAATTCTTTTAATGAACAAATTTTGACTTAATAAGGCCACTTCATTAAGCTCAATTAAGGCTTCTATACCTGACTCGTCAAATGCCACATTATTAGGCTCAATTTAGGCTTAGGCTTATCATAATGCCAGGTTCCCCATCTCTGTTACCGGCAGAGTTTTTATGAGGTGTCACATTCACTTTCAAGAATGGATCAAAATTCAGATTCATTATATTGTTCAACTTCAGGTGAACAAGAATCAATTCACAAATAAATTTGCCCTTAATAAAGACCGCTTTAAACTCAATTGCGGTTCATAAAATCACCTCGGTGGACTTCTGGCCACTTATATTTACATATGAACTCCTTACCGCTTACACTTACATATGAATATATTATACTGATGAGGCGGTGTTAAAATTATTATACACCTTCAAAACTTAGAACTTCAGGCTAAAGTTATAATGTGAATATATCTGCTCATCTTTATAAAATAAATCTTTTGGAGTTTCAGGCCCAAAAATTGTGTAATATGTCGCTTCTTTAATCTTATTGACCACAACATCAAGTTTTGTAAGATTGGACATAATTACCAAATTCAATATAAGAATTTGTACAGGAAACTAATTTATAACTATTATATTATATAAAGCATACAAATTAATTGATATACTCTGATTTTATAGCTCATTCGTTATTTAAGTAGTACGGTGTAAAACATGTAACTCGCAAATCCTCTTCCCATGTCATGACTAAATCATAAAGGTAGCATAATGCCATTATTGTAACGTGTTGTTATCGCATCCTTATTACCGTATGAGTATCCCCAATTTTATCATGATGTGACAAAATAATACTCTCTCCGTCCTGGTCAATTGTTGTCCTTTTGTTTTGGCACAAAGACCAAGGAATGGGGAAAAGACCAATAACTAAATGACAAGTGGAACAAATTGAATGAGAATGATCAAATTACTCATTAAGTTCATTCTTAAAATAGAAAGGACAACAAATGACTGAGACACCCCTAAATGGAAAAGGACAATAAATGACCGGGACAGAGGGAGTATATAAATTGCTTTTTAACATAAATAATTATATAACGGAAACATACCTTGATTAGCGGAATAAAATAATAAGATCTGATATGAACCTCCAGATTATCAGATCTTAATATATATATATGAGAAATATGAACAAATAAGACTATTAATTCCTTTTCACTCAGTTGGTCAAGACTTGTGTTGATAACGTGTTGTGAAATAAAGAGGAGGGAATTGTAGAGAGAAGTTAGAGAGAATATAAAAGAGATAAAACTGTCTTCTTATTCCATTATGAGAGGTATATATACATATTATGAGAGGTATATATACATATACAATGAGGTGGAGTTTCCATAAGATAATACACTCTAGAATATTCCAAGATATGGATATCCATATAATAATATTTCATAACAATTATTACAATAACCGTGATTAAATGTAATAACCCAAATATTGACCGGGTTTTCACTTATTTTCACTTATTGTCAATTAGTAACTATATTAAATAATTTTCTAATTTCGCTTTTTTTAGGAAAAACGAAAAAATGGGTTTATATATTATATAAAAATACCGAATCATTATTTACTTCTAATTAATAACCTAGTTTTGTATGCTAATTAGTCGTGATCCCTTTCACCTTCTTCCTTAGTTTTGCCTCCTGCGATCATATTCCCAATTATTCACATGGTTAACATATATCAACCTTATTTATAAGGTTTACTCCTTTTATTAAACCTACAATCACTTTGTTTATGCCTTATTATGCTCTTAGCCAAATTGGGTGTTTCTTCGTACGTTTTGCACCCAACAATTGTATCATCTTAGCCTTAAAATTCATCATCTTCACAATCTCACATATGGCATGAGACCGTGATCCTTCTTTCATTCATCTTTAGTGCACTTTTCTTTCAAACATTGAATTTGGCGTTGAACTTTGGGTTTCTTATGATCTAATCTAGACAATATGGGGACAAGTTTAAGGTAACACGATTCTATCGATCCTAATATTATTATTATTGTTCGGCTTATATGTATATTTGCATTTATTTGTCATTGGATGATAATATTAATTAAATGGAGGGTGCAATATTATGTATACTAGTAATTCTATGTTTTTCTACTCTTAATTTTAATGTTTGTTTTTTTTTTGGTCTAAACCATCCGGTAATCCGAACCACATTGGGCCGACTAATCCGGATTTCGGGGCGTGTCCAAGGATTACGGTATTTAAACCCCTCCCAATCGCAGTTGTGGGGGATCGATCCGCAGACCTCCCTACCAAGCGCAGCCCCATGCTACCACTGCGCCAACCAACGATTGGTTAATTTTAATGTTTGTGAGATGGGTTATTTTTTCTTGTGTTGACATTAAGGTTGGTCAGGGGCGGCTATGGGCCGGTTCAGGCTGAGCCCAGGAACAGGGCCTCCAAAATTTGGGCCCAAAAAAGAAATTTTCTCGGTCAGTTAAAAAAAAAAAAAGGAAACTTAAATCTTCTCCAAATCTCCGTATAACTGACATCATAATAGCGTTTAAGTTATCAATTAGCAATCAATCAGGCGTAAACTTCTCCTTCCCAAGATTCCCATAATCCCATTAATCTCATATACCCAAAATAATTAAACATTCTGATTATATCTCTCTCAAATAGTCAAATTCACAATAATCACTTGTATTCTCCAAACTTTTCATTCAATCGGATTACCCATCTAACAAAAGTTCTAGCTATAATTTTTTTTTGAAACAAATTCATCAATTTCTAGTAAAAGAGTATAGAAGGAGAAATCCCAGGTAAAAATTTCATTTTATTTTATGAGTTTTTAGTTTTAATTTTTTTCTTTAACAATTATATTATAATTTCTGTCATCTTAATCATCTAAAGGCCATAATTTGTAATTGAGTATTGAATACATGTTTGGCCGATTGTGACTCTGTGACAATCTGACCAAGTGAACCATGTCAATTGTCAAGTTGTTAATTTGTTATAGTTATACATAATTAAATTTCATTTAATTATTCTAAATTATGTATTTAGTATTTTGTTCAGGTTTGGTTGATCAAATTTGTTGAAAAAGGTTGATTATGGAAGTTTGATTGAAATATTTGCCTCAAGAAAAGCTTGGAGGAGGGTACTTTTCAAGTAAAAATGGGCAGTATAACTAACAAGGACGAGAGATACAATTGAAATTGATGTTTTTTTCGAATAAATGGATGATGTTATCAAATTTTACTTCTATGCCTTTGTTTTTTTAGCAAATGAATAATCGACACTATGTTTATTGGCTATATAAAATTTCAAAAAAAAAAAAAAATTGAGACCTCATTTTATTGTGGAGCACCGGGCCACTCTTATTGTTAAGACGCCCCTGGTTGGTTTAGGAACTTGAGTTGAAATTGGGTTATACGATCAGGTAATATACGAGTGAGTTGGACGAGTTAATTAAGGCATGATCACACTTGTTCATGAGATTGTTGTTACTGGCTACGTGGGTTTGAGTTTTGGACTAAAAGTTTTGTAATCTACATTATAATATTGGAGTTG
The DNA here is from genome assembly GCF_048544455.1 of Silene latifolia. Classification (NCBI taxonomy): domain Eukaryota; kingdom Viridiplantae; phylum Streptophyta; class Magnoliopsida; order Caryophyllales; family Caryophyllaceae; genus Silene; species Silene latifolia. The sequence continues at coordinate 59,930,900 of NC_133526.1, forward strand.
TTACCCCAGTCATGGTTGAATATATTGAAGGGTAATTTTATTTTGGTACTGTGTTTTCGTTATCGCTTCCTTTGATCAAGACTTGTGGGTGAGTAGATTAGAGTTTTACTCTAAGTGTTGAGCATGGTTCTTTGTAGGGGTGAGCAAAATCGGATATCCGATACGGTTTTGGAAACCGTATCGGATATCCGGTTTTTTAAATCTCCTTTTTTAGTATCCTTATCCGATACGGTTTTTCCGTATATACGGAAACCGTATATTCGGAAACCGTATATCCGGTATCCGGTTTTCAACCTCACTTATGTAATTTTACCTATTTAGAAAACTTTTCAATTACTTACACTTACACAGAAGAGCAATTAAAGTTTAATCCCTTTATGAACCTTACAAATGGTATGACCGTTCTAAATGATATTCATTCAATAGATCATCTTCATACTAAAACTACATTTTACCTATTTAGAAAACTTTTCAATTACTTACACTTAAAAATTATTTTATATGTAAAGCTATAATTTGTGGCCGATTATTCGGGAAATATGCAAGAAGAAAGAGGAGAATGATCATATCTGATAGGAGAGCACGGAAACGTAGATTTGCTAAAACTGGAGACAACACAATCTCACGATCAGCAGCCTGCATCAACAACGGTCATAAAACTTTATGTATTTCAGTATCTAATACATTACGATTGTAACTACAAATTTACTTTGTATGCATAATTCATTGTCAAACACATTACATATGTAAATTAATTCATAATCACAAATAACTTACTTAATTTTTCTTTGACAATAGGTCCAGGTATCTCTATAAGGGAAGTGCGTCAAACTGAATCTCCGCAAATGAATTCCGAGGCAACGTGGCAGACACCTGCTCCTGCTCATGCTCATGCTCAACCTGCTCATGCTCAACCGAAGAAAATATTAGGCAAACAGCAGATCAATAATAAAGGTACATCGTACGACCATTACTATCTTTAAACACTTGCATGCCTACGTCAGAATCCAATTATTTACCCTGTCAATATATTAGGTAGGGACGATCAACACGTATACCAACATACACAACCATCTCAATCCTTGCCAATGACAAACCGCTCACCTCTCCGCAACATTACTAATGGTAAAGTCACTTTCACAAATTTAACTTAAATAGTATTTAGAATACCATCTGCTACAGCTGACTTCTCTATAAGTTTCTCAAAAAAAATGTCAGTCAGTTTGTTTAGTTTGTTTATCATAAGTTGGAAACCCGTCTAACAAGATCAAAATCAATGTTGGAAACACTTCAAACGAACTGAGTAATGGTAAGATGTATTTTTTTGCTATTTTATTCCATGTGAAAATTTCCTTACTGACATGGTTAACTTCATTAAGCCATTATAAATGGTCGAGTAAATGGAAATGTGTCAAGACAAAAGAGAAAATTGATCTTATCTGCTAAGAAACTCAGCCACCATGAAATGATAGAGAACGATATCAACGCAACAACAACCCCAACATCCTACTACAACATGAAGAAAGGTATGTTATACGAACATCAAATAGGGATACATTCATTAAAAAAAATAGGAGATAGGTTTATGTTGTTATTTTAAATAAAGAGACCTTATTACAATTGTTGTACTTCATTGCCTTCAGACACGTCATTATATGGTCGAGAAAATGAAAATATGGCCAAGAAAAAGGGAAAATTAATCTTATCTGCTAATCAGTCCAGCCGTTGCCAAACGAATGACTGTGACATCAATGCCTCCACGACTCCGATATCCTGCATTACCACCATCAGAGGTAAGTATTATAAAATTCAATTAACCGACGTTCAGTTCTGTTAAACTTGAACTACCAATTATCATTTATTCGGACAAACGAAAAATGATATATCATGTACACTGTGTACATATCAAAATTATGAATTTACTATTATGCATTACATTTATAAAAAATCAATCTTATTATTTTCATTACATGTAATTATTAGAGAGTAGTTCTTACTCCACGCCAAGTTATCACCGTAAAGGCAAGTCCAACGACTACAATTCTCTTCAAAGCAACACTTTAACAAGCAAGTTTTTCTTAGCTGTAATTTTAGAAGCATTAGTCTTACCCAAATGAAACATATGACATAGCAGTTTCCTTATAGGTGGGTTGCCGGCTAATAAGGAATCGGAACAATGCGCACATATTGCCGACCTGCAAAGACAAAAGAGAATAGCATTTGGGTCAGATCTAACACCCACATATGTCAATAACTCAAGTCTGACACTTAACATTCAATCACAAAACGGTAATGTAACCCACGATTTCAGATTGTCAATTATTATCACTCATTAAGTTTACTTGGTCTTTTTTTTTTATTCAAGGTACTATCATAAGATATGCCATTTCATACATGTTAGCATTACAATCTTACAATAATATAGATACCAATGAAGAAATTACTTGGCAAAACGGCCTCAGTGCGTCAGGGCAAGAAAGGAAGACAATAAAAAGAAAGTCATTTTCCCACCAAAGAACATCTGTGTTACAATCTCTTGCTAGAAACATCAATGATACGGTAGAACATGTAGAAGATTTTGAAACTGAAGCAGTTGAAGGTACTCATACATTAATTTAGCGCACGTTAAAAATATAAACGATCTTAAATATACATATACACGATTTCAACTTTTTTTTTTTACGTTTATTGTATATTATATTGAAATTGAAATGATATGGTTTTAAAGTTATGATACACCCAACTGTACAGTTCACCACCCTGATTACTGGGATATTGGCGACCTAACATATGAATGTGAACATTGTGAAGCACAAATGTGGTATGAAGAAAGAGCAAGGAAGGACAGAAGTTCAAGTGAGCCAGAATTTTCAATCTGTTGTATGAAAGGAAAGGTGCAGCTTCCTAAATTACGAGACCCACCACCTTTACTCTGGGAACTTCTAAGCAATAAACATCCCCTAAGCAAACATTTTATTGACAATATCCGATCATACAATATGATGTTTTCCTTTACATCTATGGGAGGTAGAATTGATACATCAGTAAATCAAGGACAAGGACCTTATTGTTTTAAAATGGGCGGTCAAAATGTCCACTTGATAGGTAGTTTGTTACCCTCCGAAACAGCACGTCCCAAGTTCTGCCAACTTTACATATTTGATACAGAGGAAGAGATAAACAACAGGAAAAATGCTGTCAGGTGTGCTCTTTAAATTAATATTACTTAGTGTTAATTTTATAGATGTGCATGGTTAATTTATAATGTTTGTTAGACCGTCTATGAGTAGAACTAATAGTCACGGTGTACTATTTCAGCCTCGGAAGACCTGAACAATTTAACGATGAATTAATAGCTTTACTACAAGGGATGATTGACCAACACAACCGTCTCGCTAAAACTTTCCGAATGGCTAGAGATCGTTTTCAGTCTGGTGAGTGTGGGGAGGTTAAACTTCGACTGATTGGTGGTAGGAAGACAGACGGACGAACATATAATCTACCTACAGCTTCCGAGATTGCAGCTTTAATTGTGGGAGACATTACTGATGCAATTGATCAAAGAGACATCATACTTGAGACACAGAACGGTACATTGAAACGAATCTCTGAGCTACATCCTTCGTATCTTGCCTTGCAATATCCCTTACTATTTCCATTTGGGGAAGATGGATTCAGATTAGGCATAGATCATAGGCTTACTAATAAAGCCTCGACAAGCAAGACGACAAGCAAGAGGAATAAGCTAACTATGAGGGAATTCTTTGCTTATCGGATCCAAGACCGATCTGGTGAGAGAACGACTTTTCTAATAGCTGGAAAAGCATACCAGCAATTTTTGGTTGACGGATACATGATGGTGGAGTCTCAACGGTTATCTTACATAAGGAATAACCAACAAAGTCTCCGGTCTGAGAGCTATAAGAACCTTGCAGATGTTGTAGCTAGAGGAGCCATTGATCCATCATCGATTGGATGTCGCATCATCATTCCACCATCATTTACTCCGGGGTATAGTTACTTGCGGGAAAACTACCAAGACACTATGGTGATTTGCAAGTGGACAGGGTATCCTGATTTATTCATAACTTTTACATGCAATCCAAAATGGCCAGAAATAACAAGATTTGTAAAGAAAAGAGGACTAAGACCAGAGGACAAACCAAATATTCTTTGCCGAGTATTTAGTATAAAACTCAATGAGTTGATAAAAGACTTGAAAGAGCGCCACATATTTGGACGACCAAGAGGAGGTATGGATAAGAATCTTAAAACTACTTTAGATATAATATTATAGTAATTTATATATCACTGATAACTATACGCGTGATCTTTCGTCATCCAATTACTCACAAACAATTTTAATTTACAGTGGTTTATACTATAGAGTTCCAGAAGCGTGGCTTACCGCATGCTCACATTATCCTATTTCTAAACAGCGGCGATAAATTATTAGAGGTGGATGACATAGATAATATTATTTCGGCCGAAATCCCTGATCCAGCTGAAAATCCCGAACTACACGAGGCGGTTACAGAATATATGATGCATGGACCATGTGGAAAGCACTTCCCACGGTCACCATGCATGGACAGGGGCCAATGCACTAAGCACTTTCCCAGGCAATTCAATCAAAGGACAACTATTGATGAAGATGGTTACCCGGTGTATAGAAGGAGGAAAAATGGGATAACTGTTGTGAAGAAAGGGGAAAAACTACACAATGGCTTTGTAGTCCCATATAACCCAAAGTTATTACTGAAATATCGAGCTCATATAAATGTCGAATGGTGTAACCAATCACGCTCGATAAAGTATTTATTCAAGTATATAAATAAAGGTTATGATCGAGTGACACTTCAATCATCTCACATGCGCCAGAATGCTGATGACCCTGAGAAGATTGATGAAATCAAGAGGTTTTATGACTGTCGTTATATTTCAGCATGTGAGGCTTCTTGGAGAATCTTCGCATTTGATACACATTATCGGACCCCGCCAGTACAGAGGTTAAGCTTCCACCTACCGAATGAGCAGAGTGTTGTCTTTAATGACGATGATCCAATAGACAGTGTCATTCAAAGGCCCTTGATTGAGAAGACAATGTTCCTAGCCTGGATGAGGTGTAATGAAGAGTATGCGGAAGCTAGGGAATTAACGTATGTCGAGATCCCTTCAAAATTTGTCTGGAATCAAGACAATCGAGTGTGGACACCAAGGCAACGCGGGTTTTCTCTTGGTAGACTGTATCACGTTTCGCCAAATTGTGGTGAAAGGTTCTATTTGAGGACCCTACTGAATTTTGTGAAGGGCCCGAAATCATTCGAAGACATAAGAACAGTCAATAAGGTTCTTCATCCAACTTTCAAAGAAGCATGTTATGCATTAGGATTGTTAGGTGATGACAAAGAATACATCGATGCCATAAACGAAGCGGCAGATTGGGGTTCTGGATGCTATCTTAGAAGACTGTTTGCTACACTGTTACTTTCCGGTAGCATTTCACAACCATAAAAAGTATGGCAAGAGACGTGGGATAAACTTTCAGATGACATTCTCCATAGGCAACGAACAATTTCTCGAATTAAAGGTAAAATACTGAAGCTCATATAATTTGAAGTAGATAATTATCAATTATTGAACTTTAGTGTCCAGCTAATTTTATCTTAAATGAAATTATTTTCGAAAGCGAACATGAATTGCAAAGTTACGCTTTAGCCGAAATTGAAGCAATTCTCTAGAGTAATGGCAGTACCCTCCGGAGGTTTGATGGGATGCCTTTTCCTGATAGTTTCGTATCAACAGAATATGGGAACAAGTTGATACTGGATGAATTGTCTTATGATAAGGAAGCGTTAGGAGTCGAGCATGAAAAGCTAATGTCATCGATGACTAGCGAGCAGAAGTCGATATATGACGAAATTATGGAGGCTGTAGCGAAAGAATGCGGAGGGGTTTTCTTTGTTTATGGTTATGGAGGCACGGGCAAGACATTTCTATGGCGGACATTATGCGCTGCCATACGAAGAAAAGGAGAAATTGTATTGCCGGTTGCTTCAAGTGGAATAGCTGCGATTTTACTTCCAAGAGGGAAAACTGCCCATTCAAGACTTGGTATACCAATCAATGTATCAGAAAACTCCACTTGCCCGGCTATCAAACCTGGTAATGACTTAACTGCACTACTACTTAAGACAAAGCTTATCATATGGGACGAGGCTCCAATGATGCACAGATTTTGCTTCGAGGCTGTTGATAGAAGTCTAAGAGATGTGATGCGGATATCGGATGAAAGATATTCAGATATGCCATTTGGGGGAAAAGTAGTTGTATTCGGAGGTGATTTCAGACAAATCTTACCTGTGGTCCCAAAAGGAACCAGACAGGATATTGTTAGCTCGGCCCTAAGTTCATCTTATTTATGGAGTGAATGCAAGGTAATTGTTATATCACTTCAACAAATTGCAAATATTTGACCTAAATAATTCATATTATGATTATTATTAGCTACGTATTAATTTCATTCTATATAAATTTATCAGGTATTGCGCCTTACAAGAAATATGCGTCTACAACAAGGAAGTTCAGAGGCTGATGTACAAGAGTTACGAGAGTTCGCTGAATGGATCCTAAAGGTTGGAGATGGGACTGCCGGAGAAGAAAATGATGGTAATGTTGATTTACAGCTTCCTGATGACGTACTCATAAAGGACGATGGTGACCCAATTGCCTCCATAGTCAAAAGCACATATCCATCTTTGGTTCAAAATTTGGGGAATGCAAAATACTTTTGTGAGAGGGCAGTCCTTACTCCAACTCACGATATAGTTGAGACTGTGAATGATTATATATTGTCTCAAATTAAGGCAGATGAGCGGATTTATTTGAGTTCTGACCAAATAAGCAAAGATGAAGGTAATTTAGGGAGACAAGATCTATACTCCACGGAGTTCTTAAACACAATAAGATGTTCCGGACTTCCTAATCACGTTCTAACACTAAAGGTTGGGGCTATAGTCATGTTGCTTAGAAACATTGATCAAGCAAATGGACTGTGTAATGGTACAAGGCTTGTGGTAACTGGATTAGGGGAGCGTGTGATTAAAGCTACCATACTCTCCGGAAGCAATATGGGTGACAGCGTTTATATCCCTCGAATCACATTAACCCCTTCAGACATTACTAAGTTTCCAGTTAAGTTTGAGAGAAGACAATTCCCTTTGACTGTTTGTTTTGCAATGACAATTAATAAAAGTCAGGGACAGTCTCTTGCTCATGTAGGGTTGTATCTCCCTAAGCCCGTCTTTAGCCACGGACAACTATACGTTGCCATTTCAAGAGTGACAAGCAGGAAAGGATTGAAAGTCCTCATTTGCGACAAAGATGCGGCCATTTCTAATATGACAACTAACGTAGTTTATAAGGATATTTTTGACAGTTTGTGAAGAATTGATTACATAGTCTACATCATGGATATTTTACTACAATTTGCATTCCATTATATTTTTCACACTTAATGAATAATAACAATTTGCATAAAATTTCTCTTAACTTTTTATTTTTAACGTACTTCTTTGGTTATTTAAAACATTCAAATTAGATAACCTATTTTAAGTTAAAAACATGTTATTCATGTAAACCATGACATGCACGAAGGAAAAACATTTTATGACAACACAATATTCATGTAATATCTTCTATTTTTGATAATTCTTAGAAACAAATGATAGAAAAAACTGTTATGACTTAATACTTAGATCATTTGAGAAAGACAATGATAAATACTCAATAATTTTTTTTCTTTTGATATTCTCGGAAACAAATGATAGCAAATGAAATCAAATATGAAATATGAATTGTTAGTAATATCTTTTTTTTGTGAATATTTGTTAGGATTATCTTACTATTAAAATAATTATCTTACTATTAAAATATTTTGAGAAAGTCAAAAAGATATACACAATAATCTCAGAATCAAATGATAACAAAAAAGATTCAGTACAAATTATATGAGATATTATTTGAGGAAGTCAATGTCATAGACTTAAATATATATTAACTTAATATTTAGATAATTTTAGAAAGTCAATAAGATATAGTCAATATATTATTGATAATATATATCCTCAGAATCAAATATCTTTTTTTGATATTCTAGGAATCAAATGATAACAAAAAAAAATCAGAAAATCATATATATATATAACATAGAACGTACATCAGGTCACCCAAAAATAATTTTTCATTTCTTTTCAAAATAAAAAAAAAGAATAGTGTTCATCAGTAATTAATCGCATTCATGAATCCAATTTTATCAGGAGATGCTCCTACCTCACATAGAATATCAATGACATTTAATGACAATCAAGGTATGTTTTATGATGAGTATGTCTTTGTTAAATTTCATTTTACTTTACAGATGAAAAAAAAAATGAAACGAATGACATACCTGTCATAATTGTTGATGGATTTGATTTAAAATCCCCACTTAGTCTTGAATTATGCCCCCTTCTTTTTCCTGTTGAGTATTAAACAGTCAATAACATTGTTTTCGAAAATCAATAGGCATATCAGAAGATGACAAAGAAAATTATTCTGCCATCCAAGAAGCATATTCTTGGGGGTCCATATGTAATATCAGAAACCTCTTTGCTGCAATGTTGCTTTCAAGAAGTCTTTCACAGCCAGAAAAAGTGTGGGAAAAAACATGGCATATGTTATCAGACGACATTCTAGAACGACAGCGGAATTTACTTCACAACAAAGGTAAAGTGTAATGTTAAATATATCAATGCTCAATTAAGTTGACTAGATGTTAAGAGTATAATCATTGATCAAGTTCTAATTTTTTGATTTCTAGAAAAATCTAATAATACTGCACATGATGTCTATTAATATGGTTCCATTTACCACTTCACAGAGTTGAAATTGACAGACGATGAACTGAAACATCATGCATTAATTGATATTGAGCGAATTCTGCAAATTAACAGCAGCAGCCCACAAAATTTCTATGGAATGCCTATTCCAGGTGCTATACTATCAACTCACAGAGAGAACAACTTATTAAACGATCACAGAGAGAACAACTTATTAAACGAGTTTGGTTATGACAAAAGAGAATTAACTTATGAGCACACATTTCTTATCTCATCTATGACTATGGAGCAAATGTCAGTGTATGATGAAATAATGGAATCAGTAGCTATGGATCGTGGAGGAGTTTTCTTTATTTATGGTCATGCAGGTACAGGCAAGACATTTATTTTGAAGGCACTTTGCGCCGCCTTAAGAAGCAGAGGAGATATTGTTCTCCCTGTCGCTTCGAGTGGAATCGCAGCAGCTTACCTTTCTGGAGGAAAGACAGCACATGAGGTATTTGGAATACCATTAGACATATCCGAAAACTCCACTTTCAAAAACATCAAACATGGTTGTCACTTGGCCAATCACCTTTGTAAAACAAAGCTCATCATATGGGATGAGGCTCCTATGATACACAAGTTTTGTATAGAGGCTCTTGATAGGAGTTTGAGAGATGTAATGCAAACCTCAAAAAAGCCATTTGGAGGTAAATTAGTTGTTTTCGCCGGTGACTTCAGACAGTTGTTACCCTTATATACAAAAGGGGGCAGCGACAAAATTGTACGATCTATTATTAATTCCTCTTATCTATGGAGTGAATGCAAGGTAATTTTGCCGAACATCTATTTTTAATTCTTAAGAGCATTTACAGGTTTATTAAAAACTGACGAATTTTTTTTATTTCTTTTTCCAAGGTGTTGCACTTAACGAGAAATATGCGCCTTGATTTGGGGAGTTTTGATATCAAAGACCAGGAGTTACGAGAATTTGATGAATGGATAAAGAAGGTTGGAGAAGGTGCAATAGGAGGAGTGACTGGCGAAAAAAACTATTTACTTATTCCAGATGATGTCCTCATAAAGGATACAACCGAACATTTGACATCAATCGTCAAAAGCACGTATGCGTCTTTGGAAAAAAACTTATGTAACCCGGATTATTTTCAAGAGAGGGTTATCCTTGCTCCAACTCCAACCATAGTTGATTCAGTCAACCAGTATATAATGTCTTTACTACCGGGCAAGGGAAAAGTTTACCGAAGCTGTGACCAACTACAGAGGGAAGAGAACAAAACAGAAACTAGAAGTATAAAATTCCTAAACACATTGAACTGTTTAGGCCTTCCACGTAATGCTATATGGTTGAAAGTGGGGGCTATTGTAATGCTCCTAAAAACTATTGACCATTCAGTCGGTATGTGTCATGGCACAAGGCTCATGGTAACGGATTTAGGAAATCATGTTATTAGAGCTACCATCATCTCAGGTAGCAACATAGGAGGCCAAGTTTATATCCCTCGGATATCAATGACCCCTTCGCCAACCTCTAATTTCCCAATGAAATTTGAGAGGAAACAATTTCCTTTAGCAATTTCTTTCGCAATGACCATTCATAAGGCTCAAGGGCAATCTCTAAGTCATGTTGGGTTGTATCTTCCAATACCCGTTTTCAACCATGGTCAACTGTACCTAGCCATATCGAGGGTAAACAACAAGAATGGGCTGAAAATTCTTATTTCTGACCAAAAGGGTGTAATTTCTAATGCTACAGCTAATGTAGTATTTAAGGAGATTTTTCGAAATTTGTAGTAGCAAGTTAGCATACCTGGATTGGAATAGTTAATAAAATTATACTATTAATATTAATAACGATTTTGTGTCACTTTCTTATTTACTGTTATTGACGTATCAAATGGAATCACTTGGAGCTGTAGACCATTATTATTATTATTATTATTATTATTATTATTATTATTATTATTATTGTTATTATTATTATTATTATTATTATTATTATTATTATTATTATTATTATTATTATTATCTGACCCTACCTATCAAATTGAATCACGATTTTGTGTCACCTTCACATTTTTCATACTCTATATCCTGATTAATCATCAACAAATAACAATTTCATTCAATTCAATTAAATAAAATAAATTGAATATCCGACCCTATGTCCACCGCCGATTTAATTTGGTAGTGAAAAAAAAAAAAAAAATTGAACCACAATATAATTACAAATTCATCTTATAATTAACAAAAAAATCATAATAAACAAATCACAATAACAAAAAACAAAAACAATCGTTACATGCAAAGTGCGAAAAAATCTGTAATAGAGGATTGAAAATAGAGATAAACCTTGGTAGTAAGAAATTGGATCCGTTCGAATTCCGTCATATCAACAATGAATTCAGGGATAGCGCAGAAATCCAACGAATATCCCTTTATTTAACCACGGATCGGATCTACCGACGACAATTCCAAGCTTTCATCATATTTGCTAACCCTTTATCAAAATCGACCAAGAAAGCCCAATCATAATATAATTGAATGGTTAAGATGAGATTGAATATTGATAGGAAGAAACTGTGATGGTTTTTGTAAGATGAAGATTACTAGATCAAAATGAGGAAGATGAAGATCAAAATGAGAGGAGTGAGACAGAGAGATAGTCGGATTTTGCGAGAACATTAATGTGCATTTGATAATTTGTTTGAGTTACTGTTAATGTTTGTTTATTTAGTGATAGTCGGACAACAAGATACGGAGTAGTTTTAATCGGGTTTTCCTATGTTAATGTTTATTTAGTGATTGGGCTGCGTAGTGTGGATTGGGCCTGATAAGGTTATTTGTTGTATTGTCAGTTTGTCACTAATATCGTATTTCATTATTCGGTTCAATCACGTTGTATGTCGACCGTTTCTTATACTTTACCAACCAGAAAAGATTTTAAGACGGATAGTACAATTTTAAATTTACTAATAACATTCAAGCATTTGTACATAGTATATATATCTTTACTTATTATACACTTAAAATAACATATTACGGCACCACCCGTGCAGTGCACGGGTTCAAAAACTAGTTTACTTCTAATTAATAACCTAGTTTTGTATGCTAATTAGTCGTGATCCCTTTCACCTTCTTCCTTAGTTTTGCCTCCTGCGATCATATTCCCAATTATTCACATGGTTAACATATATCAACCTTATTTATAAGGTTTACTCCTTTTATTAAACCTACAATCACTTTGTTTATGCCTTATTATGCTCTTAGCCAAATTGGGTGTTTCTTCGTACGTTTTGCACCCAACAATTGTATCATCTTAGCCTTAAAATTCATCATCTTCACAATCTCACATATGGCATGAGACCGTGATCCTTCTTTCATTCATCTTTAGTGCACTTTTCTTTCAAACATTGAATTTGGCGTTGAACTTTGGGTTTCTTATGATCTAATCTAGACAATATGGGGACAAGTTTAAGGTAACACGATTCTATAGATCCTAATATTATTATTATTGTTCGGCTTATATGTATATTTGCATTTATTTGTCATTGGATGATAATATTAATTAAATGGAGGGTGCAATATTATGTATACTAGTAATTCTATGTTTTTCTACTCTTAATTTTAATGTTTGTTTTTTTTGGTCTAAACCATCCGGTAATCCGAACCACATTGGGCCGACTAATCCGGATTTCGGGGCGTGTCCAAGGATTACGGTATTTAAACCCCTCCCAATCGCAGCTTGTTGGGAATCGATCCATGACCTCCCTACCAAGCGCAGCCCCATGCTACCACTGCGCCAACCAACGATTGGTTAATTTTAATGTTTGTGAGATGGGTTATTTTTTCTTGTGTTGACATTAAGGTTGGTCAGGGGCGGCTATGGGCCGGTTCAGTGAGCCCGAAACAGGGCCTCCAAAATTTGGGCCCAAAAAAGAAATTTTCTCGGTCAGTTAAAAAAAAAAAGGAAACTTAAATCTTCTCCAAATCTCCGTATAATTGACATCATAATAGCGTTTAAGTTATCAATTAGCAATCAATCAGGCGTAAACTTCTCCTTCCCAAGATTCCCATAATCCCATTAATCTCATATACCCAAAATAATTAAACATTCTGATTATATCTCTCTCAAATAGTCAAATTCACAATAATCACTTGTATTCTCCAAACTTTTCATTCAATCGGATTACCCATCTAACAAAAGTTCTAGCTATAATTTTTTTTTGAAACAAATTCATCAATTTCTAGTAAAAGAGTATAGAAGGAGAAATCCCAGGTAAAAATTTCATTTTATTTTATGAGTTTTTAGTTTTAATTTTTTTCTTTAACAATTATATTATAATTTCTGTCATCTTAATCATCTAAAGGCCATAATTTGTAATTGAGTATTGAATACATGTTTGGCCGATTGTGACTCTGTGACAATCTGACCAAGTGAACCATGTCAATTGTCAAGTTGTTAATTTGTTATAGTTATACATAATTAAATTTCATTTAATTATTCTAAATTATGTATTTAGTATTTTGTTCAGGTTTGGTTGATCAAATTTGTTGAAAAAGGTTGATTATGGAAGTTTGATTGAAATATTTGCCTCAAGAAAAGCTTGGAGGAGGGTACTTTTCAAGTAAAAATGGGCAGTATAACTAACAAGGACGAGAGATACAATTGAAATTGATGTTTTTTTTGAATAAATGGATGATGTTATCAAATTTTACTTCTATGCCTTTGTTTTTTTAGCAAATGAATAATCGACACTATGTTTATTGGCTATATAAAATTTCAAAAAAAAAAAAAATTGAGACCTCATTTTATTGCGGAGCACCGGGCCACTCTTATTGTTAAAGACGCCCCTGGTTGGTTTAGGAACTTGAGTTGAAATTGGGTTATACGATCAGGTAATATACGAGTGAGTTGGACGAGTTAATTAAGGCATGATCACACTTGTTCATGAGATTGTTGTTACTGGCTACGTGGGTTTGAGTTTTGGACTAAAAGTTTTGTAATCTACATTATAATATTGGAGTTGTTACCCCAGTCATGGTTGAATATATTGAAGGGTAATTTTATTTTGGTACTGTGTTTTCGTTATCGCTTCCTTTGATCAAGACTTGTGGGTGAGTAGATTAGAGTTTTACTCTAAGTGTTGAGCATGGTTCTTTGTAGGGGTGAGCAAAATCGGATATCCGATACGGTTTTGGAAACCGTATCGGATATCCGGTTTTTTAAATCTCCTTTTTTAGTATCCTTATCCGATACGGTTTTTCCGTATATACGGAAACCGTATATTCGGAAACCGTATATCCGGTATCCGGTTTTCAACCTCACTTATGTAATTTAATATATATTTTTTCGTTTCTATGTGTGATTGTTGGTTTTTTTTAGTAACTTTAAAGTGTTTTAAAAAGTTATAGGAGTAAATAAGTTATAAAGTTTAATAATAATAAGTTTTAATCACCAACATATTGGATATTTTGTAATTTATGTATATATTTTTATATTTTATTCTAGGAAAAAGGCAACCATATTGGATACCGTATATCCGATTTCATATTTTGCCGATCCTTATCCGATACGGTTTTTAAAGAAACGTATCGGATATCCGAAAATTCGTATCGGATATCCGAAAATTCGTATAATTAAATTCGTATAGCGTATCAGATACGTATAAAAAAATCGTATCGTATAATTTTGCCCAGCCCTAGTTCTTTGAACCTTTGACAATATCGATATTGAAATTGAGATGGAAATTGGTTACTGGTATTGAGTTATGAGTTATGGGGCCTTTGAGCCGAGTTATTTTTACGGTCCAGTGCGACCATGGTTATTGAGTTATTTGAGTTTGAAATCAATATTGAGATGGAAGTATTGTTTCGCAGTCTTATCCGCCAGTTCACTCACCCCTTGTCCTTAGCTTAGGGTCGACGACAAGAATACTATAATTGATTACTTTGGAGTGTTATATTATGAGACGGAGTAATGAGTGAGACAGTGTAATGAGTGAGATGGAGTAATGAGTTGAGATTGAGTTAACTATTGGGACGAGAGTGTCTATTATATTATGGAGTAAATTTGAGTTTGAGTTTAGTTATCGGGGAGTGTTTTTATTTCTCTGTGTTTATTTTTATTTTTTACATAGCTGTGTTTCCAAGCCATGACCAAAACTAAGCTGCTTCTTTTGAGGTATTATCTGTTACTCAGCTTTCCGGCTGACGTGTTTTCTCCTTCTGGGCTACTCGTCATGGGGGTAGTTCCTTTCTGGCTTCTGATTTTATTTTCAGGTCTTCCGCTGCTGTTCAAAAGGATTTTATTTCAAGTTAAGATTTTATTTAAAGTTTTGTAAAAGTTTTTAGTTCATTTTGTATATTTTATTTTAAGAGACATTTGGTAAGAAGAGACTTTGTATATTAATTATAATATATCTGTATTTCGACGCGTTTTATACTTTATTATATAACTATTTTCTCTCCATCACATTACACTTAAGCATCTCCAACAATCTATGCATCTTCATCATTACATTTAAGCATCTTAAACAATACATGTAACAATAGTAACATCCATAACATTACATATATGTATTTCCAATGATACGTCTAAAAGTATTTCTTCCCGATGAGAGCCATGTTTTGCCGGTGTTTTCACCATTCTTCTGCCAATATTTCTTCTCAACGAAAACCATGTCTTGTCTATTGGTGAGGGCCGAACCAGCAGAAAGCGAAAGCTCACTAAAAGAAATAAAAACAAAAAGAGGCGTAAGTTGAAAATAATTATGCAACTAAAATACAATATCCACATATAAGTATTGAAATAACCATAAAAACACTATAAAATAACTGGATATTCTAGAGAAACAAAAGCATAGTTTGTCAGAATGGAGTAACTAAGCAAAATGAAATACAATAATCCGACTAATGCATTGGAATAACTGAACTAACATAATACAATAACTGACCATCTTAGAAATAATAATGTACCCAAAAAACGAGAATACCTGCTCTGAAATAATATGTGGTTATTTTAATTCTCATATTCAAGTATTTAAATTCTCAACCCTCATATTCAAGTATTTTAATATTCATAATCAAGTATTCCAATCATATAGTCGTGTATTTAATTAATTTTCGAAATTGACATAATTAGGTATTAGCTTCAACAAATAATTAACAAATACAGAAATCCAAATCAAAAGTACATATATATAAATTTGACAGAAAAAAACATAATCCACGATTACAATCTCGCCAAATAGTCCGCCAACGACACAATAATGTAAAAAAAAAAAAGAATGAATAACTTACATTAAGTAAAACGAAATCAGATTAGAAAAGCAAAAACGAAGGAATCATGTTGATGGATGACAAATTAGAATGACGATGTTGAAGATGGAGCGTAGCAGTTAATGAGAGATTTGTTGATTTTTTTTGGGTTTTCCTTCAGAAGAGAGTAGAGAGATAAGAGAGCGATATACGAAAGATTGAATGAGGTTGAGGGAAAAGGTGGGTTGTTATATGTTTATCAACATTACATTTCAGTCATCCATATTAGATTAGATGAATGGTCCAGATTTAGAGGGGTAATTCACCAATAATGACCCAACTCATATGATTATATATATATATATATATATATATATATATATATATATATATATATATATATATATATATATATATATATATATATATATATATAATTAAAGGTACCATGGTAATAATATTACAAATGGTGATGGTGCTTATATACTCTGAATCATTGTTGTAAATTGGCTGATAAACCAATTAATGAAACCATTGTCATAGAAACTAATTTTCATAAGTCTGATATAACGACCAGAAGAAGGATTAAGTGGGAAGAAATATCCTTTCCTGAAAATTGGAAAATTGAAAGGGCTATGACACCTAAACCTGTTATTTACACAGATCTTTTAGATGTAACACAGGCAGGTGATGGATCTGTTACTCTAAACTTTGGTAATAATCAAACTAATAGATTGCTAAGAAGAACAAGTAACAGCCCTTCTAGGCTTACTAGGTATAATTCTGCGAGATCTTATATATCTCCATGTGACTATATACTAGATCACCCAAGTACATCTAGACACTCAACTTCTCAAATAAGAGAAGAAATTAGAGATGATGATTCATCTCTTGATGATCCTAAGGAACCTAGAATGGATGAATTTAAACTTCATAAGGATAACATATTAAGGGGACATTCTAATGAAGAGAATGTTGAGACTATGTCTCAAATGAGTTTTAGTTTTGGTAATGGATAAAAAAACTTCTATAATAGATTTTAGTTACGGGTCTGAGGCTAGACATAAGATTAAAGAAGAATTTAAGCTACCCAGATGGGAAATTTTCAGGGCATGGTTCCTAAAGAATTTTGATGATAATCAAAAAGCAACTATACAAAAGGAATTTTATGACTTTTGTACTTTTCATAACCAAATTACATATTTTGTACCTTGGTTTTGTGATACGTATGTAGAACAATACATTTCTGTTTTAGAAAGAAATTATATTTTCTCTAATGGAGACGAGTTAAATGATATTTACCCTCCTTTACAATCTTTTAGGATGGAAAATTGTAATTTTATTGCTCTGGCAAAATTATTTGACAATAAAGATACTGTTATGACAGCTTTTCATCTAAATGTTTTAATACAACAACAAAACTATTCTAATCTATTTTTAAAAATAATAGGGGAACAAATTGGTTCTCTACATGAAAAAATAGATAATATCATTTCTCTCTTAAATAAAAGAACTACGTCTGAAGGAGACATTTCTTCGTCAACTTCTTATTCATCTTCTTCAACTGTTAGTATCCAAGGTCCTCCTGAAATCAAGGACTTCGTGTTAAAACAAAAGCCAGA
This sequence comes from Silene latifolia, assembly GCF_048544455.1. Classification (NCBI taxonomy): domain Eukaryota; kingdom Viridiplantae; phylum Streptophyta; class Magnoliopsida; order Caryophyllales; family Caryophyllaceae; genus Silene; species Silene latifolia. The sequence goes on from NC_133526.1 coordinate 59,948,661, forward strand.
ATGGGAGACCAAATTAATAGAACAAGTAAAATTAAGCGAACAAGTTCAAAAATTTCTTAAAGAAAAAATGGAAAGCTTATCTTTAAAAACTCTTAGTGACGATTTTACTAGTCGTTTTTATAACAACCCTGACCACAAGGAGGTCATAAAGGATGAGTTCAATAAACTTGATACAAAGTGGGCTGATAAACCTACTCAGAGATTGTATTACTATAATCGTCCTTCCCCCATAGATGTTCTTCACGAAGAACAAGAATACCAGTTAAATAATAGTTACAGTGGTAAATGTATCTATGAATGGAATATCGATTGTTATACTGATAAACAAATTTATAATCAAATTCATAGAATGCTCATGTATTCAACAATTTGCAAAAGTTCTGGTAATACTGATGTCAATATAGCTAAGATGATAGCAGTAGGATTCACTGGCCAACTTAAAGGTTGGTGGGACAATTATTTATCTTCCACAGGAAGGAATGCTATTCTTAGCACTACAACCAATGTTGATGGTAAAGAAAAAGAAAACGCAGTTTATACACTAGCAATAAATATTGTTGAACACTTTACTGGAAGATATTCTGATAATCATGAAAATATCAGAACTTTATTACAGAATCTTAGGTGTAAAACACTTACTGACTTTAGGTGGTATAAAGATACTTTCCTTAGCAGGGTTATGGAACTCCCCGAATCTAATAGTACCCATTGGAAAGCTAAATTTGTGGATGGTTTACCCAATTTATTTGCTGAAAAGGTTAAAAAATCCCTCAGAGGTAATATGACCTCTATTCGTTATGATAGTTATACTTATGGTAAACTTATAGGCACTTGTACCCAAGAAGGCTTGAATCTCTGTAATGAGATCAAATTAAATCCACAGTTAAAACGCCAGAATTTGATTGAAAAAAACCAACTAGGTGAATTTTGTAACCAATTTGGCATGGATGTGCCAGTTTCTTCCCATAAGAAGAAAAAACATTTTAATAATTCTTACAATACTTATAAAAAAAGAAAAAAGAGATATTACTCTAAGGACAAGCTGGATAAAAAGGCTGAAAGAAAAGCCTTTAGAAAATCTTCTAAGAAAAATAAAAAATTAGACAGACAGGTTGTCTGTTATAAATGCAATAAGATTGGCCACTTTGCTAAAGACTGTTGGACCAAAAACAAAATTGCTAGTCTTGATATTGATAATGGAATAAAAGACAAGTTATACAAACTTTTCCTAGTTTCTGATGAGGAATTTGAAGAATCTAGTTCCAGCTCTGATAATGAGGTTAAGATTATGGATAATGATTCTTATCTCTCTGAATCTGAAAGCTCAGAATGTGAACCTTGTTTAAAGGGTGGATCTTGTGACAAAAACAACATTAATAATCATGATTACTATAATCTAGTATCTCAATTTCAAGAAAATCAGATAAATGTTCTCGATAATAATCAATGGGTTGAATTACTTAGAACCATCAAAGACCCTGAAATGAGGTCTAAGATAATAGATCAAATAGGTAATGAACCTAGTACTTCTAATACTGAGATTAGTCTTCGTACGAAAAGAGATTATAAAGAACCTTATACTATGTCTGAAGTTTATAATCTTTTAAAAACACGACAAATAAATTCTCACCCTACTTCTTTAAAAGATATTTTATCTGAAATTGAAAATCTTAAACTAGAAATAAAAAATTTAAAGAAGGAGACTAAAAGTCAGGATATCAGAATATCTAATCTTGAAATTCTTAGTCTTCTAGACCAAGCTCCCAACAATAAAGAGACTCAAGAAAGTGAGATAAATTCCGAAAGCACTAATAAGAATTCTGACATACCTAACAAAATTGTTGAGAATAAAGAGACTATGAACTCTCTAAATCTTAATAATGAATTTCTTCAAACCCTTGAGACTGTTGTTAGTCAAAAATGGTATATCAAAATTATCCTAAAAATTGATAATTATTTTTCAAAAGAATTTATTGCTCTTATAGATAGGGGTGCAGATTTAAATGTTATTCAAGAAGGATTAATTTCTACAAGGTATTTTGAAAAAACATCCCATACTCTTTCTCATGCAGGAGGAGAAAAATTGAATATTAAATTTAAACTTCCTAGAGCTTCTATTTGTGTTGATGGAAAATGTATTCCATTGAGTTTTCTTTTAGTCAAAAACAAATTATCTACCCAAGTTATTCTTGGAACCCCATTTCTCAATAAAATTTATCTTTTTACTTGTGTAGACAAGGAAAAAATTGTTGCAACTTATGATGATGCTACAATAACTTTTAAATTTATAACAAAACCTCATCTAAAGATTTTGCATCAAATGTATGATCATTTGGTCTTAAAAGAAAGCCAATTGGGGTTTTGAAAACAAGAAGTTAATGTACTAACTATTGAAGAACGTCTTCAAAATCCTAAATTAAAGGACAAGATTAAAATTTTATCTGATTCTTTTTCCGCGGATATTTGTGGAGAACACCCTAATGTTTTTTGGAATAGAAAGAAACATGTAGTGAATTTACCTTATGAGGATGATTTTAAAGAAGATAATATCCCTACCAAGGCTAGACCATGTCAAATGAATTCAGAGTATCTAATACTCTGTAAGAATGAGATAACCTCTTTATTAGAGAAAAAATTAATTGGGCCATCAAAATCTCCATGGTCGTGTACTGCTTTTTATGTTAATAAACATTCTGAACAGGAACGAGGAGTTCCTAGACTTGTGATCAATTACAAACCCTTGAACAAAGTTTTAAAATGGATTAGATATCCAATACCTAACAAAAAAGATCTTTTAGATAGACTATATGATTCTATCATATTCTCTAAATTTGATTTAAAATCTGGTTATTGGCAGATTCAGATTGATCCTGCTGATCGTTATAAAACAGCTTTTAATGTCCCTTTAATTTGGACAATATGAATGGCATGTTATGCCTTTTGGACTTAAAAATGCTCCATCAGAATTTATGAAAATTATGAATGAGATATTCAATATTTACAGTGACTTTATTATAGTCTATATTGATGAGATCTTGGTTTTCTCAAAAACTATTGAGATGCATTTTAAGCATTTAGAGATCTTTAAAAAGATTGTTATAAATAACGGGTTAGTAATATCCAAGCCAAAAATGATTTTATTTCAAACGAAAATCAGGTTTCTAGGTCATAATATTGAAAAGGGAAATATAATCCCTATCAATCGTAGTATAGAGTTCGGGTCAAAATTTCCTGACGAAATAACTGATAAAACTCAGTTACAAAGATTTTTAGGAAGCTTAAACTATATTTCCCCCTACTACAAGAACATTGCCTAGGACACGGCAATTATTTATGAAAGGTTAAAGAAAAATGCCCAGCCTTGGACTGAAGAGCATTCTAATGCTGTCAGATTAATTAAAAGAAAAATTGTTTCTTTACCTTGTTTATCTCTTGCAAATCCCCATTGGGATAAAATAATTGAAACAGATGCCTCTGATATAGGTTATGGTGGTATTTTAAAACAGGTTGATCCCACCAGCAAACAAGAATTTCTAGTCAGATTTTATTCTGGCAAATGGAATAATGCTCAAAAAAATGATGCTACTATAGCAAAAGAAATTCTTGCTATAGTCAAATGTGTTTTAAAATTCCAAGATGACATATATAATAGACATTTTATTATTAAAACTGACTGCAAAGCAGCTAAGTTTATGTTTCTAAAAGACTTTAAACATGATGTTTCTAAACAAATGTATGCCGGATAAGCAGCCCATTTAGCCCCTTTCGATTTTACAATTATTTACAAGAAAGGTGAAGATAATCACCTCCCTGATTTTTTGACAAGAGAATATTTATAATATTCTTTTCTTTTCAGAATGCTTACCCGCATGATATGGCGACCCCTCTAATAGAGGTGGTAGAGGACGTGGTAACTATTCATATAGAGGAGGAAATAGTTCTCGACATACCATAGCTCAATATGGTAATAGGAGGCTAATAGCAGCAGACTTATCTGGAGCCAGTCAAACTGAGCTCGAGGAATTCACAAGATGGAGGCAAATTCAAAGAAGAGAGACTGATATTCCCAGCTCTTCTTCCAACCCCTCATTTTCTTCAGTTGTTCAAAACACTACCCAAAAGGAAGATGAAATGCTTCAAAATGAAAATGAAAGAGTAATACTCTTACTCAATGAATCGGATAAAAAATGGGAAGACAAGCCATGGATACTCTATGATATATATTTAGGAGGACATGGTTATACTATGGAAACCTATAAACCCCGACATTTCTATGAGACAATACTCTCTAGTAATGGTTGCACTTTCACCCATTTTACTGGGACAAATAAGGAAATTTATAATTTCTCTAAAATAATTATTGGACAGGTAATATCCATGAACGATCGGGAATATCTCCATTAATGAAAAAAAACATTGTGATAAGAAATGCACCGATTAAATATAACTATTGGGATTATATCCAGGCCTTTGATAAGGTATTTCTTTATGAAAACGATAAACGAAGTCATACTTGGTTTATTAAAATTAATTTTGATATTTATAATCATGACCTTCCAATATGGTTGGTTAATTGGTGGCGTTTTTATGGCACCTCAGAGAATATTCTACCATCCGTTCTAAGAGAATATTTTCATAAATGGATGATGGTAATACCATCAGCACAAGATAAGCATAATATGGTTCCTGAGAATATGAGATTTTTCATAGAATTCTCTATTCCATGGATCTGGAGAACTAGACCCGTAACAGGTTATAACCAAAGATTCTTTTGCCTCAAACGGAGATCATATTCTCGGTTTTGGGAAACAATGATAAGAGAAAATGACCAAGGACAGTTAAACTGCACTCCTACCATAGAACTTCTTAAAGAAAGAATTAACTCTTATACGAGTTTAAAAGAAATTGAAGATAAAGAATTTAGGGAAAAGGAAAAAGCTCGATTCCTTGAGATTTTGGATGATGATGAATCCATGGATATCCATGAAGCTTCTGAGGAAGAAATTATCAAAGCATATATGGATGGTCTAAAAAAGACCCTTAAACTGAAAAAAGAAGGGGATAAGAGATCCTCAAAAAGTGACACATCAATGGCTTCAAACAATAGCCATAATTCTCTCAGCACTCTTCTGCAAGATGCTCAAGACCCATATGACAATTCTCAAATTGAGAAAATCACAGCCTTTTTACAAGGAGGAAATTAATTATTTATCTAAAACAGTTGTTAAAAGACTTATCTCTACTGTAGGCGTTTTTATAATGCTATAGTCTTTCTACTGTAAGGCATTTTTATAATGCTATCACACTATTGTATAATTATGTAGTTTGTGACGTAAGCGCTTACGTTTGCGTTTTTGTTTGTTTGTACCCCCACTTTCCTATATAAGGGGGCTCTAGTTTTCTTACAGAGGCAGGTTCTTCCAACCCCTCTCTCTAGCTCTCTCCCTCTCTCTCTCTCTTGTAAAAAATATCTCCGTTAATCAATAAAATCCTGTTCTGAGCACAACCTTTGATTTTGTAAGTATTTTAATTCTGTACTTTTATTTTCTTTTTTATTTTGACTTATTTATCTTCAGGATGAGCCTTATAGGCTAAATCCTTTGTGTTGCACTATGTCTTACTAAACCGATTAATTAAAGGTACCATGGTAATAATATTACAAATGGTGATGGTGCTTTGATACTCTGATATGGTCCGGCTGATAGTTTTAAAATTTTGTTGCTATCATTTATTATACTCTCTTAGGTCCGTTCTGTTTGCCCGTTATGCCGTAAGATAGGCGATTGGGGTATTGTGAAGTGGACATTGAGTTATAATAAATGATAGATAATTAATTTTCTGTAAAAACATTGTCCTATCTGGCTGGATATTGGTGTATCTTTGAACTCCTTTGTGGTATATATATATATATATATATATATATATATATATATATATATATATATATATATATATATATATATATATATATATATATATATATATATATAAATTGCATCAAGTGAGTCTAGGTATCTTAGGTGAGTCTAGCATCTTAATCTCAGCCATTAGATCTACTCCTAATCAACGGCTGAGATTAAATCTCAAAAATTATAATTAGACTATATAAGGCTCAGATTTCTCATTGCTAACCTTACAATTCTGTTTCACTTTCTCTCTCTTCATTCACACTTTTTCTCTCTCTACGAATTTCCCTCTGTTTTTCTTCGTTCTCGCGTAAAACAAATCCAAAAAAAATATATACAAATAATTTTACTTTTCAATTCATCATTCAATTATTTCTACAGTTCAATCGTTCTCAGTTTTTGCTTGATGGTTGATACTCCTATGGATGCCGATTCTACTGAAAATAGTTTGCGCGCAGGTAATCCTTTTCTTTGATTATAATCGTTATTGTTTTTCCTGTCAAATTTGATTAGAATCGTTGTTTTCTTTCTTGAATTTGCAATTTCGCTTTATCCTTTGCTTTCATGATAATCGTTGTTGTTTTCCGTCATATTTGATCGAATTTGATTATAATCTATGTCTTTGATGCAAATTCGCTTTTTCCTTTGTTTTTGCTACTGACATTAACATGCAAACAGGTAATTTCCGTAATCCTTTCGTTTTCAGTTTTGCTTTTCCCGATTTCATCTGGATTCTATGTCGCTGATCACTCGCTATTGTAATTTCATTATTCCGTTGCTTTTCAGTTTTTTAGGTTAATCGATTTTATGTTTGCTTCAATTTTTACGAAATCCGTTCACTTCTACTTCAATTTTACGATGTCCTTTCCTTTGATTCTTCTCGTATTTGCTTTTCTCTTAAATATTAGGTGAAATATCCTTGTATTTGTTGTTTTTCCTATCGAATTTTCATATTTGCGTTCTCCTCTCTCGCTTCCTTACAATCGCAGTTGCTTTATCGTCACATTCCGTCAATTTTGATTATATTTGTCTTTATTTTGTTGCTTTTCAGTTTTTTAGGTTAATCGATTTTATGTTTGCTTCAATTTTAATGAAATCCGTTCACTTCTACTTCAGTTTACGGTCTCCTTTCCTTTGATTATACTCGTAGTTGCTTTTCTCTTAAATATTAGGTCAAATATCCTTGTATTTGTTGATTTTCTCGTTCAACTTCGGTCAAATTTCATTATATTTGACCTCTTATCCTGTCTTGTATATTCATGTTCCCCTGTCTGTATATTCCTGTTCTGCTGTCAATGCTTACAGCTCGACATTACAATATCAATGTTATTCTTTATGTAACACAATCACATATATTCATTTTCCATTGCACATATAACATATCTTTGTACCACTTACGGACGTCCTCTTATTCTCACTTGTTACTTCAATGTACTTTAGTTTCTTGTTCTAAATTGAAGTCCATCCTCTTCGCATATTCCTGTTCTCCCGTCCATCCTTATGTCACTACATTGTCATAGTACTAGTATTACTGTAACAATGTTACTCTTTGTAATACCACCGTTGTATTTCGGTCACTAATACTCGTATTTCCCTTTTTGTATTACTGACTCAAGTTACGTCACTCAACCCCATTCTACGCCAATTGTCCAAGAGCAACCCAATCCTCAACCAAATAATCGACATTGTTCTGTCTCACACGCCTAATGGAGGTGAGCGCTGGATGCGTGTGGTTGAGCACAAGTTTAGACCTACCATTGGTGCGCGCCTCCCTTGAGGCTGGAATCAAGTTCTACGAGGTTTATGCTCGGGCATGCGGATTTACCCCTCGGAAGCACGATGCGAAAACACTACGAGGTGGTGTTGCACACCAAAAATTCGTGAGTCCGCAACCGTCAAGGGTTCATGGAATCTAAACCGAAACAGCGTCCCAGAACCAGGATGATGAGAATATGGGTAATTGTTCGTCCACGCTAGTACGATTACACGGCGAGTTAAAATCACAAGAATTGGATGCCGAGCATACGTCAGATTTGCCCTTCTACATGGCCTTGATGGCCCAACTATGATTGACGAGTTTTCTAAAGTCCACAATCATCGTCTCACCTCTGTCTGTAACAGAGATCTCGATAAGATTTCACGATCCCTTGATATGTTCCAGAAGACGCTTATCTTGGACAACTCCAAGTTGAATATTGGCGCTGGATTGACCTTTAGACAGGTTAAGGAACTTGTCAATGGGTATGAAAATATCGGTGCTACATTGATAGATTTTAAGAACTTTCAAAGAGATATCAAGTGCTACATTGGGTTAAGAGATCTTTGACCTTTTCATCGATCGACTCGAGAAACTCAAAGCAACCCAACCCCAGTTCTACTTCGCCTATGATGTTGATCCGCAAAACCGTCTAACAAAGTTCTTTTGGGCTGATGCTACATGTATTAGAAACTACTCATTCTTTGGGGATCTTTGTTAGCTTCGACCCTACTTACGGAACCAACAAGTATGATATGGTTTTTACACCATTCACAGGTGTTAATCACCACGAAAGTCGGTGTTGTTTGCCGGTTGTCTTCTGTTACACGAGGATGACATCTCCTTCCAATGGACCTTTCAAATTTCTTGACTTGCCATGGGACAAAAAGAGCCACGATTCATGATCACGGATCAATGCCCTGGCATAAAGAAGGTAATAGTGTGACAATGTTATCGTAATGACTTTACTTAAGATTATTGTACCCCAACTTTCTGACTCCAACTACCACTGTTCCATCTCTTCCTCTTTTACAAGGTTATTCAATAACAATGTCACCGTAAACTAAATTACTAACATATAATTTACTCACTTGCTCTTTCCCTATCATTTGGTCAATATCACGTTCGACTTGTTTGTTTCATTATGCCTGGCATACAACAGGCTTTCCCTTCTGTTTTCAAGACAGCTAGGCATCGTTATTGTATGTGGCATATTACACAAAAGATCACGGACAAAGTTGGTTCAGCACTCTGCAGAGACACGGACTTCCTTGCTCGCTTCAACGCTGTTGTTTGGGACCCTGATATGGAGCCGTCGGAGTTCGAAGAGAAGTGGCAGAAGGTCATTTCAGATTTCGAGCTGGAAGATAATGATTGGTTGACTACAATGTTCGACGACGACACCATTGGATTCACCGCCTACCATCGTGACTTTGCCTTGGGCTGCATATTAAGAACAACACAAATGATCGAAAGTACAAATTCGTTTTTCAAGCGCTATGAGAATCACTTTGGTACACTGGTCGAATTTTGGATGAGGTAAACACCTCTTTTTCATTCCTTACGATGCAGGAACAGTGTATGTTACAGTACCATTGTTTCATTGTTACATAAATAATTTGTTGCCGAATCCTTGTTGCATTAAAACCAGGTTCCAAACTGCTATGGACCAGCGGCGCTATACACGAAGGTGCGATGATTATAACAAATGACCACTCATTCCCCGAGCTTAAGACAGAATTACCTATAGAAAAGCATGGCGCTATTATATACACACATCTTTGTGTTCAAGGTGTTCCAAGAAGAAGTAATGGCGGCCGATTCATGTGGTGTTGATGACTTTGAGAAGGAGGAGCATGTGCGCATAATTCATGTAATCGATCTTTGAGACAGACAGAATTTTCAAGGTGAGGTTGGACCTTAGAAGCACGATGCGATATGCGAGTGTAAACTGTTCGAAAGAATTGGATTACTCTGCAGGCATATTTTGTGGGTGTACAAGGGCAAAGGAATTGGGCGAATACCAAGCAAGTACATTGTAGATCGTTGGCTAAATAACACACACGCAGCGAACAGGTTTGATTCGAAAACATTATTACAGTGACAGTTTTGACTTGTTACGATTGTTTTTCTGATAACATTGTAACCATAATTTCTTACGATAACATTCTCACCATGATAAACGATAACCTTCTTTGTTTTACTTCCAGCTTGATTCGAATGGGAATGTCATTGAGGATTCATATATGGCTACGTCGATAACAGTCATTTGTGCAACGTATGGTCAGAGTTCCGTCAGATAGTTGGTGTTCTCAAAACTTTACCTGTTGAACACACGGAAGAGTTAGCATCCCTCCTAGTTGAGTTCCGGCAGAAGTTATGTATTGAACCGCTTACAAAAGACCAAGAGATGGAGATCTTTGTTGGGCTGCGGCTCGTCGTCTCAAGTCACTATCCACCCTCCGGAACAAGCACGCAACAAGGGCGGTGGAAAAAGATTGAAGTCGGCTAAACAACAGGCCATTGAAAAAGCGCCAAGCCAAAGAGGCTATGTGCATACTTTGCAAATAAAGAGTTACCCACGACGGAGAACATGCCCTCTTCGCATAGTGATGTAGGCTTTGAGAAAGCGACTAAAAAGAAAAAGTTTGATCTTTGTTATGATGTTACGATAACATTGTGACCTTAGCAATAATTAGTAGGATTTTGTGTTCTTTGTGCCAATAATATGTCACATAAAAATAAAAAGTAGAATTGTGTCTTCTTTGTGGCAATAACATGTCACAATAAAAAGTCATTCGATTTTCCTACATCATAGTTAACATTTTATACAAAGACTTACAACATTTTATACAACAATACATATTGTTTTAGGACCATTTTCCGTCCCGTTTTAGGAGCATATTTCCTAAGTTTTACGATAGAATGATATTATACAATTTGTTATACGATTTCTTTTGTTTAAGGAAAAGGGTTTAGGGTTGGATTAGGCGGCTCCGCGAAGCGGTGCCGCTAATCCAACCCTAAACCCTTTTCCGTCCCGTTTTAGGAGCGTTTTTCCCCAAATTTAAATCCCGTCCACGACAGGTATCACCCGTCCTTCCCTAGGGTTTAGTTTTGGTTTTACTTTGCAACACTTGTTGTACTACGAACAACCTTTGTTTAAGGAAAAGGGTTTAGGGTTGGATTAGGCGGCTCCGCGAACCGCCTAATCCAACCCTAAACCCTTTTCCGTCCCGTTTTAGGAGCGTTTTTCCCCAAATTTAAATCCCGTCCACGACAGGTATCACCCGTCCTTCCCTAGGGTTTAGTTTTGGTTTTTTCGCACCACGATTTTTAAAGGAAAAGGGTTTAGGGTTGGATTAGGCGGCTCCGCGAAGCGGTGCCGCCTAATCCAACCCTAAACCCTTTTCCGTCCCGTTTTAGGAGTGTTTTTCCACAAATTTAAATCCCGTCCACGACAGGTATCACCCGTCCTTCCCTAGGGTTTAGTTTTGGTTTTATCTTTGTAACACTTTTGTTGTACTACGAACAACCTTTGTTTAAGGAAAAGGGTTTAGGGTTGGATTAGGCGGCTCCGCGAACCGCCTAATCCAACCCTAAACCCTTTTCCGTCCCGTTTTAGGAGCGTTTTTCCCCAAATTTAAATCCCGTCCACGACAGGTATCACCCGTCCTTCCCTAGGGTTTAGTTTTGGTTTTTTCGCACCACGATTTTTAAAGGAAAAGGGTTTAGGGTTGGATTAGGCGGCTCCGCGGCGGCGCCTAATCCAACCCTAAACCCTTTTCCGTCCCGTTTTAGGAGCGTTTTTCCCCAAATTTAAATCCCGTCCACGACAGGGTATCACCTGTCCTTCCCTAGGGTTTAGTTTTGATTTTTTCGCACCACGATTTTTAAAGGAAAAGGGTTTAGGGTTGGATTAGGCGGCTCCGCGAAGCGGTGCCGCCTAATCCAACCCTAAACCCTTTTCCGTCCCGTTTTTAGGAGCGTTTTTCCCCAAATTTAAATCCCGTCCCACGAGTATATCACCTGTCCTTCCCTAGGGTTTAGTTTTGGTTTTTTCGCACCTCGATTTTTAAAGGAAAAGGGTTTAGGGTTGGATTAGGCGGCTCCGCGAAGCGGTGCCGCCTAATCCAACCCTAAACCTTTTTCCGTCCCGTTTAGGAGCGTTTTTCCCCAAATTTAAATCCCGTCCACGACGACGGTATCACCCGTCCTACCCTAGGGTTTAGTTTTGGTTTTACTGTAACAACCTTTGTTTAAGGAAAAGGGTTTAGGGTTGGATTAGGCGGCTCCGCGAAGCGGTCCCGCCTAATCCAACCCTAAACCCTTTTCCTTCCCGTTTTAGGAGCGTTTTTCCCCAAATTTAAATCACGTCCACGACAGGGTATCACCCGTCCTTCCCTAGGGTTTAGTTTTGGTTTTACTGTACCAACCTTTGTTTAAGGAAAAGGGTTTAGGGTTGGATTAGGCGGCTCCGCGAAGCGGTGCCGCCTAATCCAACCCTAAACCCTTTTCCGTCCCGTTTTAGGAGCGTTTTTCCCCAAATTTAAATCCCGTCCACGACAGGGTATCACCCGTCCTTCCCTAAGGTTTAGTTTTGACTCCTAAAACTTCCCTAAGGTTTCTTTGTAACAATTTTTGTACTACGAACAAGCTTTGTTTAAGGAAAAGGGTTTAGGGTTGGATTAGGCGGAACCGCTTCGCGGTACCGCCTAATCCAACCCTAAACCCTTTTCCGTCCCGTTTTAGGAGCGTTTTTTGACAATTTTAAACATAGTTACATAATCGTTGTTCAATTTAATATACCACAATTCAAATAGTAAATTGGACAATTAACCGAATTAAGATGTCATTCATTAAAAACAAGTGTTACAAACACTGATTACAAACGAAACACTTAGAAAGAGTAACAGTAGTTAACTTAAATATAAGCTGTCACAGTAAGCATAAATTGTAACAGTAAAGGAAATATTAAATCTTTTACTCCCTTCTTAGTCGTTTATTCACAGGAGGAGAATGAACGCTGCTTTCGCCCTCTAGCAACTCCCTTTTCAGATTATTCCTGTAACCTTCCATCTCTTCAATAGCTTTGACAACAAGAGGCCACTTTCTGTTAATCGAAGGGTTGAGTTTAGCATATGACTCCCTAAGAGCTGTAACAACACAAGGAGAAATTGACGGTCTAAATCGGTTTTGATGTACTTCTTGACTTATTTTCTTCTAGTTTTTTCCCAATACACTTGTTTTCCGCCATCGAAACTTGATATGAGCTTGACATTTTCCAAGTCATTTTCAAGCACTTGTACTCGTTCCACCATTTCTATTACCTTACTATCGGATGATATAACTTTGCTCAAGTAATGAATCTCTATGCCTTGTCATTTCTTCCAGTTCAAACTTGGTGTCTTCTAGTTTCCTTTGAATTCGTTCCATTTTTCTCTTCTTTGCAACAAAAAAAAAAAAAAAAAAAAAAAAAAAAAAAAAAAAAAAACCTATTAAAACAGAAAAATAAACTGTTTTCCCTAAATTAGAGAAAACAAAATCTATTTATAAACAAACATAAACTGTTTTCCCTCAATTAGAGCAAGGTTTTTAATATTACAAAAGATTTAAAAAAATTAGACATGAAAAACCTTTGAATTTGTCTTGGCTTATTTTTTTGTTTAGAAAATGAAGTGTAAATGTTGAATGAAAATGAGATTATTTATAGATAACTGAAAAAAAACAGAACAGTTTAAAAAAAAAAAAAAAAAAAAAAGCGCCTTGAAACACGTCACTTTGAACAAAGTGCAAAACTGCATTTTAGAAAGATAAGCTACTTTGCCAGATTGTAGAATTCAAAGCGTCAAAACCGTTTATTCTGATAACATAATTGTGCTTTTTTACAATGACATTATTTATAGATAATTGTGAAAAACAAAACAGTTATTTTTTAAAAAAAAATTAATCGCTTTAAAAACCACTTTTATTAATCGCTTTGTAAACTGTTTTTAAATGATGATTGATGTTAACCACGTGCATGTTCCCCATAATTAAGTCCAGTTATAAATGCTGCAGAGTGGAGAATTCTAAGCGTCAAAATCTTTTATTATAATTTTCATTTATTACTATCACAGTGTTACAGTAACATTATTTTCATTTTGTCTCGACTTTTTTTGTTTAAAAAAAAAAAACACTTAACATTTTAATAATCGTTTTCAAAATTAAATGCTTTAAACAAACAGTTAATTTTTGAATTCCAACAGACAAAATCAGACATGAAACTTATCCAACCCATGTTTCGTATTCCCTATGAAGTGCGATTATAACAATTGCAAGAGTGAAGAATTCAAAACGTCAAATTATGTTTTCTCTTTTCACTCTTGAAATCTGTCACATTTATTCTGATAACATAGTTAATGAATTACTGCATATAATAAGTTAATGTTACAAAGAACAAACTTATTTGTAATATATTCCAAAATATTCGAAAATATGTTCCACTTTGTCTATGACACCACTATTACGTTGTTAAAGTAACATTGTTTTAGAGTACATCACTTGATTTTCACTTTAAAACGAAGTACAAGCATTTCGGTGTTGAGTGGCTTCGGTTCATTCTCAATCGGTGGTTCTTTGTTTGACAATTCATCTTCCGTTGCCTTCCCTTTGAGCATTCTAGCCGCTTCCCTCCTTGCAGCTATATCGGCCGATTGTTTTCTTTGATTTTTGAAAATTTCAACAGCGTCAACAATTCAGCCCGTATTTTGTTGATGTCGACCATGAGCAAACATGCAGCAATTTGGGAAGCACATGCCCGCCGATAAAATGTGTTGTTGAGCAAAGAAGACTTGTTTGCATATCCCAAAAAATTGGAGAGGGCTGTCATAGTGATACAGGCTGACTCTTCAAATACGGAAGCCCGTTTCTGCCATTTAAACTTCACATTTACCACAGGATAGCGGAGCATTTCAGTTACCCTCACGTCGCCCTTTGTGTCCAGGTAGTCACTCATGCAACCGGCCTGTCAGAAACAGAACATTAATTTCCTTTTACTATCAACTAAGAAATCTGTGTAATCAACAATGTTACAGTATAGGTGTAACAGTAACACTGAAACAACATAATAACGTTACGGTATCGATATTCTTTGTAACACTGAAATGAAATCGAAATCAAAATCGTAAACATACAATTCGACAACTCAGGGGACTTACTGCTGCCATTGCGATGTCGTAAGTGAATGAAGACTCCCAGTTAGCATACGATTGACTGTCGATCACACTAATCTCTTTGTTGAGGAAATTAATACACACACAGAAGTAGTGATAGCCAGCCAAACAAGGTATAAAAATAAGTTCGGCATCAAGTCTGTAATTTGCCTTGCTCGCGTTGATGAAATTATCCCAAATTTCAAACAACTCGTTCTTTATATCAGACTGTTCACTATCCTCCTGCATCACAGCCAGTAGAGCATGCTGTAGTTTTTAAAAAAAAAAAAAAAATGTAAGGGTTAGATTTCCCTTGTAAAAGAATCATATGTTCTTGAACAGAAGCAGACATTTAACACCGATGCAACTTACCATGTGACCTAGTCCTAAGTAAAGTATGGTTGGCCTGCTTTGCCCTTGTGCCTCTTTTCTTTGTTCTCGACATAATTCAAGAGTAGAGACCAGCATTCAAACACCATCCAATTTGTGTGACTCCTAGGACGTAGTGAGAGTATATCAGCTCTTGTCAACCTCCTGTTGTCTCCAAACGCAGCCAGGATCTCACTTTATTCAACCATAAGAGTCGATTACTCAAGAGTTTTCGCGAAAACGATGTAACATAAACGGTGTTTAAAAACCAGTTTCTGACGAAAGCGTGTCACGAAACACTTTCACGGTAACAACAAGTATTTTACCTTTTGTGGAAGTCGATATCATCCATAAACGCATAATCAAGAACGTGCCTTCTCGGATTAGTTGTCTTTGGACAGACGATTTACGATTTGCTCTCATAAATTCAGAGACTAGGAATATATCACCGTCAATTTCACCGTCACCTAGAGAACATCCCATAACATCATCTTTATGAAATTTAAATATTATCTCCTCATCTTCACCAATTGCTCTAGGAGAATGCTTGTAAGCAACCGACTTCACCCTCACTGCTTTTGGCTCTTCCCCTTTTTGTTTTTCCTGTGGCTTCTTTGTTTTTTCCTCTTCCTTTTTTTCCTCTTCCTTTTTTTCCTCTTCCTTTTTTTCCTTCTTCTCTTCCACCTTCTTTTTTGTCTTTGACTTTTCCTTCACTGTTCCCTTTCATTCTGAATTTTGATATCCTCCCTTGCACCTCTTTTCGTACTTGATTCAAGTCGCTAAGAACAAGTATTGCACATATTTCAAAGACGGTACAACATTCTTTTCCGTTCATCCCCATTTCGAGTCAAAAACCTTCCCCGTGTAGAAAGCCATGTGCATCATCATGAAAACCCCACAATCCACGTTTTTGCGGTGCTCGCCATTTAAATTTCACATTCTTAAGTGGGAAACTTTCCACTTTGGAGCCTTTTGCAATTTGCATTTCTAACAACATTTTCCCCATGATATTTGCACCTGCACAAAAAGTAATCTTTATTCTTTGTATCTATATTCTTTGTAACTATGATTGCCAAATTTATTAATGGAAATTTAAAGGTATAACATTGTCACTGTAAGTAGAGAAACTTACCGCATTTCTTGCCATTTTTGCTTTTCGGGATCTGGCATATAAGGGTTTGTTGTCTAGGTAGTCAACGGTTTTCGACATGAAATTTATGCAAGCACAGAAAAAGTGGTCCTCCAGAATGAGTGGAATGAATATCTGCAATTAAGCAGATATATATCATTGTTAAACAGAATTTCTATACACTCTACTTATATAAGAATAAAAAAAAAATTATATTAACAGTAATGTGGTTTACCATATCACAGTCGAAATTCAGTGGACTCTTGTTGTATTTGATCCACTGTGTGAAGGCCAGCAAAACTTCACTTTCTAAATGTCTGTTTTGAATGGGTTTTCCAAGAGCCATCGTTGCTAATGCGTCCTACAAAAATAAATATAAATACAAAGTCAATAAACATTATAGAAACAGAAAATCAATAAGAATAAAAATTTATTTATTACAGTAACATACAGATTGACCCAAGCCCATGAAAATCCTCAATGGTGTATCACTTGCTACCTTTCTGGAGATGAGGTCATTCAAAGAACATTGACCAACATTCAGTGACCATTATATAAATAAGCTCACCAGGAGCCAATGAAGTTAAATCTTCCCTTGGAATGAAGTGATACTTCCCATACGAGACAAGCCTTTCCCTGTTGGACAATGAGATGTAATAGTCGAACACCTTTTAATAGAGTAACAGTTTAACGAACAACTATTCATTGAAACGGTATTCACTTGCAAAGTAAAACGTTTTTTTTATCACAGTGCAAGAGTAAATAAAGTACTCACGTATCTGAGAGGTTCTCGTCATCGTCGATAAAACAATAGTCAATTGTTTCTTTCCTAACTTCAAGAATAGGCGCCATTATCTCCTTGTGTTTTATCATACTCTTGGACACAAGTGTTAGATCCGGAGCTGGTAGGCCACATTCGATTGTGCGGCCGTAGCGAGGATCCATCACGCGCATCCGTCTTGATTGTTTCGACATGTAACAAATAGTGGTCGCCAATATCTTCGTCGTAATTGTCATACAGGATCTCATCACTGCAATCATCGACAATATCAACTTCATCATCGTCGTCATCTTACGCTACCCGACGCCCGAGTAGTTATTGGTTCTTAAATGTCGCCAACTGTCTCATCATCACCTCACCGGGTTTTTCTCCTTCCTCGCCTTTTTCATCATTCCCATCGGCGTCTTCATTACCAGTTGCTTCATCCTCCTTCTTTGTTATCTTCGTTTTTATCGCCAACATTGTCTTCATCTTTATCATCATCGTTCTCTTCATCTGGTTTTTCATTCCCATCATCCTCTTCATCTTTATCGTCATCTTCCTTTTCATTTCCCTCACTGGTTGGTTGGTCAACAACCTGGCCTGATGCATCATCATCGGCCTCTTCCTTGTTATCTGTGGCACAAGTAATTGAATTGAATATAAATTACTAATGTTTTTCGGATCAACAATGTCTCATAGTTATACTAACGATGTTCTTTGTAAAATTACCTTGAGAAGATCCTTCTTGGTTGCCTCGATCGTTGGGTTCTCTTGACTTGGCCCGATGCATCATCTTCGGCCTCTTCGTTTGTCATCTGTGTAGCGAGATAATTGAATATATATATATCACTTTGTAAACTTCGATAAAACTATGACACGATAACAGAATAACTATAACGATGTTACGATATGATGCTAACGATGTTACATCGGCTAATACAACGAGTGCAAATAGATTTCTCTATTACCTTCGGAGATCCTTCTTCAGTGCCTCATTGGTCGGTTGTCTTCGAGCTTGCACGATTCATCAACTTCCGCCTCTTCCTCGTCATCGTGTCACGGTAATTGGATTCAATATATATTAACAATTTTTCTTTGAACCAAAAAAGGTACAATAGATAAACGTAAACTTCATTAAAACTACGTCACGGTAACATTGTTACTCTAACGATGTTATTACGATAACATGCTAACAGATGTTACATCACTAATACAACGAGTTTAAATAGATTCCTCAATTACCTTCGGGAGATGCCTCTTCACCGCCTCACTAGTTGGGTTATCTTGGTGGCTTTGATGCATCACCTTCGGCCTCTGCCTTGTCATCTGTGTAGCAGATAATGAATGAAAATATATTACTAAATTGTTTGTTAAAAAAGCACCCGATGTGAAAAAGGCTATAAAGACATTACACTATTACCTTCACCGATTCATCTTACGGCTCGCTAGTTGTTTTGTCACCCTGCCCGGATGCATCATATTCATCAGCATCATCGTTTTCATCTAAAAGGAAAGTAATTGATTATTAGTAATTATTTGTAAAATGAAAACTCTATAACAACGATCATGTAACAGTGTTAGTGCAAGTGATTAGATTATTGTAGTATTGTTACTATATTACCTTCATCAGATGCATCTTCATCATCCTCGCCACTCCCCTCTTTGTCGTCTTCATTTTCTTCTTCTTTATCATCCTCCTCCTCTTCATCTCCGTCATCCTCTTGACCTTTGCCAGATTCATCCTCCTCATCTGCATCATCGTCTTCATCTGCATCATCCTTTTCCTCTGCATCATCCTCTTCATCTGCATCACAAGTAAGTAATTGAATATTATATTACTAACTATTAATATATATAAATATTACGATACTGATGTTATTGTAAAAGTATAACTAAAAGTAATAACATAAAACACTTACTCGATCTATTACCTTCACCAGATTGGCTTTCAGCATCCTTTACATCCTCCTCTTTGTCCTCTTGGTCTTCTTCCTCTTCATCCTCCTTTTCCTTTTCATCCTCTTCATCGTCTTCCTCCTCATCGGCACTTTCTTCATCGTTATCTATGTTCGTGCCACCCTCTTGAAGACTCTTGTTTTTAAGAAGACTCTCAACATCGCCGCCATCGTCATCCCCGTCCTCATCATCATCCTCTGCATCATCGGTCCGTCATCATCATTGCCATCATCGGTCCGTCATCATCGTTGCCATCATCAGTCCCGTCCTCATCGTCACTTTCCACTCCGTCCTCCATCTCATCTTGCCTGTCCTCGTCATGAACCTCCTCATCCTCTTCATCATCTTCTTCATGATGTTGCTCACTTAAACTGCTCAATACCTCCTTTACCGGGGATTCTGACTTAACTGTCCTAGGACTTTTCTCTGTTGGAAATGGTTCCAACTTCCTACTGACTTTGGACCTTGTATATACCGGGAAGTCATTCGCCCTCCTCTTCAACGATTCACCTTTCGCACAACATCTTCGGCATATTTAAGGTATTCAGGCTTTAGTGGTGATTTCTGTTTCTGCTTTGATTCGAAAACCTTCAGTCGCTGAGCAAATCTCTCGTGAACAAGGTTGGAATCCCTCCTATACATCAGCAACATCAGGTCGGTCTCCTAAGTCAATAAACCAAAAAGAAAGAAATGAATTAGATACCGTTTGGGAGTTGTAACAATTGCAGACAATTAAATTTATAAAAACAACTCATATCAACAGACTTTTTCCTTCAACTCGGCATCTGTTTCAATGCCAGGAAGCTTCTCCATCAAGATGTACTCCCTTCCCTCATTACTCTTAAGAAAAACGGCTCGTCATCCTCACCTTCATCGATTCTGCCCATCTATTTACGAAACATATTAGTAATTAGTAATTAATATTAATAATTAACAATATAGTAAGGTAACAGATAATATTATTACAGTAAAGCCATTACGATAACGATATCACGGTGACCATATTACGGTGACGATATTACACGACGGTGCCACATTACCTTCACTGGGATCCCTTGCCAAGGCAAATAGGATAGACGATTTCGACATCTCATTAGCTCCTAGACAGCCAATCTTTCCTTCGTCTTTGACTCTTTTTGAAAGACTTTCATCTGTCCAATCTTTGTATCGAGGGTAAGTCGGTTGGTTGTACCTCGCCATGGAACTCAAACCGGTGAATGTAGGCCAACAAAGACACCACAATACACCCACAAAGACACTTAACCGTTCCTGTCTTCAACCCCTTGACGCCCTCTACTACCTTCTCATAGACATACTTTGACCAATTAAAACCTTTTATTTTTTCAACATCGTCCACAGACCTTCAACGATCTGAAATCAACGAATAATTTGGAGTCGGCGCTAAAAAAGTGGAGAGCGCATAAAGAACGAACATCTGCTTGAACTCATCACCGCAAGCACCCTTGTTATTCTTAAACCAACTAGTCACCAAATCTAGCTTGATGTTACTGTCTTTGTAGAGATGTTGAACTTCCTTCTCCATTTGTTTTTTAACTCGGTGTCCTCGGCATGGGATCGCGACCGATCGCGGTCAAGACTCACATTATTACCCTTCACCGGCGGTAAAAATAGGTCATGAACATCATCTTTGTGACAACACAAACTCCTCTGTTTCAGTTACATGAACCTTCAAACTGTCGCAATCAAAAGCCTCAACAAGCAAGTCTGTTAGCCCGGAAGGGACTACTGATATATTCATCTTCAATAGTCCTCCAAAACCAATTTCTTTAATGGCTTTCTTTTGCTTTACGGTAAACTTGCTCATAACATCAACCAACGACTGGGCCCTGCACTTAGTTGGGAATTTATCCGGCCTGTATTAAGGAAGTGTAAATTAGCACCACTGCTTAAAGAGTGTGACACTATTTTATGCCAACAAACCAGTGATAAAAAAGCAACAAAACAAGGATACGATAAAGGCATTCTTAACACTTGAAACTTTAAACAACTCAACACGACGAACAAATAAATCAGTAGAAAGGAGAACGGTAACACACATTAATTGCTCATTTATTACAAATTATTAACCCTAATTTTGAATCGAAAAACTAGAACGCAGAAAATCAATTACTCACTTCGAGCAAAACAGTTAGGATAAATTTATTACGAATCAGTATAATCGACACAAACAACAACAATAACAAGAAGAACGAAGAACAAGCTAATTTTTTAATGGAAAATTAATTTCCTTCTAAGATCAATTAACAAACAAGTATAATCGACAATGTTACAGTACATCTGTTACAGTAGCACTTAAACAGCATAAAAATGTTACAGTATAGGTGTTACTGTAACAATGAAACTGAAACTTTAAACATACAAGTTTTGGCCACTAGAAAGACACATACTTTTTTAAGACCTCTTCTTTTTCAGCCTTCACCACCGTCTTGGCTGGTCTCTTCTCTGTTTTAGCCCTCTTCGACATTGTGGAGCTGACGCTCGAGTCATCCGAAACCTCATAATCTCTATCACTTTCATCTTCAGATGACATGGGCTTATCTCTAGGTCTCTTTTTTGTTACTCGTCTTTGGTTTCTTTGTTTACGCCACCTTTTTTGTACTTTGCGTTTGTCGGTTTCTTTTTCACAGACACCTTCACGCTCTCTTTCTTGCTTACTAGCTTTACTGCTATTGGCTCTTTTGCCGCTGAAACTTTCTTTTTTGGTACAACCTTCTCCGCCATCTTTTGTTTGGGCACCTTCTTTGCCACCTCTTCTGTCACCAACTCTGCAGATTTGGCGTTCTTTGTTTTCGGTCGACCCTTTGTTACTGATAACTTTTTTGGGCACCTCTTCTTTTGTCTCCTTTGCAACCGATTTTGATTGCTTAGTCGCTGCCTTTGACGTTGGCACAGTTGCTGCCTTTTGAGGAGGTGCACTTGCTTGCTTCTCAATGGGCACCGATTGCTCCTTCAACAACACTGGAACATCATGCGACGGCTTTTCTGCTGCCTTCTTCCTGGTCACATTGCTTTCTTTTTTACTTTGCTGGATCGGAACATTCGCAGCCTGCTCCTTTGGTACTGCTGCTGGTGGCTTAAGGACCTTTTCAGTAGGCACCTTACTTTCCTTCACTGGCACCTTTTTTGAAGGAGCGGTGTTGCTGCGTAGACTCTCTGTAGGCACCTTCGTCGCCTTTTCAGCTGTAGGATTTGAAAGCTTTTCGGTCTGCATCTTCTTAGTCGGCTTTGGCAAGTTCTCTGTCGGCACCTTTTTGCTCTGTGGCTTCTCTGATGCGGCCACTTTAGCCTTTTTAGTGGTAGCTGATTTCTCAGGTACCTCTTCTTTCCTGACATTGTTATTTTCAAAAATTAAAATCAGAAGTTTACAATAACAATATAAAAGACAACAATTAAATTGAAAAGGAATGATGGTAGTCAAGTCGTTGAAGAAATGACAAATGGAATACGAATAATGGCGGTCGAATAATTTTTTAAAGATCAATTGATTAATTTCTTTGTAACAATGAGACAATATATCATAAACCCTAATAGTAGTGACTTGCGGTCGAGCAAAGATTTGTAGACACATACTCGGATGCATGAGATGCTTCGACTTCCTTCTCGTCTCTTTGTTGGTTTTGATGGCTTCGTATTTGGCACCTTTTTGCTAGGTGTCTTCTCATGATCTTTGCTACTTTTGCCTTCTTAAATCGCAGGTGATTTCTCGGGCACCTCCGCTTTCCGACATTGTTTTTCCAAAAATCAAAATCGAATAAGATTAAAAGTAAATCAATTACACTACTACACCGATAGATAATGATCTTTGCTCTTTAAAAGGATAGGGGTAGTATCTTTTTATTCTTTATATCGATGTTACGATAACATTGTTAATGTATATATGTTGAGAAATATTATAAACTTCAGGAAAAGGGACATTTCATGCAAATCACTAACAACTCAACACAACGAAGAGTTATAGGGACATCTTGATCCGCATGAGATGTTTCAACGTTTTTCGTTCTTTGGCATTTTGGAAGGCTTCGTGTCGGCGCTTTTTGCTCGTCATTGTCTTTTCCGAAGCTTCCACTTTAGCCTTCTTCTTGACAAAGATTTCTCGGTTACTACGTCTGCTTTCCCGACATTGTTTATCAAAAAACCAAAACAGAATAACATTAAAACTAAAACAATTACAAAATTTATTAAATGAAGCGAGAATGATGGTGGACGAGTCTGACAAAGAATGTGGAATGGAACAAGAATGATAGTATCCTCATAGAATGAGACAGTGTTACAGTATTGTCAAACAATTGTTTTGTTATAAAACTACTGATAACAACTTTATTCTGAAAGCAATTCTTTGCCCTTCAAAAGGATAGGGGATACACTTTTACACGATAGTGTAACAAAGAACATTGTTAATGTAGATCTGTTGAGAAATATTATTAATTTCGGGAAAAGGGACATTTCATGCAAATCACTCAAACGACGAAGATTTATAGGGACATACTTGATCAGCATGAGATGCTTCGACGTTTTTACGTGGCTTTGACGGTTTGGAAGGCTTCTGTGTCGGCGCTTTTTTGCTCGCTGTCTTTTCCGATGCTTCCACTTTAGCCTTCTTACTGACGTCAGATTTTTCAGGTACTACCTCTGCTTTCCTGAGATTGTTTATCAAAAAACCAAAACAGAATAACATTAAAACTAAAACAATTACAGCTATTACACTAAAGAGGAATGATGGTGGACGAGTCTTAGAAAGAATGTGGAATGGAATAAGAATGATAGTATCCTCACAGAATGAGACAGTGTTACAGTATTGTCAAACAATTGTTTTAATATAAAACTACAGTAACACTGTTACAGACGCAATTGCTACTCTTTAAAACGATAGGGGATACACTTTTACTATGACAGTTTTGACAATATTATTCTTCTGTAGATTTGTTCGAAATTTTATTAACCGGAAAATGAAAATTCCCTGCAAATCACAAATAACTCAACACGACGAACAAATAATTCAATCGAAAGCAGAACGGTAATACACATTAATTGCTCATTTATTAAAAATCATTAACCCTAATTTTGAAGCGAAAAACTAGAACGCGAGAAAATCGATTACTCTCTTCGAGCAAAACAACAACATTAACAACAAGAATCGTAATAACCTAATTTTTTTTACTGAAAACTCAATTTCTTTCTTCGATCAATTAATAAACGTTTCAAATCACTATAATCGAGACTAACAACAACAACAATAACAACAACAACAACAGTAATAACCTAATTTTTTACTGAAAACTCAATTTCTTTCTTCGATCAGTTAATAAACGCTTCAAATCACTATAATCAAGACTAACAACAACAAGAATAACAACAACAACAATAATAACTTAATTTTTCGCGGAAAAATCAATTTCTACTTTGAGCAAAATAAGAACCCTAAGTCGGTGTTTATTTGAAGAAAAAATAGTATAATCAACACTAAAAACAACAACAATAACAACAATAATAGCAACAGCAACAACATGAAGTGGCGAAATAAGTTTAAAAACAATATAATGAAATAGAGCGATTTTATACCTCTTCGTCATCTTGAAACGATTGTTACGAGTAAATATAATAATGATCTTCACTTGATTAATGCGATTTTGCTTGATGTAATAAAATTTTCGGAAAAAATTTATGGTTTAGTGAATTAACTGCCAAAGAAAAAGAACGTGAAGCGGTTTGTACAGGGAGATACAGGCGTTTTAGAGAGAGAAAAGAAAGTGAATTTATGATGAATAATGAATGTGTCGTTCTTTATATATCAGTGCGCCTAGTTTTTTTTTTTTTTTTTTTTTTTTTTTTTTTTTTTTAAATAAACACACGTGTCATAATCAGGACGGTTGGATCAATAAGATCCAACGGCTCTTATTGATATGCTAGACTCATCTAAGATGCTAGACTCATGGGATGCTCACTCTATATATATATATATATATATATATATATATATATATATATATATATATATATATATATATATATAAAGAGAGAGAGAGAGAGAGAGAGAGAGAGAGAGAGAGAGAGAGAAGGGTTCTAATAAGGCCCTCATATCATATGAGTCCCCTAAGTCCTTATAAGGGCCTTTGGATGGAAGGGATGGAGGGATGAGATTACATCTCATTGAAGGGTCACAAATCTTCCTCCCTAATCTCCCTCCCTAATCGTTGTATAACTCCTTCTAATCTTGTATAACTCCTTCCTCATTCTAATTTCCCTACTCACTTCCTCATTATTCATTCTCTCACACTTCTCTCATCCCCTCATTCTCTCAAAAAAAAAACCAAACCAAAATAAACTAAAACAAAAAAAAAAACCAAAAAAAAAAACCAAAAAAAAACAACTTCAACGACAACACCACCCTTCCACCACCACGAACCACCCCACAACCTACGAACCACCCTACAACCGGCCATCCCCTCGCCTCCTCCAGATTCGCCGCCTCCTCCTTCCCGCCGTCCTTCCTTCCTCCTCCTCCTCCTGCCGTCACCCCCGCACATCCTGCCGCCAATCCTCCCTCCACCGACCTTCCTTCCATTTTTTTGGTTTTCAGATCTCTCCTTTTCCTCTTCCTTTCTCTTTTTTTTCGGTCCATGTGGTTTGATTTTTCGATTGTTGGTTTGATTTTTTCGATTGTTGGTTTCATATGGCATTGTTGGTTTGATTTTTCGATTTTGTTTTTTTTTTTGGTTGTTTTTTCGGTTTTTCAGATCTCGTTCCATTTGTTTTATTTTATTTTATTTTATTTTATTTTTTGGTTTTTATTGTCACTGATCTCGTTTTTGTATGGGTTTTGTTTTATTTTCATTGTCCATTTTTTAATTTTTCAGATTTACTTTATTTTGTTCTTTGTTTTTTGGTTTTTGTTATTTTGTTTTTTTTTTTGTTTTTGTCAGATTTACTTTATTTTGTTATTGTTATTTGGTTTTTTAATTTTGGTTGGTTATTGATGGTGAAGTCGTGGTTGTTATTTAATTTTTTTTCAGATTTAATATTTGTTGATTAATTACGATTTTTCATATTTATTTGGTTTTTATAAAAGTTATACTATTTACGACTAAAGTTATACACTTAAAACATTAAAGTTATACTATTTACGACTAAAGTTATACACTTAAAACATTAAAGTTTGGACTAAAATTACACAAATTTGGACTAAAGTTATACAAAAATTGACTAAAGTTATGCAAATAAGGACTAAAGTTATAAAAAAATGGACTAAAGTTATACAAATATGGACTAAAGTTATACAAATAAGGATTAAAGTTATAAAAAAATTGACTAAAGTTATACAAATATGGATTAAAGTTATACAAAAAATTGGACTAAAGTTACATAAAATTATATAAATTCCAACTAATTTATCGAAAATGACTAAAAGTTATACAAAAAAAGACTAAAGTTATACAAAAATGGACTAAAGTTATACAAAAATGAACTAGAGTTATACAAAAACAGACTAAAGTTATACAAATATGGATTAAAGTTATACAAATAAAGACTAAAGTTATACAAAAATTGACTAAAGTTATACAAATATGGACTAAATTTATACAAACAGTACTTATATCAATTCAAATTTGGACTAAAGTTATACAAAAAATTGGACTAAATTTGTATAACTTTAGTCCATTTTTGTATAACTTTAGTCCATTTTTGAATAACTTTAGTCCATTTTTGTATAACTTTAGTCTGTTTTTGTATAACTTTAGTCCATTTTTGTATAACTTTAGTCCATATTTGTATAACTTTAGTCTGTTTTTGTATAACTTTAGTCCATTTTTGTATAACTTTAGTCTATTTTTGTATAACTTTAGTCTTTTTGTATAACTTTTTTGTATAACTTTAGTCCAAAATTGTGTAACTTTAGTCCATAATAGTATAACTTTAGTCCAAAATTGTGTAACTTTAGTCCATAATATTATAATTTTAGTCCTTTTTTTTATAACTTTAGTCCAAAAATCGTGTAACTTTAATCCATAATAGTATAACTTTTGTCTAAATGTAATTAAGATTTGAAACTAACACAATGTCATTGTTGTACATAATGTAAGTTAAAGTTATACATAATGTCAGTGGAGTTATACATAATATCAGTGAAGTTATACATAATGTTCATTGAAGTTATACATAATATCGGTGAAGTTGCACACAATATCATTGAAGTTCTACATAATGTAAATTAAAGTTATACATAATGTCAGTGAATAAAGACTAAAGTTTCAAATATCTTCTTTTTAGATCTAATAATTTATATAACAAGACGAATTTTAAAGAAACGACATTTGTAAAAATAAAAAAGTATATCACAAAAAAAAAGATATTTAAAACCCGAAATTTAAAAAAAACGTATAACAAGAAGATATTTGAAAAGAATAAGTAACAACAAAAACCAACAAAAATTAACAAATAAAATAAACCGACCCCAAACAACAAATTAAACACAAAATCTGAAAAAAAAAATGTGACGAAAATAACCGAGACGCAAAATCTGGAAAAAAAACGAGTTTATAGAATTTACCGACGGCGGTGGTGGAGGTGGGTGGCGGTGGGTGGTGTCGGGTGGGATAGTGGTGGGTGGTGGTGAATGAGGAAGAGAGGAATGAATGATTTATTTGGGTTTTTTGATTTATTTGGATTTTTTGGGTTTTTTGATTTATTTGAATTTTTTGGGTTTTATTTATTTATTTGGGTTTTTGGGGTTTTTTATTTATTTGGATTTTTTTGGGTTTTTTATTTTTTGGGGTTTGAGAGAGGAGATGAGTTGTGTGATATGTGAGAGAAGTGGATGAAAGGAAAGGAAGTTATAGTGAATTAGTGATTAATTAGAAGGATTAGTGAGGGAGGAGAGAATGAGTGATATTAGTCCATAAACACACTTTTTGGAGGTTGATCTTGGCCATCCATTTTCACCATCCAAGGGCTCTTAATAGAACTTATGGACTCAAATACATATGGTGGCCTTACATGATCTCTTCTCTCTCTCTCTCTCTCTCTATATATATATATATATATATATATATATATATATATATATATATATATATATAGGCAAGATCCGGTGAGTCCACCTATATATTTGAGTCCATGAGTCCATAAAACAATATCACGCACTATACAAAACAATATCACGAATTTTTTTTTCAAAATTTTTTTTTTCAAATTTTTTTTTTCGAAAACGTTTTTTTTTTTTTTTTAAAGCTGTGATATTGTTTAGTATAACGTGTGATATTGTATTACAAAACAATATCACGATTTTTTTTTCATTTTTTTTCCAAAAAAGTTTTTTTTTTTTTATGTAAGATGTGATATTGTTTAGTATAACGTGTGATATTGTATTACAAAACAATATCACGATTTTTTGTTTCAATTTTTTTTTTTGAAAAGCTTTTTTTTTTTTTTTTTTTAAGCTGTGATATTGTTTAGTGTAACGTGTGATATTGTATTACAAAACAATATCACGACTTTTTTTTGGAATTTTTTTTGGAATTTTTTTTTTAAATATAAGCTGTGATATTGTTTAATATAAAGTGTGATATTGTATCATGGACTCACGGACTCAAAAAGATAGGGTGGACTCATGTGATCCTAATTCTATATATATATATATATATATATATATATATATATATATATATATATATATATATATATATATATATATATATATATATATATATATATATATATATATATATATATATATATATATATATATATATGTGTTCTTTTGATAACTAATACCTTTGTACTACTTTGTTTTAAGAACTACTACCAAAATATTTTTCGTTTAAAAACTACTATCAGTAAGTTTGATTTTTTTTAAAAAAACACTACCAAATCTAATCAAAACCCAATAAAACACAATCTTAGCCATTTGTTTTTGAATTTCCATCTTAAGTACGAACTTTTATCCTTTTAACCAGTTACTTTGATGAAGTTTAAGCAACTTTTTTTTCTTTTTCTTGTTTTTATCTTAGATAGGTGAATTAGATGAAGCTAGGTTAAACAGATTTTGCCCAAAAATGATTGGCAAACGCTAGTGTTAAAGGGATAAAAAGTACAACTTAATATGAAAATTCAAAAATAAATGGTTGAGATTGGGTTTTATTGAGGTTTGGATGAGACTTAGTAGTGTTTTTAAAAAAAATTAACTTACTGGTAGTAGTTTTTAAACGAAAATTATTTTTGGTAGTAGTTCTCAAAACAGTGTAGTACAAAGGTAGTAGTTATCGAAAAACTCATATATATATATATATATATATATATATATATATATATATATATATATATATATATATATATATATATATATATATATATATATATAATTGGGATCTCGTACGAACTAAATTATGGTGCGAACCGTACAAACTAATAAAACCAAATTGATTAATTAATCAGGGGACAAGATAAGCCATCAAAAGTTTAACACACCAAAATCGTATTCCTAACCCAAGGTGCCCCACACTACATCAGTACTCTCACCCATAACTTCACTCCCATCCCCAACTAGCTAACGCCGGCACAGGACTCCGACAACCATCAACGCCGACCGACGACTCTAATCGTCCCCTTAATCCTTCCTCTCTCCTCATTTGTAACCCGCACTAACTCAGCTCGTCGATCCCGATCCCGACGCCGACGTACCGCCGACTCTTCGTGTTCTCCAATATCTTCCTCGTCGCGAGCACGCCACCTTAACCCCACCGTCGACTATCAAATGTCCTCCGCCTCCACTTCCACTAGATCTAGTCTCCTTATCTCTTTTCAACCAGATTTGGTCTCCTTTCAATGCGGTTTTTTGTTTGTTAATTGAGGTGCGTGAAGTCTGACGTACTGGGTTAGTGTTAGGACAGTTGTGTCGCTTAGTAAAGTTAAGTGCTTGGTTGGTGTTGAGTAGGCTTTGCTAGGAATTTATGAATTGAAGAAATAAATCAGGTTCTTGTCAAAAGTTTGATCTTCGCAAGTGTTTGATGGCTTAGTATGTAATTTTTGGAAATTGAATAAGAATTCTGTTTTTTCTTAATGGGATCTCTTGTACGTACGCGAAACTTGAGGATGAATATTGTGGTTAGCATTTTATCTGTGTTTGAAGCTGGTTTAAGACGGTGTTGGTCGTGAAAATATGGTGTTGGTCATCGGTTTTAATGATGGTTAAGTCCGCGGAGATGAGTGGTGATTGTTTGGGCGGTGTCGAAATATGGTGGTCAGGTTGAGAGGTGGTGGGTCGAGTGGTCGTCGGTGCGGATGTCTTAGTGTGGGTGCTCGCCTATGACGCCTAGTGGTGGGGTGGAAGGTTGTAGTGGTAGGGTTGATGTGGTGTGTATGTAGCAATGGATTCGTGGTCGTGGCCGAGAGTAGTTCAGGTTGGTGTTGTGGGTGAGTGCCCGAGTGGTGACGACATTGTGGGTAATAGAGCGGATGTGTGTGGTAGCAGTGGTGATGGCGGTGGTGGTGGTAGTGGCGATGGCGGAGGTGGTGGTGACAGCGGCAGCGGAGGTGGTTGTGGCAGTGGTGATGGTAGTAGTGGATACACAAAATACCACCCTAGATACATTTAGTATTACAATTGGATACATTTGGTACCACTAATAGGTACACATGTACCTAGTAGATAGTACTAACAAATGTATCCGGTAGTAATACTAAGTGTATCTAGGTAGTTCGTACGGTTCGCACTGTAACTCAGTTCGCACGGGATCCCGCCTATATATATATATATATATATATATATATATATATATATATATATATATATATATATATATATATAGATTTGGGATCCGGTGAGAACCACCTAAATAGTGAGAACCTTGAGAACTCTACCTCACGGATTTTTTTCTAAAAACTAACGATATATTTGGATTCGGCATAGAATTTTATGCCTAGGTAACATATTTCTTGGTCGAAAAAGCATAAATTATTGACCGGAATCGAGACGAGAAATATTTTATTAATTTTCATGCACCTACTACTCATTTTTCATGTATCTAACAATTTACACGCACCTAAAACTCGTTTTTCGTGCACCTCTGACTGATATTTTCATGCACCTACAGCCTGATATTTTCATTCCTATATATATATATATATATATATATATATATATATATATATATATATATATATATATATATATATATATATATATATATAGGAATGGGATCATGTAAGTATGGCTCATATATTTGAGGATTGAGGATTAATACTAGCCGTCAGATCTAAGAGATCTAATGGCCAATATTGTGCGCGCCTCATTAAAGGCAAGATGGTCAATTCCACCCCCAAGTATATATATTCCATTTCTCACTAAATTTGATTCATTCTCGCTGAAATCACTTCTCTCTCTACCTTCTCTCTTCTCGTCGTCTTTCTTCTATTCAATCCCCAAATTTCAATCGCTTTCTTCGTGATTTGTAGGTTTCCACCTCAATCTCAGTTTTACTTTTGTCATTCTTCTATTTCTGATCAATTATCATATTCTTTCGTTCATAATCGTGATGTCGGGTACATTTATTTCTTTTTAATTTGTAATTTCTGCTTTATTTTCATGTTTTTTTGTTTTTTTTCGTACATATATTTCCAATTCGTACTCATCTTACTGTGTTTGTTTTAATTTTCTGTCTAGATTTTCACCTTCATCTAGTTTTATTGTTATTTCAGCTTTTATTTGATCTATTCCGATTTGATTTACGTAGTATAATTAATCTTCGGAGCCGAACTTATAAAGATCCGATCCTCGTCTGCCGCAGTTGCAATATCCTCTTCATACTCCGACATGTCAAGTGCGTTTTCTCCACTTCAATCTTTTTTCGCCTTTTCAATTTCGATTTTTAGAGTTTGTGTGTTAATAAGGTTTTGATTGCAAACGATTATGACGCCTGACATAATTCGATGTCAAATTAGTGGACAATTGTAGAATTTGTCCCTAATTAACTTTTAAGGCTCAATACACTCAATTAATTAAGATGATGGCTTATAAAACTCTATCTCAGTATAAAGCCAAGAGATTAATTACTCCTCCTTTTACTAGTGGTTATTTGAATGACTCAATTTGAGATCTTATGATTTACATCTGTTTACATTTGTTACTCTTTAATGTTAGCTAGTAGTAGGATACATTTATCCGATTTAGGCTCTAAATTGTTTGACATCTTATAAATATCACATATTTGCTGCTAAAGTATCACATATTTGTTGGAATATGTGTCCTCCGACAATAATGCGATCACAACTGTCGATCATGATGATCACATGTTTAAGTCTCATTTTAAGAATAAAATTGGGAAGTAATATTTTACTGTCAACTGATCCACACATATCGGTAATGATTGGCTGACTAGAGTCTGACATTACTGTCGTGCGACGGTGGTGATCAGTTGATCCCCTTAGGTCATACCTAAAGGGTAACACTCTTAATTGATTATTTAATTGATCGTATGACGATACGGGTTAATTAAATTACTTAAAATTGACGGACGATTTTGGAAGTAATATTTACGTATCTCATTATAATTTGATTAAATAAGATACGGTCTAAGTGATCGAATTGTTTTGTTACTTAGATGAAATTATTGTTTAAGGAAACAATTGCATTTGAATGAATAATTTATTATAAATACAAGATGTTGTGATTTATAATTTGTAAATTATTTTGGTACAAGTAATTATGAATTACTAAGTCGATTTTGTACATGACGTATTTTTATTAAATGCGTTGATTTTTAATATGTTAAAAATGCATAACAATTTTACATGACTTGTGACATGTGACAAATTGACAAAGATAAAATGGAATCCATTTTATCTTAAATGGACCGAAATAGAGGGTGTATTAGGATAAATATTGTGTTGATTAATTAAGTAGAAAACATAATCATTTTACCTAATTACTAGCCATGCATACCTAGTTACTCTTGTGAAGAACACCTTGCTTATGCATTGGCCCCTTTTACCCTCCCCTACCCGGTTTTCCTTGTAGAAAAGACCAAAGGGTTTTCTCTATTATTTACCTAATACACTACATCAAAAGATTAGTGCATATTCATTCATTCTACACATCTAAAATATAGAGTTTTAGAGAGATAAAAATTACTCCATTTTTCTTTCCTTCTTAACCAAAATTTCAAGAGGACAAAACAATATTTTTGGGTCAATTTTATTTAGATTAATATTGTTCTAGTATTAATAATATTAATCTTATTAAGGGGTTACTTTGGCTATTCATCTTTGGGAGAGATTCTACTCTTGAATCTTTGTTCATCCATATTAGGAGAGCTCAAGAACAAGTGAGTAGGAGAACTCATTTGTGCCCAATAATCCGAAATTTCTATTGTAAGAATGACGATTTCTTCTTTATCTTTATTCATGTTTGCATGCATAAGATCCAAATTAATTTTATGACTAAATTAAATTGTAACATATAAGAATATGTTGTATTATGAGATATAGATTTCTAACAAGCGGTATCAAGAGCCTTAGGTTGTTTGCATGCAAATCGGTTATAGTTTTTCCGAGTTATACGATTAACATATAAAACTTATAAATTTGTGTTTATTATGATATATCACGAAATCAATCATGCATGTTAAAGTTTCTGGTCCTAAAATGTATTTAGGATATTTTGGTTAATTTATGGATTTTTATTGTTCATTTTATATAATAATGGCATTAAAATGTGAGTTTATGATAAAAATGTCATTTTTGGACTAAAATTAGCTAAAATTCGATTTTTCCCGTGGGTTTTGGATACGTTTTCACATATACTATGTTTTAATGACCTGTAAATTTTCAAAATTTTATGAGTTCTTATGCTCTAAATATGGATTTTTCATGATAAAATCGAATTTATATGATAAAATAGGTTAATATGAGTTATATTTCGAATCTGGTCATAGAAATTTAGTATGTTATCACATGCAATTTTACAAGATGTGTGTAAAATAATTGGCTATAATGACGTCTTTATGCATGATTTATGAATTTTTGATGAAAAATAACATAAATAGTGACTTTAATTAGTGAAAATTGCTAAAACATACTTCATGACTATGGAAAAACGTCACATGTTGCTTTTTATTACCTATTTCAGATATAAAATTTAAAAGTTGATAAATATAATTTTTCTCATATTTTTATGATAATATTTGATAAATCCGATAAACCGCAACATTGTTTTTCCTCGATGAATTTCGAAATTTTAACCTAAGTTTTTGAACATTATGACTATCATGGTATTTTTTTCCAGAATGTTCATGAGTTTAAATTTCAAATTTCAAATTTATTTGAAATTTTTGTGATTTATTTGAAGTTTATGGCATTTTATTGTAATTTTGAGTCCATTTATGAACAATTTTAAGAAATATAAGTTAATTATTGTCAATATGTTAGTGGAGACTAATTTTGAGTCCTAAGATGGTTAGGGTAATTAACTAGTACATAAATATGAATTTATGTAATTATTGTGATTATAAAATGTTAAATCACGCAAATCCGTAAAAACCGATTAATATACGATATTGGCTCCTTAAAGGCGATTTAGCATAAAATTGGGCATGTTCATACATATTATAATGCTGCATTTAATTTATGATTGTCATAATTTTATTTTATGTAATTTTATTTTATTTAATTTTTACTTAGTATGGCCTTAGTTTTTAATTTGTATTACCCGAAATGTATGGGAATATCGATTCGGTTGTAATTTATTGTGATCTCGTATCACCGTTGTGTAATTTAATAGATTTATTTTATTTTTAATTACAAATGTATAATAAGAAATTATGTAATTTGTTATGTAATTTATTTATTCCGGAGTTCCTTGAAGACGGTGCCACTCAAGAAGGCGATCCATTAAAGACGGTGTTACCTCAAGATGCGTGCCAAAAACCAAAGTTCAAGGGACCAATGGAGTTGGTTTCCGAATTTGTAATAGTTTATTAGATTTACTATTTTAGGAAGGCCATACTAGGATTTATTTTTATGCTTTGTATTTTATTTATATGTTGCATGCATCGCTAAATCGCCATAACTAAAACATGCATTATCATTTTTAATCGAGTATATCGATCGTGTCAATTACAATTATCGTAGTTCACCGCTTTAGTTCACTTAAAACGTGATAGATAATATATTGACATGACCTCTCGCTAAAATAAACAATTGAGACTTAGCCTTACCAAAAAGTAGAAACCATGAAAACCTATTTCGTGAGGGAGTGCACTCGGCCACACCGGGGTACAAACCTTGTTACGTAGGGGAAGTGGGTGATAAATGTCTATCCACCGAATTCATGTTGATAAGGGATGAATCGGCTACACCGTGCCCAAGTTAATGTGGATTTGGATCATGGACACATTTATTCGAAATTTGGGTTGAACTCAACAAAAGTATTGATAAGGGATGAATCGGCTACACCGTGCCCTTGTCGGATGTATTTTGGGCTAAAGATAAATGTTAATGTAATTTTATCGACCAAGAGTTCTAAAAGTAGAATCGATTAAAGCGTTAATCCACCGAGTTATATTGATAAGGGATGAATCGGCCACACCGTGCCCAAGTTAATATGAATTTGGATCTTGAAATCATTTATCAAGTTGGGTAGAGGTCACTAGATAAATGCAATAAAACTTGTTTAAATAAATTTTTACGAGTATTATTATTTTGAAAACGACATATGTTTTATTCCTTCAATTTTCGTTTTGTAGATAGCTGTTGGAGCTTGTGTCCTCCACAAATTAGTGTGATAACATTTATAAATCTCTTATAGGTTCAAAAGGGTATACTTCGTATTTTATCAGTTGATTAACGATTACCTAATAACGGTTGGCTTGCTAGAAAGTTTGACGTTATTATCATACAGATGGCGGTGATCAACTGGTCCCTAAAAGTCACACCTAAAGGATGTGTTTGAGAGATGTGATTGTATGAAAATATAATCACATTGATGCCTTATATGACTAAACAGTTAGTCACTGTGTTGATGAGACGATTATTTAATGCTTTGATTAAATAATATAAGTTTGAGACAAATTAATCATCAATTAAATAAATTGAAATATAATAAGTTATATTTAATTAATGTATATAATGTTAGCTTGGACGAATTAATATGTTAATTCGTAATTAAATGTAATCAGTTATATTTAATTAGCAAGTTAAAGTATATATTATACGATATTGTCACAGACCGGCATTAATAAATCCACTGCAAGCTGTTGTTTGTAGACTTATTAATACGGAATGATATAAATGACAATTTATAAATAATACATTTTATACATGGTCGATCGACCGAGTGTGTCAGTCGATCGACTGATATGTCTGCTTCGGAATATTGGGCCGAAAATTAAAAGAAAAAAACCCACCCTAATTCTCCCTAATACACGGTTATAAGGGAGAGGGGAGTTTATTTTTCTAACCTAATTTTCTAACTCATTCTTGCCTCTCATCTAAAAACACAAAAACCGAAAACTCTAATTAATTTTACAGAAAATTTAGGGATCGATTCTAGCAAGAAGCAAGGGCATATCTCATATCCTCTTGGGTGCAACTGATAGGAGAATATCATTGTGATATTGTTCATAGGCCATAATAGCTAGGACCGAAGGTTATTTCTTAATCTTTTACGATTTTGTTTATGCAATTTATTTTATGACTAGTTATCATCACTATATATTCGTTATAATCCTTGAAGTTAAAGGGATGCATACAGATAAATCCCACAAGGGGTATCAGAGCCAAGGCCACGAATTTTATTTTGATGATTTTCATAAAATTGGATGCAAACAATTTTAGGGTTTCGAAAAAAAAAAAAGAAAAAAAAGGGTTCGGCTGATTTTTTTTTTTTTTGGCCGAGAAATTTTTTTTTTCTCGTCCGTTTTTTTCTTTTTGTTTGATGATTTATTTCCATTTTGTTTTTTCATATTGTTGTTTTAATCAGTTAAAAAAATCATATGATAAACTTGTAGATGTTAGGTTTAATGAGGATTAAATCATAATGTAAATGGAAATCGTCTAGTTGTTGATGATAAATTGTTTTTTTGCTATATTGTTTTTGGCATAAATGGTTCTAAATTGTTGTTTAAGAATCATGTTTCATACATTTACATGTTTAAATTATTAGATGAATATGCCAATCTTGTTAATAGCAACAATAAACGATTTTTTGTTCATCAATATCATGTTTTTGCAATTAGTGAAAGATCATAGATCCATATTAGACTCTCTAATAAAATAAATTTATCTCATAAATTGATGTTAATGTGATCTATGTAACATGCATGCTAATATAAAAGCATAAAAACAAAGTATAAGGAAAAACAATTTCCTTACATTGATTATAAGGTAAAATGGGCACAAATTAGTTCTCCTTACTAATTTGTTCTTGAGCTAAATATATGTGGATGATCCTCCTTGTATAACCTTCAATTAGAAAGTCTCCTCCAAGTAGCACCCAAGAACAACCCAAATAATATTAATAAGTAAGAACTAGTAACTTATTAATATGTGCCCTTGAAAATAATACTAGTAATATTACTAACTATTCTTAGTAATAATAGTATACTAGAGAGGAATTATTGTAGAGAGAAGGAAGAGCTTTGTTCACATGCAAAGTATGATGAATTGTGTAAGAAGGATGGAGTGAACAAGTGAATAATATATAGAGTGTAGAAATGGGAAAGGAAGTGGCGGGTGGAAGGAGTCTTTAGTGGACAATTTTTTGTTTTATATTTTTATCTTACATCACATGCAAAATGTAGTATAAAACATATATTATGGTAGTATACAAAATAAGGTAAAATGATTATGTAAGTAATCATCCATTACACTTATTTTACACGGTCCACATGACCATATACGGGTCCATGTTGGTTTTTATATTTGTCGCACAAATCCGTGTAATTTTCATTTTAAACATCGTATCATGTTTAATTGCTTCCATAATAAATTCGTCCAATTCACTCCGTAAATATACGTGTACCACTACACATATTATTTACGTACTAATATTAATCACATTAATCAATTAGTACAATTTTAGTAAATTAACATTAATTAACTAAAACCCGTTTCCCAAAACTTATTATTTAATTATCGCATAATTAAATAATAACTGCCGCTCCTCGAGTTCGCAACTCGAAATCTCTCTAACAATAATCGACTAACCTCTTAATCTATAAATCAAGGGACTAAATGAATTGTATCTCATACAATTAATTAGTTATCAATTTGGGTTCGTTCCTTTAGGTGTGACCGAAAGGGGTCAGTTGATCACCGCCGTCTCACGACAATAACGTCAAACTCTAGTCAGCCAACCGTTATCGATTTACGTTAATCAACTGACGAGGATCAAATAATTAAATATCTGATGATATTCTATTAATGAGATTTATTATGTTAACGCACTATTGTGGAGGACACTAACTCCAACAATCTCCCACTTGTCCGACACAAGGTGTGCGCTACCAATTCTCTTGTCCGTTTTAATCTCCCACTCAATGCAAGGTGTCTTACAGGTCGCACTTGCACATGAACACATCGCGAGTGGTTTTCTCGATCGGGAGTGTGACTACCTGACCGGAAAAATCTCTCACAGATTACTTAGGCGTGGCCACGCATTTGTAGTCATTAACTCCTCGAGTGGCCTTGAGATATAGTTACCCAACGTGGGTGGACAATTCCTGTATGCCCTATCTATCCTATTGCACAATACAGCTCACCATGACCTAGTAAATGCCCTTTTGGCCTCCTTTCACGGCACGACCTAGGACAAAAACCAAAGTCACTCGGAAACTGCACCTGCTCAGATAATAGTCTCCAGTCAAAAGAATCGACTCATTAGAACATCTTAGAGATCCCCGCCACGACCAGGCGTCTATAATAGAACTTAGGGACTCTCTAAATGGTCACTGTCCGGCAAAGTGTCACACACTCCGCCTATGTAATCGACCAGTCATCATATATGACCTTATGGTGTTGAACAACCATCAATCGACTTACAATCTAGTCACTCCGAGACGTCGCCTCATTAAGTGACTAGGGACAAAATACAATGTTCATCTTATTCACTTGAATAGTGTTCAACATTGTCTCCACAACTTATTCGGATAAACAAGGTATTAAAATTTAGTCACACTAAATAAAAATTCATAAAAGAATGAATACGAAAACAATGAATGTGATTATCATATATATAATAAAAGATACACTATCCAATTATTACATATCCATAATCTAAAGAAAATTCGGTACTCGTCTCAATCCCATAGAGACGACATGACCATCATGCTTGGCCTTTGATAAAGGCTTGGTTAAAGGATCAACAATGTTGTCATCTGTCCCAACCTTACAAATGTCAATTTCCTTCCTTTCCACATAATCTCTAATTACATGGTATTTCCTTTCAATGTGTCTAGATTTGTTACTAGACTTAGGCTCTTTGGCTTGAAAAATAGCACCACTTTGTTATCACAATATAGAGTGATAGGATCTTTGGCAGAATGGACTACTCCTAGCCCCTCCATGAATTGCCTAATCCAAACACTTCCTTCGCGACCTCGGGCTGCAAGGTACTCACCTCTGTTGTAGAATCCGCATGATAACACTTTGCTTGAAGCTCTTCCAAAAAAACGGCTCCTCCATTTAGCATAAACACGTAGCCGGATTGGGATTTCATGTCATCCCGATCGGTTTGGAAACTTGCG
This sequence comes from Silene latifolia, assembly GCF_048544455.1. NCBI lineage: Eukaryota > Viridiplantae > Streptophyta > Magnoliopsida > Caryophyllales > Caryophyllaceae > Silene > Silene latifolia. Next base: position 59,988,486 of record NC_133526.1, read on the forward strand.
TCGTGTAACCTCTTACACACAACTCAGTTTCTCCTCCAAACACTAAGAACGAATCCTTAGTTCTTCTCAAGTACTTAAGGATGTTCTTTACGGCTATCCAGTGACTCTCACCAGGCTTGGCTTGATACCGACTTGTCATGCTCAAGGCATACGCAACGTCGGGACGAGTGCAAATCATAGCATACATGATAGACCCAACAGCGGAAGCATAAGGGACGGTCTTCATGTGTTCAATTTCCTTAGGGGTAGAGGGAGACTGTGACTTGCTCAAAGTAATCCCTTGGCCCATAGGTAGAAATCCTCTCTTGGAGTCTTTCATATTGAACCGGTCAAGAACTTTGTCAATATAAGCTTCTTGACTCAATGCTAGTATCCTCTTGGACCTATCCCTATAGATCCGGATACCTAAGATTCATTGTGCCTCTCCCAAGTCCTTCATTTGGAAGTGTTTCCCTAGCCACTCCTTAACGGAAGTGAGCGATGGAATGTCATTCCCAATGAGCAATATGTCATCCACATATAGGACAAGGAATACAACCTTACTCCCACTAAACTTCATGTATAAACACGGTTCTTCCACACTTCTAGTGAATCCGTATTGTTTAATGACATGATCAAAGCGATGGTTCCAACTCCTAGATGCCTGCTTAAGACCATAGATGGACTTTTTGAGCTTACACACCTTCTTAGGGTTAGATGTATCCACAAAACCTTCGGGTTGTATCATGTACACCTCTTCTTCTAGAATCCCATTCAAAAAGGCGGTTTTGACATCCATTTGCCAAATCTCATAATCATGAAATGCGGCAACCGCTAAGATTATTCTAATGGACCTTAGCATAGCGACTGGAGCGAAGGTTTCGTCATAGTGTAAGCCATGAACTTGGGTGAAACCTTTTGCCACCAATCTAGCTTTGTAAACATCCACATGTTTATCCACGCCGAGTTTAATTTTGTATATCCATTTACACTGAAGAGGTCGCACTCCCTCAGGTAAATCCACCAAGTCCCATACTTGGTTCTCGTACATGGAATCCATTTCGGACCGCATGGCTTCTAGCCAAAGCGAGGAGTCGGGACTAGACATGGCCGATTTGTAGGTAGTGGGTTCATTACTTTCAAGAAGTAACAAAACACCATCCTCTTCGATGTTACCAAGGTAGCGATCAGGTGGATTAGAAATCCTACTTGACTTTCTAGGAATAATTACCGTTTCAGAGGAAGAGGGAATGTTTTCCTCCACGTTCTCCTCTACCTCATTCTCGGTTTGTGGCTCTCGAACTTCTTCAAGCTCAAATTTTCTCCCACTCTGTCTCCTAGAAATAAACTCCTTTTCTAGGAAGACAGCATCACGAGCCACAAACACTTTGTTCTCGTGTTTATTGTAGAAGTAATAGCCACGTGTTTCCCTTGGATATCCTACAAAAAGACATTTGTCAGACCTGGGTGCAAGCTTATTGTCAGACTTGATCTTAACGTACGCTTCGCAACCCCAAATACGCATGAATGACAAATGAGGGACTCTCCCTGTCCATATCTCATATGGAGTCTTATCGGCCGCTTTAGTCGGGCTTCGATTTAGTGAAAATACTGCAGACAAGAGGGCAAAACCCCAAAATGAACTAGGAAGCTCAGTTAGACTCATCATTGACCGAACCATATCAAGTAAAGTTCGGTTTCTCCTTTCGGCCACACCATTTAATTGCGGTGTGCCAGGAGGAGTCCATTGTGATACTATACCACAATCTTTTAGGTGTGAATCAAATTCAATATTTAGATACTCACCACCACGGTCGGACCGTAGAGTCTTTATCTTTTTATCCAATTGGTTCTCTACTTCCTTTTGAAACTCTTTGAACTTGTCAAAGGCTTCACTTTTGTTCTTCATTAAGTAGACATACCCATATCTACTTACATCATCAGTAAAAGTAATGAAGTAGTGAAAACCTCCTCTAGCGGTGATGGTTAATGGTCCACACACATCCGTGTGTATGAGAGCCAAAACCTCACTAGCTCGTGTCCCTTTTCCCGCAAAGGTGCACGAGTCATCTTGCCTAAAAGGCAAGACTCGCATGTACCATAAGATTCGAAACCAAATGGTTTGAGCACTTTTGATGAAGCAAGTCTCTTAATGCGTCTTTCGTTTATGTGGCCTAAACGACAATGCCAAAGGTAGGATTCGTTTGGATCACCCTTTTTGAGCTTTTTAGTTTCCATATGATAAACGTCATTAACATCATTTAAAACATAAATGCCTCCAATTGAAATGGCCTTGCCATAAACCACATCATTTAAAGAAAAAGTACAACACTTGTCCTTGATCATAAAACAAAAGCCTTCCGCGTCTAACGCGGAAATGGAGATGATGTTCTTAGTTAAAGTTGGTACAAAATAACACTTATTTAAATACAACTCTAAACCACTAGCTAAAGTGAGCACATAGGTCCCTACGGCAACGGCGGCTACTCTAGCTCCATTGCCCATGCGGAGATCCACATCACCTTTTGCTAGTGCTTGCACGTCCCTTATACCCTGCAAATGGTTACAAAGGTGAGAGCCACATCCGGTATCAAGTACCCAAGTGGAAGTACAAGCATAATTAACGTCTATCACATAGAGAGAGGAAATCATACCAATAGGCGTCACACGCCCTTCCTTGAGATCCTCCAAGTATTTGGGACAACTCCTCCTATAATGCCCCTTCCCATTACAATGGAAACATTCGGCCTCGGAGAGCTTGACACTTTTTGCCTTGGGATTGCCATTCACAACGGCCTTCCCCTTTCCCTTGTCAATTTTCTTTGACGATTTCTTGAATTGGGACTTTTGTTTCCCTTTTCCTTTCTTGACTCCAAGAGACATGTTCTTTAACTTCATGGTTAAAACATCTCCCTTTTCACTCCCACTAGCCTCCATATCCCTCTCCGCTTGGGTGAGGAGTGCATGAATTTCATGGTAACTCTTATCCATACCATTCATGTTGTAGTGCACCCTAAAGTGGGCAAACTTGGTGGGAAGTGAGTGAAGGATACGATCCACCACAAGAGTTTTAGGAATCTTACACCCTAGACGCTCTAGGATGTCAACATATTCGACCATTTGAAGGACATGGGGACCAACCTTTTGGCCCCTCTCAAGCTTAGCTTCAAAGAAGCGTGCCGCCGCATCGTATTGACGGACTTTAGGTGTTTGTGAAAACATAGTGATCATACGAGTGAATATCTCGTAAGCATTTAAAGAAATGCATGATGGCTTGAGCTTTGGCGATATTGACCATATCAACACATTCTTGATATCATTCAACATCCTCACATAGTCATCATAGGCGGTCCGCACCGCCGATGAAGCTCTTGCACCGGGCTCGATAGGAGGAGCATCGGTTAAGTAAGTGAGCACATTGTCGGACAACGCGGCACTTTTGATGTTGGATTCCCATTCAAGAAAGTTACTACCGTCATCTTTTAAAATACATTTGTCCATTACGGACCTTAGCCATGAATCTTTGCCTAGTGAAGTAGTCGATGGAGTTGATGAAGTTGCCATTGCGAATTAAAATGCTACAACAAAAAGGGAAATTAACATTCATTGTTTTAAAATTACTTGTAAAAACATGTTTAGCAAGTTTTAACATTTATATAATGACCTCCCACTTAATTATATAAATGATTCCAAGACCCAAATATTAAACAAAAATGAGCATCGCTTGGGCGAAACATCCCATAATTGCGTAAATTCGGTAAGTCACGTTGACTAATTCTACCTCTAGAACTCTTGGTCGACAAATTTCCTCAAATTTATCTACTAGCCCCGGAACACAAGACCGTCTTATATCCCGTTGAGTCCAACCAATTTTGGCGTGTGATAACCGCTTACCACCCTACTTACCCAAGGTAAAAAGAGAACACCCCGCTAGGGCGGCGTGGCTCTAATGAACAAGAGATTCATAGGTGTTACTAATTGGTAAGGCTAATCTCAATTTTAGTTATGTGAGAGATCTTGTCAATTTAGTCATAAATTCCTTATAAGTGAATTAATTCAGCGAATGTAAATGACGTGAATTGACAACCGCGAAAAATAAAATGCATGTGAATGGCGATTTTGGCATGCGCGAAAATAAAACAAGCAAACATGTAAGCATATGAATAAATCCTAGTATGGCCTCCTAGTAATAAACAACTAGTCTATTACATTTCGGAAACCAACTCCTTGGTCCCTTGCCTCTTCATTCCTTAAGTGGCTCTTCCTTGTGGGATTTGGAACACCTTCCAAAAATAGACTCCGTTTCGTTGTAATCCGTCTTTTGGAAACGCCGGTAAAATAACTATTACAAATGAATTACATAGCTATTCCTATTATACATTAATTAATAAAATGAATAAAACTATTAATTAATTACAAACCGACGATACGAGATCGTATTTAATTACAAACAAATCGATATTCCCATTCATTTCGGGTAATAACGATTAAAAATTAACTAGGCCATACTAGGTACAAAAGATAAATACTTTAAATAAATGACAATCATTCATTCAACTTAAATAAATATGCTTAAAATGCTGTAAATATGATGCCAAAATCGCCCTACCTATCATTCATTGGTATCCATCTCGGTTTTGTGGATTTAATCGATTTTTAACATGTAAAAATCAATAATTAACTCTTAAATCTCATTTAAGTCCAAACTAATAGTCCAAACTGTTTTGAACCTCAAAATTAGTCTTCACTAATTTTATGACAAATTATTAGTTTGGTTTGGTGATAATTTGCTAATTAAATCGGAAAAATCATAATATTTAAGTAAAAATCCAAAATAATTGAAAAATTACCCAAACAATTGAAACAAAAATTTTTAGTATTCTGGAACACTCCCAAGAACACCAAAAAGTCATAAAAATTGCCCAAAAATTTCGGATAAATTTTGTGAAGAAAAAGATCGATATTTATCGGTTTTTAACCACTAAAACCAATAAATCATCAAAACAAAGTGAAAACACACATGCAAAATCACTTTTGACATTTAAATAATATTTCTAAATGTACATAAATTTATCATGGGCAGAATCAAAAATTTCGAAATTATGATTAATTAATTGGACTTTTATCGACTTTTTACTCAAAAAATCAATAAACATGCAAAAATTTCGAACCAACCTTCAACCTTTTGCATACAATCAGTAGAAAACATGCATGAAATGCCATAAAAAGGCCATGCACCGAATCAACATTTAACTAATTTTAGTCAATTTTTCACTAAAATGCGACATTTTGACTCGGTTTTCTACCAAAAAACATTAAAATTAGCAAAATTACTTGAAAAATCACCAAAAAATTCCACAAACCTTTTGAGATCAGTAGGTATGCATGTCCCAAAAATTTCGTGCCAAAACCTCTTCTAACACAATTTTTGAGTTTTTACTAATTATCTCATAATTCATAAAAATGCTTAAAATCAACATGCAAATTACAAGCCTATGCTCTGATACCACTTGAAAGATCATAGATCCATATTAGACTCTCTAATAAAATAAATTTATCTCATAAATTGATGTTAATGTGATCTATGTAACATGCATGCTAATATAAAAGCATAAAAACAAAGTATAAGGAAAAACAATTTCCTTACATTGATTATAAGGTAAAATGGGCACAAATTAGTTCTCCTTACTAATTTGTTCTTGAGCTAAATATATGTGGATGATCCTCCTTGTATAACCTTCAATTAGAAAGTCTCCTCCAAGTAGCACCCAAGAACAACCCAAATAATATTAATAAGTAAGAACTAGTAACTTATTAATATGTGCCCTTGAAAATAATACTAGTAATATTACTAACTATTCTTAGTAATAATAGTATACTAGAGAGGAATTATTGTAGAGAGAAGGAAGAGCTTTGTTCACATGCAAAGTATGATGAATTGTGTAAGAAGGATGGAGTGAACAAGTGAATAATATATAGAGTGTAGAAATGGGAAAGGAAGTGGCGGGTGGAAGGAGTCTTTAGTGGACAATTTTTTGTTTTATATTTTTATCTTACATCACATGCAAAATGTAGTATAAAACATATATTATGGTAGTATACAAAATAAGGTAAAATGATTATGTAAGTAATCATCCATTACACTTATTTTACACGGTCCACATGACCATATACGGGTCCATGTTGGTTTTTATATTTGTCGCACAAATCCGTGTAATTTTCATTTTAAACATCGTATCATGTTTAATTGCTTCCATAATAAATTCGTCCAATTCACTCCGTAAATATACGTGTACCACTACACATATTATTTACGTACTAATATTAATCACATTAATCAATTAGTACAATTTTAGTAAATTAACAGTTAATTAACTAAAACCCGTTTCCCAAAACTTATTATTTAATTATCGCATAATTAAATAATAACTGCCGCTCCTCGAGTTCGCAACTCGAAATCTCTCTAACAATAATCGACTAACCTCTTAATCTATAAATCAAGGGACTAAATGAATTGTATCTCATACAATTAATTAGTTATCAATTTGGGTTCGTTCCTTTAGGTGTGACCGAAAGGGGTCAGTTGATCACCGCCGTCTCACGACAATAACGTCAAACTCTAGTCAGCCAACCGTTATCGATTTACGTTAATCAACTGACGAGGATCAAATAATTAAATATCTGATGATATTCTATTAATGAGATTTATTATGTTAACGCACTATTGTGGAGGACACTAACTCCAACAATTAGGGCATAATGCCGAATTGATAAAAAAACAATTTTGGGGCTGTTTTAATTTTTCCCAGCCGAGACACAAAAAAAAAATTAGGGTTTCTGTTTTTTTTCTTTGTTTCGGTTTTCCAGCCGTGAAAAATAAAAAAAATAAAAAAAAAATTTCCTGTTTCTGTTACTGTTCACGTTCAGCAAAATTAAAAAAAAAAAAAATTTCTTTTATTGGGCTGTTTCGTTTTTTTGCCGAGAAAATTTTTAAAGAATTTTTTTTTTTGTTTTTGGCCAATTGATTATTGTGAAGTGGTTCATAATTCATAGATACCTAATTATTTTTAAACAGTTTAAAATATTGTTGGATTAAATTCATATTACAAGTTTAATGTGAATTAAGATTAAAATTAACGTGATTAATTGAGGAATTGTCACTTAATTTGATCAATTAAATAGGTGGTTTGGATAAAATTAATCTACATAATTAAAGAATTATGTCTTGTATGTTTAATTTTTTTTAGTTGATGCATTTTATTTAGTTGAATGAATCGTTGAATGGTTTTATTTACGTATTTTTGCAATCGGTTGTAATTTGTAATACCTAGTGTGGCCTTGAGTCAATTATGTTTTCGTAATGAAGGAAACATAATTTTTATGTAATTTGAGATCTCGAATCTCCTTTATTTTCTTTAGTTTTTGGGTTTTGAAATTAGAATGTAATAAATATGTTTATTATGTAAATTTATTTATTGTAATTTTCAAAGAAGACTAAAGATGGAGATTGGAGCTCACTCCCGCTACATGGATCAAGATGGAACATCAAGACAAGCTTCTCGGGTCCATGGATGGATTCCAAAGTTGTATTTATGTTCATTTTGATAGGATAGGCCACACTAGGACTTTATTTTTTTTTTTTTACGTTTTACCGTTCTTATTGCTTTTCATTCACATGCTAGTTAATGCATCATATTCCGCCTAAAACCAAACCACCTACTAAAATGCATGAAAATTGACACATATAGGTTGTATGTTAGTTTTCATAGACATACAGATGTCACATGTTTTTAAGCCATCACCTTAGTTTATTCATTCACGCATGCTAGATATTAGTTCACTTAAATGAATTAAAATAAAGTTGATGGGATCTTCCTCTAAAACGGAAATTGAGATTAGTCTTTATAAGGGCAAACAACTATGAATCCCTTCTTCGTCGGTAGGCATAATATGACCCCTTCTACGTTGGGTAAGTGGTTTGTGTTGACTTAGTTTATCTCAACATTATAGTCCGAAGAGTTTCTCGTGATTATGATGGACTAAAGATAGAATTTACAGAAATTTATCGACCAAGAATTCTAACAGTAGAATTAGCCAAAAGGTTGGCTTATCAGTTTACAGATAATTGAGTCTTGGGATCATTTATATAATTCTTGAGGAAGGTCAATTGTATAAATGCTTGAGTCTTCGCGTTATGACAGTAGTTCATTAGACTTAAAATCAAATCGATGCATATGCTTATTATTTATTCTTCTTTTCGCAGTGTAGAACACGTTTATTTTACTGTTACAACAAATGGCTGGAAATAACGCAATCCCAATGCCAAGTGCCACACTTGATCGTGAGTCCTGGCTGAAAGCTTTCATGGACCACATGAATCAGTTCACACGTCTGAAAAATGACGGGTCCAACTTTGCGGACTGGGAGGCATCATTGCGGAATGCTGCCATTGCTGACGGTAAGCTCAAGTACTTAACTGAGCCAATACCGGTAAACCTAGGCCCCAATGCGGGAGTTAACGAGTCACTTGCTTATAGTGATTTCGTTATGGAAGCGGGTGCGATAAAGAACGTACTCATCTTTGCAATGGAAACCAATTTGCAGAGACGCTTCATTGCTCAAGGTGCAAACAAGATTTTCACCACGCTCACTAACGAGTTCTCAAAAGCACCGAGAATCGTTACTTATGAGCATACCTGTCGCTTCTTTGATGCGAAACTCCAAAAGGGCCAACCGGTTAGCCCACACATTCTTAGCATGATTGAGAATGTCGAGAAATTGGAGGCACTTGATTGTAAAATCAGTGAGAGCATAGTCATTGACCGAATGCTTCATTCTCTTCATGATGGTTTTGCCCTTTTCAAGGCGACCTACTACACGAATGACTTAAAGAAAAGTCCTCATGAGCTACACTCACTTCTCGTACAGACCGAGAAGGATATGAAATTGAGTGGGAGCATGAAGCAGGATGTTCTCGCGATTTCCAACAAGGGTAAAGGTAAGGGCAAAGCTCCAGGCGACCTAACTGTAGGAAAGCCGAAATTCAAGAAGCCAGGAAACGGTAAGAGTGGGCCCGGTGAGACTAGTGGCTCACAGGGCAAGGCAAAGAGCAAGGGCGGTGACATTGAGTGCCACCATTGTCACAAGACTGGACATTGGAGGAGGAACTGTCCCGTGTACCGTGAGGACATAAAAGCAGGCCGCGTCGTTCCTGTTGGTATGTCATCTTATATTCATATGATTGAGATTAACCATGCAAGTTTCGGAACTTGGGTACTTGATGCTGGTTGTGGTTCTCATCTGTGTAATCATTTGCAGGGCCTAAGAAATATCACACCTCTCGGAAAGGGTGATGTGGACCTGCGAGTCGGGAATGGAGCCAGAGTTGCTGCTGTCTCGAAGGGAACATATGTAATCCAACTCCCTAGTGGTTTTGAGTTATTTTTAAATAACTGTTACTATGTACCCAGTTTGTCTAAGAACATTATTTCAGTTTCCGTACTTGATAAAGACGGATTTTCATTTTTAATAAAGGATAATAGCTGTATTTTCTCTTTCAATGAAATGATTTATGGCAAAGCAGTTTCCATGAATGGAATTTACATCTTAGATCAAACCACAGAAGTATTACACGTGAATAATAAGAAACTAAACGTTGGTAACAAAGATCAAACCTATCTATGGCATTGTCGAATGGGACACATAAATGAGAAACGCTTAAAGAAACTCGTCGATAATGGGACCATTCCCGCATTCAAATTTTCTACATATGGCACGTGTGAATCATGTCTCATTGGCAAAATTACTCGAATTTCCTTCAAAGGTGTTGGAATGCGCGCTAGTGACCTATTAGGACTCATACATACTGATGTTTGTGGACCTATATCAATTACCGCTAGAGATGGCTATAGATATTTTATCACTTTCACGGACGATTTGAGTAGATACGGATATGTCTACTTAATGAAGCATAAAAGTGAGTCCTTTGAGAAATTCAAGGAATACCAGAACAGGGTTGAGAACCAATTGGGTAGAAAGGTTAAAGCACTCCATTCAGATCGGGGTGGCGAATATCTTTCAAATGAGTTTGATCAACACCTTAAAGATTGTGGAATCGTTCTACAGTTAACTCCACCTGGAACACCTCAATTAAATGGTGTGTCCGAACGGAGAAATCGAACCTTACTTGATATGGTTCGACCCATGATGAGTCACACGGTAGTGCCTGATTCATTATGGGGTTTTGCTCTTTTGTCAGCTGCTCTTATACTTAACCGAAGTCCGACTAAAGCTGTCGACAAGACTCCATATGAAATGTGGAAGGGAACGGTCCCTAACTTGTCCTTTATTCGGGTTTGGGGCTGCGAGGCTTATGTCAAGTGCAGACACGAGGATAAGCTCGGCCCGCGATCGGTCAAGACATACTTTATAGGTTATCCAAAAGGAACATTTGGTCATTACTTCTATTCGCCTACCGAACATCGAGTTTTTGTTGCGGCTAGTACGACGTTCTTAGAGAAAGAATTTCTCGAGAACAAGACAAGTAATAGAACCTTCGAGCTGTCGGAGATTCCAGAACCAACAACCGAGGAACAGATAGAGGAAGTTGTTCCTCCAACTGATGATACGGTTAATATTCCTGAGGAACCTAGGAGGTCGGGTAGAGTCTCTAATCCTCCGGACAGATACATTGGTATGGTCGAGGAGAATGACGTTTTACTCCTAGAGAGTAATGAACCCGCTACCTATAAAGGTGCTATGGCCTGTTCGGACTCAAAGCTATGGCTCGAAGCCATGCAATCCGAGATGGACTCCATGTATGAGAATGACGTATGGGATCTTGTTGATTTACCTAATAAGGTAAAACATCTACAGTGCAAATGGCTTTACAAAATAAAGCATTCTGTAGACGCGCAACCAGATACTTATAAGGCACGACTAGTGGCGAAAGGTTTCACTCAAGTGCACGGATTGCATTATGATGAAATTTTTGCACCTGTAGTCATGCTACGTTCCATTCGGATAATCTTAGCAATTGCCGCATTTCATGACTATGAAATTTGGCAAATGGATGTGAAAACCGCCTTCTTAAACGGTTATTTGGAGGAAGAGTTGTACATGGTGCAACCCAAAGGTTTCATAGATCCTGAACATCCTAAGAAAGTATGCAAGCTTAAGCGTTCCATTTATGGACTTAAGCAACCTTCTCGGAGTTAGAATCATCATTTCGACCAGGTGATAAAAGAGTATGGTTTCACATGATCGGTCGAGGAACCATGCTTATATATCAAGTCGAGTGGGAGCAAGATTGTATTCTTGATATTGTATGTCGATGACATACTCTTGATTGGGAATGACATTCCTCTCTTATCTTCGATTAAAGAATGGTTGAAGAACCATTTCCAGATGAAAGATCTGGGTGAGGCACAACACATTTTGGGAATCCGTATCTACCGAGATAGATCACGACGGACGTTATCACTTAGTCAGGAGTCTTATTTGGATAAGATTCTTGAGAGGTTCAGCATGACCAACTACAAGAAGGGGAACCTTCCAATGACGTCTGGGATGCAGTTGAGCAAGTCTCAGTCACCCACGACGCCTAAAGGGATTGAGCGCATGAGTCGTGTTCCTTATGCATCTGCAATAGGATCAATCATATATGCCATGATATGCACACGTCCAGATGTGGTATATGCATTGAGTATAACGAGTCGGTACCAAAAGAATCCAGGTGAAACACACTGGATAGCTGTTAAAAACATCCTCAAGTACCTACGGAGGACTAAGGATAGGGTATTGACTTATGGAGGCGATACTAAGCTATGCACAATCGGTTACGCAGATGCTAGCTTTAAAACGGATCGAGATGATTCAAAATCTCAGTCCGGGTTCGTCTTTATTCTCAATGGTGCTGCGGTCAGCTGGAAGAGTTCCAAACAGAGTGTTGTAGCAGATTCTACTACTGAATCCGAGTACTATGCCGCTTCGGAGGCAGCAAAGGAAGCGATATGGATGCGTCAATTCTTACAAGGACTTACGATAGTTCCTAGTTCGAATGACCCGATCACCATCTATTGTGACAATAGAGGTGCCATCTTCCAGGCTAAGGAGCCAAAGTCTAGCAACAAATCTAGACATGTACATCGGAAAGCTCACCTGATCCGTGATTACGTGGAGCAAGAGAAGATAGTGATTGACAAGATTGCGATGGATGATAACATCGCCGATCCTCTCACTAAACCATTGAATTATGATAAGCATGTAGGGCACGTTATTTCCATGGGAATTAAACGTGTTCCTGAGTTGTAGTAGTTGATTATGGATTTGATACATTATATTTTTCATATACTATTTATAACTTCATCGTTTTTATAATATTTTGTTTTTCATGTGGATTGTACTGACAACATTGAACGCCACAAAGTGAACTGAATTACATTATATTTTTGTTTTGGTCCGTAATCGACCATACGAGCTGATAACTCTGGCTATTATATAGTGCAGTCGATTGATGGTGGGTTCAACGAGCCATAAGTCAAACGGTTGACTGATCGATCACAGATGCGAGATTATTACGATACCTCGTAGGACAAATTTTTGTGACAACGTAATGGAGTCCTAAATATTTAAAAACATTCGGTGCCAGGTCGTGGATAGGACATCCATTGTGTTCCTAGAGTCAATTCTTTTGACTATCGAGTGTCTCTTGAGATTAAGGCAGTTTTTGGATGACTTTGGTTTCTTTCTCACGGTCTGCCGTAACAGAAGGCTAAGTAGATTTTTTCTGGGTCATTTCATACTATGCTTACATCTGCAGGATTCGAGTTGAGGAAAATATTCAACCCTTATCAGGTATAGTTATTTCTCAGGGCCACTCGAGGAGTTGTAACTGAAATGCATGGCCATGCTCGAATGATGATTCGTTTATCAGTTAAGTTACTCTCTAGTCGGGGAAACCACTCTTGATAATGATCGCTTGTAAAATACGACCTTTATGAATACGGATTTGCAAATTGTTTTACATTGAGTGGGAGAAATTTTAGGATATGAGAATCGGTTATCGCACATACACTTGTGAGGACAAGTGGGAGTTTGTTGGAGCTTGTGTCCTCCACAAATTAGTGTGATAACATTTATAAATCTCTTATAGGTTCACAAGGGTATACTTCGTATTTTATCAGTTGATTAACGATTACCTAATAACGGTTGGCTTGCTAGAAAGTTTGACGTTATTATCATACAGATGGCGGTGATCAACTGGTCCCTAAAAGTCACACATAAAGGATGTGTTTGAGAGATGTCATTGTATGAAAATATAATCATATTGATGCCTTATATGACTAAACAGTTAGTCATTGTGTTGATGAGACGATTATTTAATGCTGATTAAATAATATAAGCTGAGACGAATTAACTATCAATTCGTAAATTGAAATATAATGTTATATTTAATTAATGTATATAATGTTAGCTTGGACGAATTAATATGTTAATTCGTAATTAAATGTAATCAGTTATATTTAATTAGCAAGTTAAAGTATATATTATACGATATTGTCACAGACCGACATTAATAAATCCACTGCAAGCTGTTGTGTGTAGACTTATTAATACGGAATGATATAAATGACAATTTATAAATAATAAATTTTATACATGGTCGATCGACCGGGTGTGTCAGTCGATCGACTGATATGTCTGGTTCGGAATATTGGGCCGAAAATTAAAAGAAAAAAACCCACCCTAATTCTCCCTAATACACGGTTATAAGGGAGAGGGGAGTTGATTTTTCTAACCTAATTTTCTAACTCATTCTTGCCTCTCATCTAAAAACACAAAAATCGAAAACCCTAATTAATTTTACAGAAAATTTAGGGATCGATTCTAGCAAGAAGCAAGGGCATATCTCATATCGTCTTGGGTGCAACTGATAGGAGAATATCATTGTGATATTGTTCATAGGCCATAATAGCTAGGACCGAAGGTTATTTCTTAATCCTTTACGATTTTGTTTATGCAATTTATTTTATGACTAGTTATCATCACTATATATTCGTTATAATCCTTGAAGTTAAAGGGATGCATACAGATAAATCCCACAATAGCATCTATTTCTCATAACAAATGGCCACTCCAAACACCAACGCCACACCTCTCACTAATACTTCATGGCTCCGATCCTTCATGGATCGTTGTAAACTTGAAAAGAATGGGTCAAATTTCTCCGATTGGGATGCCCAACTCAAATTAGCCGCCCAAGGTGACGACAAGCTTCGTTACCTTACCGAGGCCTCTCCACCCGAACCTAATGCTAGGTCAAGTGCCGCCACTAGGGAAGCATACGAGGCTTACCACAAGGAGTCCGCCGCAATGAAAAATGTGTTGATTTTTGCGATGGAGGCGGATCTCCAAAGGAGAGCCTTTAAAATGGGCACCGCTGATGAAATCTATTCCAAGCTTGTGACAATGTTTTCACAAACTCCGCGGATCGTCCAATATGAGGCGGCCGCGGCATTCTTTGATCTCGACTTTAAGGAGGGCCAAAAGGTTAGCACTCACGTGCTCAAATTGATGGAGCTAGTCGAGACTTTGAAGATTCAAAAGGTTGAAATCCCCAAAGAACTCATTGTAGATAGGATTCTACACTCCTTATCCAAAGTCAAAGCATATGTTCAATTCCGGGTGAATTTTAACATGCAAGAAACGGACGTGTCTCTTGAAGAGTTGCACAAGTTACTTGTGCAAGCCGAAAGAGACATGGGGTTAAATGTTAACCCACCTAAGGATGTGCTTAACATAAGCATCAAAAGCAAGGGGAAGTTCAAAAAGAATGGGAAGAAGGATAAGAAGCAAGCTCCCACTTTCACCAAAGCTAAGGCTTTTGAAGCTAGCACTTCCAAAATCAAGAAGGGTCCTCTGGATAAATGCCATTATTGTAATGGTGTTGGACATTGGAAAAGAAATTGTTCCAAGTATCTTGGTGTGGGGTAATATCCGTATAAAACCCTAAAATTATAGGACTATAACGTAAATTTAATATGCGATTTATTGTCATAAACGAAAAACAACAAAGAAACGATAAAGCATAAGAAATAACCTCGGGTCCTTTGAGATGCGGCCTAAGAACAGAAATCAAAGTAGATTTCCTCCTAATCGATACACCCAAGACCGTATGAGACTATGCCCTTGTGCTAGAAATGTATTCTCTAATTGCCTTGCAATATTGAGAGAATTGTTGTGAATTTTACGATGTGAGATCTAGAAATTTCAGAGGAAAAATGCCTCCAAAACCCTAATATTTTTGCAAATGAAAAATGATTAGGTTAACAAGGAGGAGAGGCTCTCCTTTTGTCCTTTCATTCGGCCAAACCGAGATCCACATGGGGAAGTGGGCTTCCACTTCCTCTTATTTTTAACTCGTGGTCCGACTCGAAATTTGCTAAATGTATACGACGGGTTTTTAATTATAAATCGTCATCGGTTATCGGTTATTAAAATATCAACTAGTAACTTGACTTAGTCGAAATATTAATACATGTCCGACAAAGACAATATCGTATAATTAATTTATTCAATATACATTAATCAAATATAATCGCATATATTTAAT
This sequence comes from Silene latifolia, assembly GCF_048544455.1. Lineage (NCBI taxonomy): Eukaryota > Viridiplantae > Streptophyta > Magnoliopsida > Caryophyllales > Caryophyllaceae > Silene > Silene latifolia. The sequence goes on from NC_133526.1 coordinate 60,004,078, forward strand.
TTACGAATTAACTGCTTAATTCGTCTTAGCCATTTTTATTTAATCCGTATTAAATAATTATCTCAACATCGCGTTTGACTAATTATTAGTCAATAACTCCGACTAACTGCTTAGTCAACTTTGGCATCAACATGACTGTATTTTCATACCGTCACATTTCTCAAACGTATCCTATAGGTGTGACTTTTAGGGACCAGTTGATCACCGCCATCTGTATGACAATAACGTCAAACTTATCTAGCAAGCCAACCGTTATTGATAAACGTGGATCAACTGATTATAATACAAAAGTATATCCTTTGATCCTTTTAGAGATTTATAAGTCCTTGCACTAATTGTAGAGGACACCAGCCCTAACAAGCTCCCACTTGTCCGTACAAGTGTACGTGCAATGACGTTATCCGCACTCACTGGAGGAAACCACCTCCAACAAACTCCCACTTGTCCGTACAAGTGTATGTGCGATAACCGATTCTCATATTCATTTAAAATTTCTCCCACTCAATGTAAAACAATTTGCAGATCCGGATCCGCAAAGGTCGTATTTTACAATCGATCTGTATCAAGAGTGGTTTCCCCGACTAGAGAGTAACTCAACTGATAAAACGAATTCGTATTCGAGCATGGCCATGCATTTCGATTCTGACTCCTCGAGTGGCCCCGAGAAATATCGAGTACCTGATAAAGGCTGAATATTTCCTTCAACTCGACTCCTTCCGAACTAAGCACAAAGATGAAATGACCCGAAAAAAATCTACTTGGCCCCCTGTTACGGATGACCGTGAGAAAGAAACCAAAGTCACCCAAAATCTGCCTTAATCTCAAGAGACAGTCGATAGTCAAAAGAATCGACTCTTAGGATCACCATGGAGGTCATATCCACGACCTGGGACCGAATGTTATAAAACATTTAGGACTCCACGTCGATGTCACAATTGTGTCCTACGAGATATCCGTATAACTCGCCTCTGTGATTGGTCAGTCAAACGTTTGACTTATGGCTCGTTGAACCCACCATCAACCAACGTCACAAAATAATTACCTTGAGTTATCAGCTCACGTGGGCAATTAAGTTCCAAAAATATAATGTTTGTTCAGTTCACTTTGTGGTGTTCAAAATTGTCGTACAAAACCACATGAAAAACAAAATATATAAATATCAAAACGATGATGTCGTATAGAGTACATAAGGGAATGAATCTAATCCATAAAAGAGTACTACAACTTAGGAACACGTTTAATTCCCATGGAATTAACATGCCCTTCATGCTTATCTTGTCGTAATGGTTTAGTGAGAGGATCTGCTATGTTATCATCTGTAGCAATCTTTTCTATCACTACTTCCTTTTGCTCCACGTAATCTCGGATTAGATGAGCTTTCCGTTGTACATGTCTAGACTTGTTGCTAGACTTTGGCTCCTTAGCTTGGAAGATGACACCTCTATTGTCGCAATAGATGGTGATCGGGTCATTCGAACTAGGCACTACAGATAGTCCTTGTAAAAATTGACGCATCCATATCGCTTCCTTTGCGCCTTCGACGCGGCATAGTACTCGGACTCGGTCGTAGAATCTGTTTGTAACACTTTGTTTGGAAATCTTCCAGTGATCTGCAGCGCCATTAAGAGTAAAAACGAATCCAGACCGAGATTTCGAGTCATCTCGATCCGTTTGGAAGCTAGCATCTGCAGAATCGGTTGCGCATAGCTTTTGATCGCCTCCATAAGTCAATGCCCAATCTTTAGTCCTCCGTAGGTACTTAAGAATGTTCTTGATTGACCCATCCAATGTGATTCACCTAGATGCTTTGTTGGAATCGACTTGTCATACTCAATGCATATGCCACGTCCGGACGTGTGCATATCATGGCATACATGATTGATCCTATAGCCGAGGCATAAGGAATCCGTTTCATGCGCTCTTTCTCTTCCGGTGTCTCTGGTGCCTGAGACTTACTCAAATGCACCCCTGGAGCCATAGGAAGGAACCCCTTTTTGGAGTTAGTCATGCTGAATCTCTCTAGGATCTTATCGATGTAAGACTCCTGACTGAGAGATAACATCCGACGTGATTTATCTCGATAGATACGGATGCCCAAGATTCTTTGTGCCTCACCCAAATCTTTCATCTGGAAATGGTTCTTCAACCATACTTTTACCGAAGTTAAGAGAGGTATGTCATTCCCAATCAGGAGTATGTCATCGACATACAATATTAGGAAGACAATCTTGCTCCCACTCGACTTGATATATAGACATGGTTCCTCGACCGATCGAGTAAATCCATTTTCTTTTATCACTTGGTCGAAACGATGATTCCAACTCCTAGAAGCTTGCTTAAGTCCATAAATGGAACGCTTAAGCTTGCACACTTTCTTAGGATGTTCAGGATCGATGAAACCTTCGGGTTGTACCATGTACAACTCTTCCACCAAATAACCGTTTAAGAAGGCGGTTTTCACATCCATCTGCCAAATTTCATAGTCATGAAAAGCGGCAATCGCTATGATAATCCGAATGGAACGCAGCATGACTACGGGTGCAAAAATTTCATCGTAGTGCAAACCTGGCACTTGGGTGAAACCTTTAGCAACTAGTCGTGCTTTATAGATATCTTGTTGACCTTCCACAGAATGCTTTATCTTGTAAAGCCATTTGCATTGAAGGGGACGAACCTTAGCGGTAAGTCAAGTCAACAAGATCCCATACGTTGTTCTCATACATAGAGTCCATCTCGGATTGCATGGCCTCAAGCCATAGCTTTGAGTCGGAACTAGTCATGGCACCTTTATAGGTTGTGGGTTCACTACTCGTTAAGAGCAGAATGTCATCTATGTCATGTTTCTCGACCATACCAATGTATCTGTCCGGAGGAATAGAGACTCTTCCCGACCTCCTAGGTTCCTCAGGAATATTCACCGCATCCGGGATTGAAGGAATTGGTTCCTCCAATGGTTGCTCGGTATTTGGTTCTGGAATCTCCGACAGGTCGAAGGTTCTATCACTCTTTGCATTCTCGAGAAATTCCTTCTCTAAGAATGTCACACTAGCCGCAACAAAAACACGTTGTTCGGTTGGCGAATAAAAGTAATGACCAAGTGTTCCTTTAGGATAACCTATAAAGTATGTCTTGACCGATCGCGGGCCGAGCTTATCCTCGTGTCTCCACTTGACATAAGCCTCGCAGCCCCAAACCCGTATAAAGGACAAGTTAGGGACCGTTCCCTTCCATAGTTCATATGGAGTCTTGTCAACACTTTAGACGGACTTGGTTAAGTATTAGAGCGGCGACGAGAAGAGCATAACCCCACAATGAGTCGGGCAACACGGTGTGACTCATCATGGATCGAACCATATCAAGTAGTGTTCGATTTCTCCGTTCGGACACACCATTCAACCGAGGTGTTCCAGTGGAGTTAACTCGTAAGGCAATCCCACAATCTTTGAGGTGTTGATCAAACTCGTGAGAAAGATACTCGCCACCACGGTCCGAGCGCGAGTGTTTTAATCTTTCTTCCCAAAGAGGTTCTGCCCCTATTCTGGTATTCCTTGAATTTCTCAAAGGATTCACTTTTGTGCTTCATCAAGTAGACATAGCCATATCTACTTAAATCGTCCGTGAAAGTGATGAAATACCTATAGCCTTCTCGTGCGGTGATTGACATAGGCCCACACACATCCGTATGTTTGAGTCCTAATAGGTCAACAACGCGCATTCCAACACCTTTGAAGGAAATTCGAGTCATCTTACCGATGAGACATGATTCACACGTGCCAAATGATTGAAAATCAAAGGCCGAGATAGCTCCATTCTTTATGAGCTGTTTTACGCGTTTCTCATTAATGTGTCCCATACGGCAGTGCCATTGGTATGTTTGATCTTTGTCACCTACCTTTAACTTCTTATTCATTACGTGTAATATTTCGGTGGTCTGATCTAAAACATAAATTCCGTTCATGGAGACTGCCTTGCCATAAATCATATCGTGTAATGAGAAAATGCAAGTATTATTCTCTATTACAAATGAAAAACCAAGTTTGTCAAGTGCGAGAAACGAAATAATGTTTTTAGAAAGACTGGGTACATAATAGCAGTTATATAAAAATAACTCAAATCCGCTAGGAAGTTGGATCACATATGTTCCCCTTGAGACGGCAGCCACTCGTGCTCCATTCCCGACACGCAGTCCACCTCACCCTTTACGAGGGGTTCGATGTTTCGGAGCCCCCGCACATGATTACACAGATGAGAACCACAACCAGGATCTAGTACCCAAGTTCCGTAACTTGCGTGGTTAATCTCAATCATATGAATAAAAGTAGAAGAGGAAGAAGACATACCAAAAGGTTTAACGCGACCTGCTTTTATGTCCTCATGATAAACAGGACATGTACGCCTCCAATGCCCATCTTGTGGCGGTGATGGCATTCCATGTTTTCGGTCTTGCTCTTTGTCGCACCCGATGAGTTGCTCGACTCACCAGGCCCACTCTTACCCGACCCCGACTTCTTGAACTTCGGTTTACCTCTACTCGCTAGGTTTGCACGAGCTTTGCCCTTACCCTTGCCCTTGTTTGACACAACAAGAACATCCTGTTTCAAGCTCCCACTGAACTTCATGTCCTTCTCGGTATGTACGAGAAGGGAGTGTAGTTCATGAGGACTTTTCTTCAAATCATTCATATAGTAATTCGCTCTAAAGAGCGCAAAACCATCGTGGAGTGAATGAAGCATGCGGTCAATCACGATGTTCTCGCTGATTTTACAATCAAGCGCCTCCAGTCTCTCGACATTCTCAATCATGCTGAGAATGTGTGGGCTAACCGGTTGGCCCTTCTGGAGTCTCGCATCAAAGAAGCGAGTGGTATGCTCATAGGTCACGATTCTCGGTGCTTTCGAGAATTCCTTAGTGAGCGTGGTGAAAATCTTGTTTGCACCTTGGGCTATGAAGCGTTTCTGCAAATTGGATTCCATTGCAAAAATGAGTACGTTTTTAATCGCACCCGCTTCCATGACGAAGTCGCTATACGTGGAGACCTCATTAACTCGAGCCGTGGGGCCTGGGGCTGGCGGGAGGGGCTCGATCGGATACTTGAGCTTCCCGTCGCCAGCGGTGGCGGCATTCCGTAATGCCGCCTCCCATTCCGCGAAGTTTGATCCATCATTCTTCAGTCTAGTAGACTGATTCATCTGATTCATAAAGATCCGAAGCCAGGACTCACGGTCCAATGTGGCACTTGGCATTGGGTCATCGAGTATGCCAGCCATTATGTTATTAGCAGTTTAAAAAAAAACGTGATCTACGCTGAAAAAGAAAGAAAAACAAAAACGAAATAAGCAACTCATCGAGGTGATTTACGTCTATTTAAAATTCATTTTAATCGTGTAGACTCATTGCACTTGCATAATTGATCTCCCTCAAGAATAATACAAGTGATCCCAAGACTCAATTTCCGTAAATTGATAAGCCAACTGTTTAGCTAGTTCTTCCGTAAGAACTCTTGGTCGATAGATTTCCGTAAATCCTATCTATAGTCCGCCATAATCACAGGATCGTACAAGTGACCATAGTGTTGAGATAAAATAAGTCAATCAGTTCCAACTTACCCGACGTAGAAGGGGTCATATTATGCCTACCGACGAAGAAGGGATTCATTGGAGTTTGACCTATAAAGACTATTCTCAATTTTTGGTTATACGAGGAAGATCCCATCAACTTAGTTTTAATTCATTTTAAGTGAACGAATAACTAGCATTACGTGAAAGAATTAACTTAGGTGATGGCTTAAAATTGATCGTGTGACATAAGAATGTCAAAGAAAACTAACGCGTGACCTCTATATGAGTCAGTTTTCATGCAATTATTAGGTGGTTTGGTTTTAGGCGGAATATGATGCAATCTATCGTTACGATAAAATAAATAAAAGAATGCAATACGTAAATAAAAATTCCTAGTGTGGCCTATCCTAGTAAAAAGAACATAATACAACTTTGGAATCCACCGTTGGACCCGAGAAGCTTGTCTTGATGTTCCATCTTTCTCCATGCAGCAGGAGTGAGCATCCGATCTCCATCTTTGGTCTTCTCAAAATTACAATTAAAATTTACAAAATATAAACCTATTTACATTCTAAATAAAAACTGTAATTACAAGAAAAATAAAATAAAATGGAGATACGAGATCTCAAAATACAACCAAGACCGTGTTCTATCATTACGGTAACACGTTCTACTAAGGCCACACTAAGTTACAACCGTTTGCAAAAAATAAATAAATACGTAATAAAAGCATTCAAAACATTCAAAATAACGATAAATAAAATGCATCAACTAAAACAAATTTATTCGAGACATAATTCCGTAATTATGTAAAATTTATCCAAACCACCTTTAATGATTAAAATTATGCGACAAAACCGCTTTAATCAACTTAATTTTAATCCGTGATAATCCGTTACTTTAAATCGCTTTAAAATAACTAAATGGTACGTGAGTGAACCGTTTCACTATCAAGCGAATGCACAAAATCCGTATTGTACACATTTTGGCCGAAAAAAAAATAAAACAAATTTTTTTTTCTTCACGTCTGTCCGTGAACAGTACCAATTTTTTTTTTTTTTTTTTTTTTTAATTAAAATTGCTGCTGACGCCGAGAGCATGAAAGAACAAAAAAAAATCTTGCGGCTCAAAACGTGAGCATCAACAAGCCAAAACAACATCGATTTGATAAAAACCAATTGCGATTTCACCTATTCCGTATAGAAATGAATTTACAATTGATAAATCTTTAACATATTGCAATGAATATCGATTACAAAAACAATATGCAAAGATCAAATCGAAAGCAAAACAAACAACAACCAAAACCGTGCATTCTAGGCACGGTATCCAAGACATAAAACCGCAACAGCAAAAAAAATTTTAGCCGTGCAAAAAAAAAATGCTGCCGCACGCCATTTTATGCAAAAAAAAAACGATTCAAATTCGTTTGATGAAAATCACATAGAAAAATTTACGTGGCCTCGCTCTGATACCACTTGTGGGGTAATATCCGTATAAAACCCTAAAATTATAGGACTATAACGTAAATTTAATATGCGATTTATTGTCATAAACGAAAAACAACAAAGAAACGATAAAGCATAAGAAATAACCTCGGGTCCTTTGAGATGCGGCCTAAGAACAGAAATCAAAGTAGATTTCCTCCTAATCGATACACCCAAGACCGTCTGAGACTATGCCCTTGTGCTAGAAATGTATTCTCTAATTGCCTTGCAATATTGAGAGAATTGTTGTGAATTTTACGATGTGAGATCTAGAAATTTCAGAGGAAAAATGCCTCCAAAACCCTAATATTTTTGCAAATGAAAAATGATTAGGTTAACAAGGAGGAGAGGCTCTCCTTTTGTCCTTTCATTCGGCCAAACCGAGATCCACATGGGGAAGTGGGCTTCCACTTCCTCTTATTTTTAACTCGTGGTCCGACTCGAAATTTGCTAAATGTATACGACAGGTTTTTAATTATAAATCGTCATCGGTTATCGGTTATTAAAATATCAACTAGTAACTTGACTTAGTCGAAATATTAATACATGTCCGACAAAGACAATATCGTATAATTAATTTATTCAATATACATTAATCAAATATAATCGCATATATTTAATTTACGAATTAACTGCTTAATTCGTCTTAGCCATTTTTATTTAATCCGTATTAAATAATTATCTCAACATCGCGTTTGACTAATTATTAGTCAATAACTCCGACTAACTGCTTAGTCAACTTTGGCATCAACATGACTGTATTTTCATACCGTCACATCTCTCAAACGTATCCTATAGGTGTGACTTTTAGGGACCAGTTGATCACCGCCATCTGTATGACAATAACGTCAAACTTATCTAGCAAGCCAACCGTTATTGATAAACGTGGATCAACTGATTATAATACAAAAGTATATCCTTTGATCCTTTTAGAGATTTATAAGTCCTTGCACTAACTGTAGAGGACACCAGCCCCAACACTTGGTGACATCAAAGCTGGAAAGATCACTCCAGTAGGTAAATGACTATCCTTTATTTTATGTTTCTAATTCAACTATGGTATTGTGATACAAAGTTGTGATAATGTATCCCCTTTTTATTGTAAATAGAGCCTCCACCAAGCAAGGACAAGGGAAAGGAAAAGCAAGCTTGAGAAATCATCAAGAAGCTAGGAGTAGCTTCCATGAAGCTTGGCTTTTTATTGTCTTATTTTAATTTATGTTTCGGATTTTTAGAACCTTTTGATTTCCGTGTTCGACATGGAAATGTTTGATCTTTTCTAAACAATTGTTGTATTTTGGATTATGGTGGCTTAGTTTGCAACCCAAGTCACCCGTTTTATCGTATTTTTCGGTGTTCTAAAAATTCGTCTTTATATGCTTGCTCATAGAAACATATGATCATCCACTTAAAGTGATCTAATAGACAACTATTGATACGTGCATTTTATATAGTCTTTTTAGCCTTTTTTATGCACGTATTTCTATGCTTTTATCGTGGTTTTACGCTACGAAATGCCCCGAATTGCATACTTTGGAAGTTCTTGTCTTATTTGCAGGAATGAGCCATAAAGTAGTGAAATCAAGTCATTTACCGTCCGTTTTGCATGCATTTGGAGGAAGAGATAATTTGGAGCGGGAAATATTGCTGTCTTGAGATGCGTGAAGCTATTTCGGGAGCTAAGAGGACAAGTCAAAGACCAAACTACAAGACCAACACGAGCTGGAACCAGGAACCACTCGATCGAGCAGTTTCTCTTGGTCGATCGAGTGAACAGACGGAAGAACTGTTCGATCGAGTGGCCAACTGTTCGATCGAGCAGTTTCTCTTGGTCGATCGAGTAAACAGACGCAGGAACTGTTCGATCGAGTGACTTAACTGTTCGATCGAGCAGTTACAAGCTATTGGGCTTCTATTCACGTGAAGTTTAGATTAGGTTTTATGTTTTGGAGGCTATAAAAGAAATCTAACAAGAGGACTACGGACCTCTCTTCTTTTTCTTCTCCTCTTTTTATCACTTTCACATACATTGTTACTGACTGCCACTTTTGTTCTTAATTTCCGGACTTAATTCAGTAATTCTTTCCCTTCCTTTTCTTCTTTAATTATTGTTTATTTATGTTTATTGTTCTTTCCTTATTTCTCGTTTCCCCTTTAATTATGTGTAGCTAATCCCCCTGGTATGTTAGGATTAGGGAAGCCGTGGCAGCGATGTTTTAATTGACTTATATAGATTAGTCTTGCGATAGGAATTGTATTAGGCAATTTAATTGTTATCCGGTTGAATGAATGCATGCAGGAGACCATAAATTTAGTTAACCCCGACCTAGATCGAAAGATTGGAAGGGAAGGCTTGCTTAATTACAATAGGGTATTGCAGTGAGGGCGAAAGTTAAGCTGTTTACGCTCTAGAGCGGTTTAAGGACCGAAAGGTGACGACCATAGCTCTTCTTATCAATAGTCTAATCGCCTTAGTATTCCCGATAGTATAAGATCTGATAGCTGCCATGGTGGACCGACTCCTAGCATACTCCCTTCTCCTACTGTTAATTCTTTTCCCTTGCCTTAATCTCTAGTTTAGTTAAATCAATCAAAACCCCCATCGTGACATTAGACAGATAAATAGACAAATAGATAGTACACCGCCTCCCTGTGGAGATCGACCCTACTTACCGCTGGCTTCTGTTAGTTGTACTTAGGTATTTTATTTTTGGTACGAAACGACAGTATCAACTATAATGATGGGATTCATTATATGTCCACAAGCTTAAGGCTTGTGCATGATCAATTAAAAAGTGATGATTGATTTGATGAACTCTCTTAAAGGAATGTCAATCACCAAGTACACTTATCAAATCTAAAACTATTAGTCAATTTATGAGATAGTCCTCCTTACACTTCAAAATCATTATTTGTGTCTCATAAGCTATCTTTGAATCTCTAGTGTATTTATTCTAAAGATAGGGTGGGAGAAAAATGAAGACACAAAGAACACAAAGCTAATTTGTATACTTGTGTAAATGAGATAAGCGTAAGAAAGAATGATTGTATACCTATATAGATAGTGTACACGAATAGATGAGATCTATGGTCTCAAATAGATGAAATCTACATGACAAAAGAGACCAAGTGAAGTAATCAAAAGAATATGTTCTCAAGATAACTACACGAGGAGACCAAAAGAAAGTTTTCACTACTACAAATCCAGGCAACTACAACGCCCCTTTAACAACGATTATTCACGAAAATCACAGTAGACGTTGTAGAATGTATGGCGCGAATTTTACTAAAATCAATTACAACGGGTATGGTTATAAAAACCGTTGTTATTAGTTTTAACAACGTGTCACACATGCACAACCGTTGTTAATAATTTGGCGCAAAATTGGCACAAAGTTAGTGAAAAGTAATCACAACGGTTACTTTTTTAACCCGTTGTTAAAACATATTTCACAACGGGTGTTTTTTACAACCGTTGTTAAAACATATTTCACAACGGTTGTTGTTTAATAACCGTTGTCAATACCTTCCATACTATAAACCACACAAACACAAGTCTGCTGCAGCCACAAAACACAACCCTTAATACACAAACACAAACACAGCAGACAAACAAACACAAAACACACACTTTCTCTTTCTCTCTTTCTCTCTTTCTCATCGTCGCTTTATCTTCTCGCCGTCACTGTTGATTTCATCGTCTCTTACGTTCTGTATTTATCAGGTAAATCTCGCCGTCACTGTTAGTTTCATCGTCATTATTTTCTTTTTCTATTTATTTCTTTTGCATGTATGTGTTTTTATCGACCATTATGTTATTTGTTTAAGTATTGTTCGCATAATTAGTTAGTAAAACAATGAAGAAGCAAGATGAAGAAGCAAGATAAACATAATTAATATATATATATATATATATATATATATATATATATATATATATTTATAAATACATAAATTTAAAAAAAAAATTACATATATAAAAATGCAATTCTTATATTTTTATAGAGGATCTTATTCTGCTCTATCGTATCCGTCCTCTCCTCCTTGGCTATTTGGAGGTTCCGTTCAGCAGTTGCTATATCGTCATATAGCCGCAAATCGCTGCTCTTTGCTCCGTCAAGCCATCTTCTTTGGCGTGCTTCAGTGCGGATCGAGCATCCGCAAGGTAGCTCCTGAAACTTTCCTCAATATGGAGGAACCGGCGGATGAAGCTGTTGTTGTTCTCGATCATGGTAAGAGTCTTAAGGATGAAATCATTCATTTTGTTGGAGTTTTTTGGAGTTTGTTTTGAAAGATTAAGTAGAGTTTGTTTTAGCAGTTAGGGTTTGGAGATGTATATATTGAGATAATGGAAATGTTAGTTGAGATAATGCAATGTATTTATACTAAGCAATGTGTGGGTTGAGTTGTTTTTTAATTAATATATATGTTAGGAAGTTGTGCCATAATCATCATCATTTCTCTCAATGCTGCTTCAAATCTTATTACTAACCCTTCTCATTCCATATTGTCCGTTCATATGCACAGTGATGTCAGTAATAATGCATGCATCGGAATTCTAACGGGCCGTAATTATGCATGCATCTAGTAATATTTAATTTAATTTTTTTTTATTTTTTAAGAACAAACAACAACGGTTATTTACAAACAACCCGTTGTCTTTAGTTATAACAACGGTTTTGTATATTAAAACCCGTTGTTATAACTTTCCTCCCAAAATTGAGTCACACTTTCCACAACGGGTTTTTATACTTAAAACCGTTGTTAATATTTTTAACAACGGTTTCCTTAAGAAAACCAACCGTTGTTAAAACCTTTTACAACGGACGCTTTAACAACGTCCGCTTTTTTAGATAACAACGGTTTTTGACCGTTGTTATAGCCTGTATTTGTAGTAGTGTTTGGAAGAAGAATGACTAATGTAAAGTCTTAAAACGAGATTTGGCTAGTTTATGAGCGACTTTTGACCAATTTACTTAAGAGCCTAAATGAAACAAAGTTGCATCCTAGAAAATAAATGAGATTTATGACTAAAAGTTGCAAAGATTGATATGCCGATATCCACAAGAGCTAAGTTAAGTATTAACCACGCTAGTGTCATTACTTAACCTCATTATGAAAATGAAATGGTTAAACCTCCTTCCAGAAAAGGGGTATTTTGAGAAGGACGTGTATTAAATGAAATTCGCATTTAAATAATGACATTGATATGCATCATTATTAAAATGATGGAGTTAGAGATTAAAATCTCTTTCCATAAGTTTAAGACTGAAACCATTTCAAAATAGGTATTTTGAAAGGATATGTTGGGAACATATATGGTTTTATCTTAATAACTTGGCAAAGCAAAATATATTTCAATTCTTGAAATGTTTCGATTGAGTAGTCAATTGCGAAACATGTGGAATTAAGTGGGAGTTGAAAATTATCATGTGAAGACATGGAATTTAGTGGGAGCAATCATCTTGTAAAAATTTATAACTCATTACTCATTGAGAATGACGAGCTAATATTATCTTTCACAAAGAAGTATTTGAGTTTTCAATTCTGGATGAAAATGGACTATGATGAATCCAATCACATCATGAGATGTTGGATAGGTATTGAGATATACACATCGAATCAACGAGAAACGTAGGTTATTCATGTCAATGAAAATGGAATTGCCATTAGTAGTCATGGTCGTTCATTGAACCTAAGAATGGTTGATCACATGATTATTAGTTACTAATGTTTCCGTCATTAGAATAATCATACACATGTCCAATAATGAATCATATGCATAAGAGCATGATGAATCATTGGCAAGCCATAAAAGAATCATCATGAATTCTCGAGGAGAACTGATGAGCGACTCCAGTGATGGACATAACACTCTGTTATATGACAAGAGGTTGCACATATTGAAGTTCGATCACACGTAAGGATTTATGAAAATCCTAAGCTATTCAAGCTAAAAGGAGAAATAAGAAGCTTTGAAAAATACTTAGTTGAAGTAAGAAGTTACTCAAAACTGATGTTTTCTAATATGCTAGGACTTATGAGAAGTGCTAGGCTAATCATCTTGACAATTGTTGCAAGACCCTGCAAAACGTATACCTAGTGCATTGCGAAATGGTAGAACACTTGATCAGTGCAAGTTATATCATCCACCACAAATTCGTTGGTTATGTGATAAACAACAAGAAAGTTCTTTCAAGATAAAGAACCCAAACCAAGGTTGGGAACCTATATGTGTACTTGGTAAGGTTCATGCTATGAGAGATAACATGAATATAAAGGATAATGCAATATAAGAAGTTTGAACACATGGACACATGGTATGTTAAACTTCTATTGCAATCAACTAGTGTTTACACACTTACGATATGCATCACAAGGTTGTAATATGGTATTGACTACCCGAATGTGATGTCGACCTTTGTCATTTGAGTTATTATTAACTCACCTTATACTTTGTTACATCCAAACGGGTTGTAGAGACAATTGAACCCCGTTAAAGTGAACACGGATTAGCATTGTATTCGCCCATAGTTACTTACATGAGGTGACGTCTCGAAGTGACTAGAATGTGATGCGAATGATGGCAAGTTCAAGTGCCATGGAGTCATGTGTGATGACTAGTCGATCACATAGACAGACTGTTAGGAACACCTTGTCGGGCCTTATGACCGCTTATAGAGTTCTGGCAAATTTATATAGCTTGGTCGTCGCGAGAGCTACTATAGTATTCTAAGGAATCGATTCTTTTGACTAAAGACTGTTCGTCTAAGATGGCACAGTTTCAGATTAACTTTGATTTGTGTTACTACGACCTTCGTAAATGGGGTCAAATGGGCATATTTTGGGTTATGATGGTTGTGGCTAATCGAAGGGGATGAGTGCGATAGGAGTTGTCCACCCCTTGTCAGGGTTATAACAATATCTCAGGGCCACTCGCGGAGTAATGAACTGGAAATGTGTGGCCACGCTCGGAAGATATCTATGGTAGATAAATCCGGTCAATCAGTTATTCTCCAGATCGAGGAAACCACTCTCGATATGATCACTTGCAAGTACGACCTGAAATACACCTTGCATTGAGTGGGAGATAGTAATAGGACAAGAGAATTGGTGACGCACACTTGTCGAGGACAAGTGGGAGATTGTTGGAATATGTGTTCTCCGACAATAATGCGATCACAACTGTCGAACATGATGATCACATGTTTAAGTCTCATTTTAAGAATAAAATTGGGAAGTAATATTTTACTGTCAACTGATTCACACATATCGGTAATTATTGGCTGACTAGAGTTTGACATTACTGTTGTGCGACGGTGGTGATCAGTTGATCCCCTTAGGTCATACCTAAAGGGTAACACTCTTAATTGATTATTTAATTGATCGTATGACGATACGGGTTAATTAAATTACTTAAAATTGACAGACGATTTTGGAAGTAATATTTACATATCTCATTATAATTTGATTAAATAAGATACGGTCTAAGTGATCGAATTGTTTTGTTACTTAGATGAAATTATTGTTTAAGGAAACTATTGCATTTGAATGAATAATTTATTATAAATACAAGATGTTGTGATTTATAATTGGTAAATTATTTTGGTACAAGTAATTATGAATTACTAAGTCGATTTTGTACATGACGTATTTTTATTAATGCGTTGATTTTTAATATGTTAAAAATGCATAACAATTTTACAGGACTTGTGACATGTGACAAATTGACAAAGATAAAATGGAATCCATTTTATCTTAAATGGACCGAAATAGAGGGTGTATTAGGATAAATATTGTGTTGATTAATTAAGTGGAAAACATAATCATTTTACCTAATTACTAGCCATGCATACCTAGTTACTCTTGTGAAGAACACCTTGCTCATGCATTGGCCCCTTTTACCCTCCCCTACCCGGTTTTCCTTGTAGAAAAGACCAAAGCGTTTTCTCTATTATTTACCTAATACACTACATCAAAAGATTAGTGCATATTCATTCATTCTACACATCTAAAATATAGAGTTTTAGAGAGATAAAAATTACTCCATTTTTCTTTCCTTCTTGACCGAAATTTCAAGAGGACAAAACAATATTTTTGGGTCAATTTTATTTAGATTAATATTGTTCTAGTATTAATAATATTAATCTTATTAAGGGGTTACTTTGGGTATTCATCTTTGGGAGAGATTCTACTCATGAATCTTTGTTCATCCATATTAGGAGATCTCAAGAACAAGTGAGTAGGAGAACTCATTTGTGCCCAATAATCCGAAATTTCTATTGTAAGAATGACAATTTCTTCTTTATCTTTATTCATGTTTGCATGCATAAGATCCAAATTAATTTTATGACTAAATTAAATTGTAACATATAAGAATATGTTGTATTATGAGATATAGATTTCTAACAATATTTGCTGCTATTGCCGGTAAAGTATCACATATTTGGTCCAACATGGCTTTATTCGATATTCTTCATCGTTTAGTAATTTGTTTGCGCAATTTTATCTGAACCTTGGTTCTTTGGTTGTGTACAACACTTCCTCTTGAAATCAGAAATGTGATGATAACTGTTCTTGACTATGACGAAGATCATCCACCTTATCATATTTATATAAGGTTGCCTTGCAGTTGGCCTTATTGTCTGGTATGCTGTCTTTGCTTTATTGTTTTCTCCTATTTGTGTTGGGAGTATTTATGTTACTTTCCTCTCTTTATAGTTGTCTGTTTTGAAGTCGAGCCATCTGATTTTGGCCCATTAACAGTCGGTAGTTTCCCTGATTAGGAGTTGCATTTACAGAAACTATCTTATCTCCTATCAGAGCTTATACTTGGTGCTGTTGAATTGCTGGTTTCAGTAAATACCTGTAAGATGTTCATTTTGGCCTGTATGGGAAAAGATAATGCAGCTACTCATCCTGATTTCCATGCTTTGTATCTCTTTTCCCTAAATTAGGTTCAATTTGTGAGGATCTCATATGATTTATTTGCCTGGGGACCGTCTTTGCGCTGGAGCTCCAAGCCGAAGGTTCTAATGCTGGGTAATACTAATTACATGAACTAGCTCTTTGAAATACATAATCCGTTCTAATTAGATGTTTTTGCCGTTAACACCATAAATACAAGGTTTAACAAGCCACCTGTCGGCTTTAAAATAATACAGTATCTTGTTTGATCTAATTACGGTTTTTTTAAGTGAATCTACAAAATAGTTACTGAATTGGAGCAAAAATTTCTTATCGATTATTTATATGCAAACTTGTCTCTCATAGTTTCTCGGAAGTCTTGGTGCAAGGGGTTCTTGTCTCTCATGGGATTTTCTATTTCATTTTCTCACTTAGTATCAATGTTAATTTGTCATCTTTTAGCTCAAAAGGGAGAGCATGTGCTATTTCACAAGACATGGGTTCGAACCCCACAAAGATGAGCTAATGTAATTATATAATTTAAATAGTATTGTTATCATTGTGATATTGTATTGCATACACTATGATATTGTATTGTCAGACGTGTGATATTGCATTGGATATGTATTGTGATATTCTATTGGATATGTATTCCTTTACAATACAATATCACAACATATCCATTACAATATCACATTTGCCTCATATAAATATCACATGTTTTTAAAAGAAGTATCACACTCATTACATTATAGTAACACATTGTATTCCTTACAATATCACAATGTATTCAATACAATACCACAAAGTATTCAATACATTATCTCACTTTTTGGGAAATAATCATTACTGTTTTAATATTACAATATCAGGCGTTTTGCAATACAATGTAACAAAAAATACAATATACAATGCAATATCACACTTTTTCAAATAGTCTTTGTCAGGCAAGGTAGAACAATGAATGTTATCTCAGTATTACAATATCAACTGTTTTACAATACAATATAACAAGATATACAATACAATATCACACTTTTTCAAATAGTCTTTGTCAGTCAAGGTAGAATATTGATTGTTCTCTTAGTGTTACAATATCAACTATTTTACATTACAATATCCCAAAATGTTCAATACAATATCAAACTCTTTTCCAAATAATCTCCGTCAGTCTGATTGCTTTTTTAGTATTACAATATCACATGTCTAACAATACAATATCACAACATATCCAATACAATATCACAACTAGTTTTATAAATTTTGTCATTAGCCTTGCTCACCTACTGTTTGATTTTAGTTACAATATCACAAGTTACGTAATATAATATCATAATGCACTTAATACAATATCACACTTGTTTACTGTAATTGAAATAACACATGTAAGATGAAGAAATAGCGGAAGAAACCCTTTGAAATTGCACAAAAATGCAAATGAAATTATACTTTGAAATAGCAGATTATCAGTAGCCTATGTGGGACTTGAACCCACATTCTTTGCGCATTGCACAATGCTCTACCGATTGAGCTAATAGGCTTTTATGATAAGGCATAATTTTTAAAACAACATTCTTGGCATTTACAGGCTACTCCTTCGTTGCACTCGTCAACATCTGCATAAACAACAGATTCAAATATATCACAATGATGTCAGAAAGTTTCAAATAAACATCAAAACTAGATTTGATATATCAATTAATAACAATGAGTAAACCAAGATAAGTCATACCTTCACAATGATTCCCATCACCCCTGAATCCAGGTGGGCATTTAAAGCCTTTTGTGTGTTCATCCTTAAAAATACAATACCATTTTCATTTGCATGATTAATGTATCGTACAGAAACAAATCTCAACACAAAACATTGTAGAATGTTTACTGTTGTATGCACAAATTATGCCACTTACCAAGCAAGCAGTATATGTCCTGCCACCACAGTTATCCTTCCAACAACCTCCATTGTTAATCCGACAGCGCAAGTGACCAGATTTTACCAAAAACATTAGATTAAAACAGAATTAAAAATGCTCGAGGCTTCAGCAAATCAGGGCTACAAAGCTCCTGAACTGATAAAAATCAAAGACTCCTGTGAAAGTACTGATATATACAGTCTAGGAATTGTCTTACTAGAACTATTGATTGGCAAAGAACTTGTCAACTACAATTCCTCGGATTCTTCCAATATCTCAGCCTGGTCCTTGGAGCCACCTTTTGACATTCTTTCATCCGAGTCCTCATTTAGATCTTTGTTTCCATCATGACCAACTTGTTCATCATCTTGCGTTTGTATCTCCTCTGTGTTCTCCTTTGAACTATAACTTTCTCTGGATCCATGCTCATCACTTGAGGTCGTCTCATCCTCCCTCGAATCTCTATATCCGATTTTTTTGTCCTTATACAGTGAGGTATCCTAATTTCCATGGTTGGACTTGATATTCTCATATTCTTCCGAACTTTTGTCCACCACCTTTTGCTCTCGAATCAACTCAGTTGGATTTCTCGAAAGGTTCATTTTCCTGTGAGTTATCATTAAACTCCCTAGAGCTCTCCTGGCTCAGTTTCTCAAGCTTAGGAACCTTTGTCATTCCTAGAGAAACCGCAATATTATCCTGAGGATCCACAAGTGATGGCATCATGATCCAGGCCCCAATTAAACAAGTTGTTACCATAACAACAATAACTATGCTGGAACAATAGTTTGACGACTTCCTCCCATCAACCCGGGTATTCCTTCCCATGGCCATACCGGAACCAGTATGAGAATCACTGTATCGAACAATGTGATCCCTATTTGGTAACAGATTACTCTAATAAGCTAATCAATCTTGTCAATCTGTTAAACAACATTACAAAATTCAATAAAAATCAAGAAAAGTGAGTGATTTACGTGTATCATAGCCAACATGTATATCTACATTACTCATTTTACTGAACACATCATACAAAGATGAATTCCTCAACTGTATTTTCAAACAAATAACAATATCACATCATACAAATAACAATATCACATCATACAAAGATTAATTCCTCAATTGTATTTTCAAACAAATTCAATTCTATAATATGAAACTGTAATTCTACACAATTAAACAACGTTTAACCCTAATTTTCGCAATTAAAACAATATGAAACCCTAATTTTCACAATTAAACAATGTTGAAGTTTAAATTTCACAATCGCACAATGTTGAACCCTAATTTTCACAGTCGAACAGTTATAAACCTAATTTACGGGATTGAAACAATAAGAAACAGACCCTAATATTCATAATCGAACAATGTTGAATACTAAATTTCACAATCGAACAATTATAAACTCTAATTTACGAGATTAAAACAAAAAATACATGTATTTAACAACTACAACTGCAAGTGATGATAATAATTAAATAATGTAATACCCGCCCTCTTTAGGGACCCGTTGACCGACCTTGGGGGCATGTGAGAGCCTTTAGGAATGCGTGTAAGAGATGCTTTGTGTCTTGTTAGACTTTGGGGATGCGAGGTACTAGATAGAGTAGAGGCTACTCGATAAAGTAGCTTGGTTACTCGATCGAGTACCTTGGTTACTCGATTGAGTAGGGGCCACTCGATCGAGCAAGTTGTTTACTCGATCGAGTAGGGTCTTTACAGCGAGGGTTTATAATCGTGTTTTGATAGAATCGCAAATCATTTCCGCCTCTTTTCTTCAGACCTAGATGTCGCCTCCCTCCTTCCCTTCACCTTAATTCCTTCCATGGGAGCCTTTGAGGATGCTTGTGCCTTGGGGATAGGTTGCTTGAGTCAGGTGGCGGTCTTGATGCCGATATACGATGCGTAGGTATGTCATCATCATCACCTTTGTCGTTATTGTTCCTTGTAGGGTTGTGGTAGTAGTAATAGGTGTTTATACTGTTTGTATAGGGTTTTTGCTTGCTTGGTTGATGTCATGTGGTTGAACAAGGAATCGCTGCGATTGGCTAAAGGTAGGTTCGCCTACTCAGTTTTAGTTGGTTGTTTAGGGTGTCGGTTTTAGTTGTTGTTATTGTTGTTGTTGTTGTTGTTGTTGTTGTTGTTGTTGTTGTTGTTGTTGTTGTTGTTGTTGTTGTTGTTGTTGTTGTTGTTGTTGTTGTTGTTGTTGTTGTTGTCGTTGTTGTGATGCAGCTGGTTGTGACTGATTGTCTGTGGTTCTTGAGGTGCGTCCTCGGCTGAGTGGAGTCACTTGCGGGAGTGGCTTAACGCCCTAGTTTCGCCCTCCGTGGAACCCGCCACGGGAGGGGATGTCCACATTAATGGGACAGGGTTTATCGCTCGGTTTGATGAGCGGGGATTTGGTGGGTACGGCTGCGGTCCCCCACTGGCAGGGCTGGTCTAGTGGACAGTCGGTGACGGTGATTGATTGGAGTGTTGTGGCTTGTGTGTGCATTCTGTTGTGTCTGTAGGGAGTTTACAGTTGTTTCTATTTTGTCCGCAGTACTGACCTTGTGTGGTTGTTTTCTTGTTTCCTTCTGTTGTGTCTGCCGTGATCCCTTATGGTGAGCAGTCAGTCTTAGCAAGTGATGTTTTGGATGGTAGCAAGTGATCCCTTACTGCTCACCATAAGGGATCACGGCAGACACAACAGAAGCAAACAAGAAAACAACCACACAAGGTCAGTACTGCGGACAAAATAGAAACAACTGTAAACTCACTACAGACACAACAGAATGCACACACAAGCCACAACACTCCATTCAATCACCGTCACCGACTGTCCACTAGACCAGCCCTGCCAGTGGGGGACCGCAGCCGTACCCACCAAATCCCCGCTCATCAAACCGAGCGATAAACCCTGTCCCATTAATGTGGACATCCCCTCCCGTGGCGGGTTCCACGGAGGGCGAAACTAGGGCGTGAAGCCACTCCCGCAAGTGACTCCACTTAGCTGAGGACACACCTCGAGAACCACAGA